>NC_041229.1:101971338-102007087 GCF_002837175.3 Physeter macrocephalus | reverse complement strand
GGTGAGGTAATTGGGATCGCCGGCTGTGGGAGCAGGAAATGAACGGCCGCAGGCCGCGTGGAGCGGGAAGCTGTTCAGTGTCATCAGCCTTATCTGGGAACAGGCTGCCCAATTACAGGGCCATGCCTGCTACTCCCGACAGCTGCCGGCTCCGCTGCTGCCCCCTCCCCAGTGTCCTCACAGCACCTCTGGGCCTGGGGCATCTGCTGCCCCTTCCAGAAAGCACCAGGCAGCTGCCCAGAGAGAGGCCTGCCCTGATACTCCCCTGTCCAGGTGTGCAACTCACGTGACCCCCCCAGCCAGGCCTGGCGTACAGGGGAGAAGCTGCCAGGTCCCACCCCCGAGGCCCTCCTCACTTACAGGTGACGGTCCAGGCCGAGCCCTGCCCTGGGCTGCCTCTCCTCCTACGGAGCAGGAGTATTCAGGCCAGGAGCTGAGATGAGAAGCGAGGAGCACACAGCTGGGCTGGCAGGAGTCCCCAGCTGCCCCATCTCAGGGTTCCCTCGGGGAGAAGGAGCAGGTCACCCTTCTCAGATGCCTCGCCCCCTCTACCAGCCACCGAATGAGAGGATTAATAATTCCGTGGGTGGACAGTGCTCAGAAACGCAGCACCACTGGGAGCTCTGACAGTCTGTCATATATTAGGAAAACAGGACTGTAATGGGTTTGCAATTGTACATAACGCAGCCCGATATTAGCAGATCACGCTGTAGCTCACAGATCAGGGAGGGGACGGCTGTCCCAGGAGGGCTGAGCCGAGGGTGACACTGGGCCGCCCTTCCAGACTGGCGACGGTGAGGCACCTGGCAGTGCTGTGTGCGCAGCCACGGCCCAGGAGTGGCCTGGGGGAACAAGAACGGCTTCGGGATTGGACCCACCTGAGTTCAAATCCTGTGACTTCACCAATTCATGCCTCCATTTCCGCATCTGTAAAGCGGGGGCGCTGCTGCCTGCTCCCAGGGTGGTTTCTGAGAGCTCAGTGGGCTCGTGGACAGAACGCTTGGCGCAGTGCTGAGCACAGAGTGAGTGCCCAACAAGTGACCGTCCCCTCCCCCTCCTCCCACAAGAGCGCCAGTGCCCCCGGCCTGTCAGACCCTCCTTTCTGGGAAATCCTCCGTCAGACCGGCAGACGAGGGACACGTTTCTGCAGCCCCCTCTCCTAATCTGGCCCCTGGGGTGATGGGTGCTGGCGCGGGGCTGTCCTCCCCACCATACACACTTATGTGCCCTCTGGGGCCCAGAGTCGTGCAAGAGTCCCCTTCCTGTTTGAAGACGCCCTTTTCTAGGCAGAGAGGAGCCAGATGGCCTCAGGATCTCCGCCCCTCTGCCCCCTCTCTTCGTCTAAAAAGGGGCCATGATGGTCTGTTTGGCCTTGGAGAGCACTCCGTGCCCGGCACCCTTGCTAGCCGGGAGCTTCCCCAGGGCTGGGACTGGGTCTGTCTGGCTTCTCTCTGTCCTGGAGCTGGCACTGAGCCTGGCACCAAGTGGTCACTTCCCACGAGGTACCGAGTCCACCTCGGCAGGTGAAACTGCTTATCAAGCAGGAGCTGTGCACGAACAGGGCAGACAAGGGTCCTGCCATCTCTCTGGCCTGAGCACAGGGACCCCACCTGCTCTCAGTCCACAGGTTGGGGGGACTGGAAGGGACCGCAGGAGGCTGTCCCCTCCCCTAAACCCAGCCTCCGGCCAACTCACCTCAGAGACCTGGTTCCTGCCCTTTCACCCAGCCTTATAAACTAGCAGCTAACTGAGGCCAAGAGTGGTGTAGGGGCCACTCAGGGCCACCAGATGGGCACGCTGAGATCCCTCCCTGTTTAGGGGTAACCAGTGTGGTGCAGACTGGCCTGCAGGGAGAGGCCAGGGTGGCCTAGGGGGGCTTCTTGGGGGAGGTAGCACGGGAGCAGAGGCCAAAAGGAAGGCCAGGGAAGGCCCTGAGCTGGGCAGGGATGCTGGGGTGGAAAGGAGGACTCACTGTCCTTGTGGCAGTGAGTCTGGAAGGTAGACCAGCCCCGAGCCTGGCGCCTTGAGTCTGAAGAGCATAGATGTGATTTATAAGACAGACTGGGAGCCTTCCCAGGGGGGTGGGACAGGCCCCTCACCCAGTGCCTCAGACCCCTGACTTCAGCCCGAGGTTCATACCGTCCCAGCCCCAAATCATGGAGACCCCAGGACTGGCCTAGCACCCCTACTGCGTCCTCAGCTGTCCCCAGTGAGCGCCCCTAGTGGGCAGAGCCCCCGGGGTCCCCTCTGTCCCACAACCTGTTGGCCACGCATCTTCATCACAACCAGCCCTGCCTGCTGCCACCAGACTCAGGACCCACCACCCAGGCCCCATCCCTCTGGGCCATGAGGGCTGGCGGCCCACCTGGCCCCCGGCTGTCACTTACAGATGGACGTCTGGGTTCTGTCTCCCCTTCCGTCTGTCCACTCTCTCGTAGAGCCTCCTGTTCCCACAGCTGCTCCCCCTTCCTCACCACCCTCCTCTCTGCAGACAGCTTGGTTGGGCTGTGAGTATGAATTTCCACTAGGAGGGAGGGCCTGTTCCTTCTGTTACTGAAGCTGAGCCTGGGGAGGGAGCAGGAAGCAGTTGGGTGGATGGGTGGGGCTGGGGAGGGGGACTGGGTTTCCCCAGGGGCCCTGCAGACCAGGGCTGAGGTCTGGCTCCCTCGACCCCTCCTGGGGCTCGCCTGCCACAGCTCCTACGAAGCCAAACAGGCAACGACATCCAGGCCCGGATGGCCCGGAGGCCGAGAGACAAGCGGGCTGTGGTCCCACCTGCCTTGGCTCCACCCTGGGGGCTCAAAGCAGACTCCTGAGCATCCTTTCCCCTTCCTCCTCTACCCTTCCCCACAGGGAGAACAAGCCGTGCTCCCATTTTGTGGATGGGAGGCCCCAGACCCTGAGGACTGACACTGTCTCCTGGGGCCCCACTGCTCACAGAGCTCCCCAAGCGCCTGGCCCGTGTGGCTCTCGGCGGGAGCCGGCGTGGCCTCTGTCCCCACTCCGCTGTGCCCTGCGTGCTCCAGCAGCCCCTAAGGGACAAGAGCACACCCAGCAGTCACAAGCCAGGCCTGGTGCTGAGAACTGTACCCGGACCAGGGCTCTCTGTACGGAGGGGGCACCGAGGCAGTGCAAAGCAGCAAGGAATAGACCTGGCACTCCACCCACGGCCCACCCTCCATCCATCCGTGGATATTTACTGCTTGTCTAACGTGCCAGGCCCTGGGGAAGAGGAGAGAGCTGAGGTTCCTGCCTCTGCAGCACTCACTGCCTGGTGGGGACGGACAATGGAGAGGAGTTACGCTATAGACAGAAAATGTCACGTTGTACCCTGTGCTGGGAAAGGACACAGGTGAGATGCTCCCCAGCTCCTCCTAGACCCTATGCGGGGGGAGCCATGTGGGAAGGGGACAGGCAGGCCCTGAGCTGCCTGCTCCCACCCCCAGCTCTGGCTTTGCCTCCCCTCCCCAACCCCGGGGGGCTGTGCGGAGCTCCTGTCCCCTGTGGTTCCTGCTAATGAAGGGCAACTCCACCCACCCAGAAGCAGGGCTGCTTCCAGCTGGTATTTAAAGAGGTGTCTCTGAGTGTGATGCTGGCGTTCGTTCCCATTCCTGTCTTGTGCCCACCCCACAGTGTCCCTCTCACGGTAAATTGGAGACAGAGCTACTGGCTGCCCCTCGCCCCTGCTCTGGCACCAGAGGAGTGCCTCATCCAGGCTGGGCTCCCTGCCAGGCCCCTTGCGGGACACGGCAGATTCAGGGACAACTAAGGCCTAGGGCTGCTCTCAGGTCACCCCAACTGGCTGTGAATGAGGGTCAACTTCTGGATCAGGGTGGGGGAAGCAGGGAAGGCTTCCTGGAGGAGGCAATGTCAGCACAGAAAAGAAAAGGCAGGCAAGAGCCAGACTTCAGTGCATTAGGAAATGGCAGGTGGGAGATTCATCAACTGTTCTGAGAAATTTGGCTGTGAAGGGGAAGAGAGATAGAGGGCAGTAGCTGGAGGGAAAAGGGAAGTCCAGGGAGGGTGTTTTTAATAGAAGACACTAACCCTCCTTAAAAGCTGCCTGGAGAACGCTATCCGAGGAGGGATGGCCACTCATTAAAAGAGGAGTTTCAAAGGGAGGACCCCTCAAGGCAGGAAGGGGCTGGCCAGGGGTGGGTGGAGGCCTGGAGCAAGAAAGTTTACAGGTTGGGTAGGTAGCAAGAAGAGGGGACTTTCTGTCTTCTCTGAGAAGTGAGAGATGAGGTCATCTTCCTCCCGAGGAAGGACCCACCCATTTAAAAGATGAGGAAACTGAGGCCCAGGAAGGTTCCATGGCTTGCCATGGCTCGTGGACCGTCTGGGGCCCACTGGCTAGCTGCCGGCCTGCACTCTGTCAGGCGACTCTGGGCTGAGAGGGGGATGAAAGGGGTGAGGGCCCGAGGGCATCCTATGGGGAGCCCAGTGCCCACTTTGTTGATACCTGCTGGAAGTGCCGCCTGCATATGTAGGGCAGCGTGTTTTCCGAAGCGCTCAGATCAAGCCCGCTGCCGAGCACGGTCTTCTGGGGAAGCGGCTGCTGCCTTCTTTGCAAACTTGTTAATAATCCCTGCTGTCAGGTGGTCCTTCCTCTGTCTAACCTAAATCTCTCCTGTCACAGCTGAGCCAGCAGTCTCTGCAGTGCTTGGCTGTCCTGGAGCAGGCTGCCGTCTGCCCCGCGGGGGAGGCCCGCCCTGCTCCCACGCCCTTGGCTATGGGCACTAAGGGCAGAGGTGCGTTGAGGCCTCACGCTCTCCACACCCATGGCTGCTCATTTCACAAAGACGTCTCCAGGGAGCTGGGGCCCCCTTGGTCTCTTCCCAAAGCTCCTCTCTGAACTGGGGATTGCCTCTCTGGCTCTGGCTAGCATCCGGCTCCTCTCTCCTACCTGGTGGGAGAAGCCTGGGCCATTCACAGGCTAGGGCACCTCCTGCCACCCCAGGCCAGGCCTCCATTCCTGAACTGGGCTGCAGACAGGAGTCAGTGGCATCACCTGGGTGGAGCACTCCACACGGTGCCCAGTACGTAGGAAGCACTTGGTAAGGAAGCCGACCCCCGGCCGTCGAGGTGGTGAGCAGGATGGTGTGGAAGGCACCCGGGACATGGCCTCGCATCTCAGCCCTGCCACTAGCTGCCGGGTGACCCTGAGCAGACCCCTTCCCCTCTCCAAGTCTCTTTTCCCACCTGCAGGCGAATGAGGGGCTCTGGAGCTGGTGGCCGTGCCACTAGGCTGGGAGCAGCCAGAGAGGGGAGGGTAAGGTGGGCAGGGACTCCAGCTCCCCCAGCCCCTGCCCCCAGGCAGTCATACCTGCTGAGGACCCCACTGAGCAAACATCCCTCGTGGGTCCCCAAGGCAGAAGCCCCGTGGCCCTCCCGCTCCAACCTTGGGCTGTTTGTGCTGAGGCATCTGGGTCCAGAGGTTCCAGCCTCAGACCAGCCCTGCCTGCCCCTCTCCAGGCCTGGATTCCTGGCCACACTCCCATGGGGGACACAGACCTCCCTGGCCCAGCCTGACCCAGCACGTCAGCCCCCCAGGACTGCAGGCCTGGCCTGGCGACCACCTCCAAATCCCAACCTGCAGGAAACCGTGGGCTGCGACAGCCCCGTTTGCAGAGCCCAGCCTGATTAATCTGCTTCATTAAAGACACTGATTAATTGGCTTAATTAAAAGGGTAACCTGGAAGCCAGCAGAACTACCTCCTAACAAGGCACGAGGCGGCGCAGAGGCAGCTCTGGCACCGAAGAGGGGAGCCCCCCGCCCTGCCCCCCAGCACGCCCCTCCTAGGGCCCAGCCCAGCCCTCGGCTTCTGGCAGCTCCCAGCCCACATCAGCCTGGTGACTGCTGACCAGCCCCCCAGCCCCACACACCCCTCAGTCAGGCTCAGCATGCTGGCGGGAGTTGGAAGTCCCACATTCATACGCACCACTTGGCTGCAGTTAAGAGCCTGGAATGTAAGTGGCCATAATTAGACAGCACAGACAGGCTGCAGCTGATAAAGGTTAGCAGGCCTACAGGGAGGGATGGCCGTGGTAGAGAGGATGAGCCTGGCCACACTGTGCCTGCCCCACAGGGAGCTGGGTGGGCTCTAGCAAGAGCACTATTGGCACTGTGGCAGAACTCCACCTGGGCAAGGAGCCCTTGAACCACCAGCTTCCATGATCGCGAAGCTCTGGGGTCAAGAGAACCCGGTTTAAATCCCACCTCCACCTCTAGAGACTGGGTGGTTGTGGTCAGCTACTTGGCCTCTCTGAGTCCCCATTCTTCATTTGCAAAACACCTGCCAGAGATGCCTGACAACTTCCCTTCCCAGGCAGGCCCTCCCCGGCTCAGCAGAGGAGAGTGCTGGGATTGATTAGTCATGTCTGCCCAGGGCAGTGGGTAAGAAGTGTAGGCGTGTAGGCTCATTTGCCACCCTGATCCCAACCATCCTGCCAGCCTCTGAAGAGGCTAATCTCTGTGTCAATATTTCAAACCTTTCCCACAGTCAGAGAAAAACAATTTTCACAACTCCTCGAACGTAAGGCCTCACTGCTGAAAAAGGTTTTTAACAGACAATATTCATTTGTGCTTCCCGCCACCCTTCAAGATTTGGAACTGAGCAACCCTGGTTCAGAACTGAGGCTCTGGGGTGGCCTGTCCGGAGCCATCCCCTGGCCCTGAGGGTATTCCTTCTCACTGGAAGGAGGAGGATGGGGGCATCCTCCAAGGAAAGCATTTGCACTGGCTTGGAGACCCTGCCTTCCTCCTCCCCCGGACACTGCCCAAGATGCCAGCCAAGTTCACGAATAGCCCCTACCTCTTTCTCAAGCAGAAATGGCATAAACACGTAACATGGTGCGTCAGGACCAAGTGACCTTGGAACAGTCACTAGCTGCCCTTCTCGAAGCCCCCCCCACCCAGAGAGGAAAGACAGGGCCTGGGGATGGGGTGGGGGTGGCCCCCAAGATCCAAAGGAGCCCACTTAGGCCCCAGAGTCCCTGGGGGATGGGCAGGGAGTGAGATTAGAGGCCACGGGTGCTCTGTCCATCAGTTTAGGATGTAGAAAGGTTCCTGGGCGTAGGAGGGAGCCCCTGAGGGTCTGAGCCCCAGCCCTGCCCATCTTGTGGACAAGGCCTAAGGGCAGTCTGGCCAGCCCACTGTGCAGGGAGGAAATCACCGACCTTGGCGCCCTGCCCCCATGTGCTCAGGGACCCTGGGCTCAGAGAAGAGAGTCGTCTAGGCCCAGGTCCTGAGTACACACGGCTGTCAGCTCGCAGCCCTCTCCCACACTGAAACTGCAGGGTGGAGGCTCAAGGCCCGTCTGTCAGACCCGGACAGATTTAGTCTCCGTGCAAACGGCTGTTAGCCTGCTCAGCCGACAGCGCTGCCACCAGCCCGAGAGCGAGGTTCCGGGAGGGTGCCCCCGCCCTGTAATGATAAGACTCAGTCAGACCCAGGCCCCGGGGAGGGAGGGGCCGCCACTCGGCTGTCACTACCAACAGTGTCAGGCCAAGCCGCCGGAGTCCCCCGCCCCCTCCCCAGCTTGAAGGCACACACACCCACCCTGTCACCCACTTGGGTGCCCAGAGGGCTGTCAGTGCTGGTATCTTTCCAGAGCTGCTTCACCCAGAGGGACCAGCCCCTTCCCTCCCCTGACCAGGCATCCACGAGAGTTGAGCTTCTGCCCACATCCTGTCTTGGCATCCCTGGCCCCAAGTTACAGATGAGGAGGCTGAGGCCTAGTGAGGAGGCCAGGTGAGTGGCTAGGGCTCTGGAGCTGCACCCAGAGGGAGGCTTCCATGGAGCCAACCCCCCAGTGGGCACAGTACCTGGGCCCAAAGCCCTGGAGTGCACGACTGGGGACATCTGGCTGTTCCCTGGCGAGGCTGAGTGAGGAGGCCTTAGAAGTGGGGGCTGAGGGGACAGTCAAGGCCACCTACAGCAGGAAGGCCTTGGAGGCTGGACAGGAGTCAGGCTGTGGGTGCCGAAGTCCCGGCTCAGACATCCGGGCAAAGGAGAGCCGGCCTCAGCTCTCGGGACCCTCTGGTTCCCCCTATGAGTCAGAACCCCGCCTGGGGCCAGTGACCCTTCTGCACACTGAGCCACAGCCGTGCCCTCACTCCCGCCCCGGCACGCGTGTGTGGTTTGCCCAGGACCACGCGAATCTGTCCCTCCCGCGTGAGAATCCTCAGGTGCAGGGCGGGGGCTGAACCACCTGGAGCCCAGCACAGTTCAACCTAAAGGAACGTGCCCAGTCTGCTGGCTGGGTGACACCCATCAACCGCTGTGTGACCCTCACCGTGCCAGGCTTGCACACAGCCCTGGGAGGGGGACTGTCCTCCCCTGGAGACCAGTGGGAACTGAGCACAGAGGGGGTGCAGGCCCAGAAGCATCCACAGCTACACGGTCAGGAAGCAGCGGGCTGGGACCACCGTGTCCACCCAAGGGCTGCATGAGGCTCTGCCCACGGGACAGCAGCCACCCTGGGCAGCAGGCAGGCCACGCTGCTGGCCTTGTCCAGCTCCCCTCGGGCAGCCTGCACGTTTCCAGAAGGGCAGGTAGGGAGAGCGCTGGACTCAGAGTCAAGTCCCGGGACCGAGCCCGGCTGGACCTGTTGGAAGCTGAGAGTCCTCTGGGACTGCTTCTCTCTCTGGGACTCAGGTCCCCACCCACCCCCTCAGGCTGGTGTGAGGGTCCTGGAGCGAGCCAGCGGGGTTGAACAGGGGACTTGGAGCCTGGCACCTGGCTCCCCTGCCGGGGTCACCTGTACCCGCCCAGGAGGTGCTGGGGCATAAGGGCCCGAGAGCCTGATTTCCCATCCTTGGGAGAGAGCCCAAGGGAAGAGCAGACGGTCACCCTCGTCATTCCGCCAGCCCGCTCATTATGAATATTAATAGCATTAATTATTTCTAATCCAGCATCCAGGCCTGGGCTGGCTCTGAGTCCTCCCCAGGCCACCAGGCTCCGAGGGAGGCTCAGTCTCCGTGCCAGGGCTGTGGGGTCTGCGTCTGGGGCAGAACCTTTCAAGGGCAGAGCTGGGGGAGGGGAGGGGAGGGGAGGGGAGGGGAGGGGAGGGGAGGGGAGGGGAGGGGAGGGGAGGGGAGGGGAGGGGAGGGGAGGGGAGGCCCGGCCCCAGCAATGAGGGGGTCTACAGACAGGGTTTCACCTGTGGGCTCCCTAGGAAGGGGCTGCGCAGGCTCGGCGCCCATTTCACAGGTGGGGAAACCACCCAGCTCAGAATGAGAAGGAGGCAAGTTCCGCAACAGGACACTGTCCTGCAGAAGGTCACTGAGGTGTCCATCTGGCCCCACCCGAAGTCCCATCCCCCCCTCAGCAGGCACCTCCGACCCTGAACCATCAGGCTGTCTGTGCCAGAGGTCAGGGTCCTGGGGGAGGGGAGAGGCTATCCGACCAGCTGAGCTAGGAGACCTCCAGGGTGTGGCCTGGGGACAGTTGCCTCCGTTCCCTCATTTGTATCATGGAGATTGTAACAGTACAGCCCTTATGAGGTCCTCGTGAGGGTTAATTAGTTACCCAGGTCAATGCTTAGAACTGGGCCTGGGACACGGAAAGTGCACAGAGTTTGCTGTTCCCCACCCCGCCCCAGGTCAGCGGTGGTGTCCTAGTGAACAGCACAGCCTTTGGGGGCCCACGTTCAATCCCCAAGGCTGTGGGACCTGGGCCAGGCCCTTTCCCCCTCTCGGTGCCTCAGTCTCCCTGACTACACAGTGTGGATGTAACACATGGTCTCTGAGGGTCCTCCCAGGACGGACTGTCGGTGTCGGAGGAGGCTCAGTCTCGAAATCTCTCAGTCTCTTGCTGGGACTCCATCACCTCCTCCACCACCCCCTGACGTGGGACCTTGGGGCCCAGCCGCAAAGTTTGGGCAACTGTCCCACCTACCCCAAAGGGCAAGCCTGAGGAAGGACCCAGGTGGGGAAGCCGCATGTAGATGCAGTCTGCCCCTCACCAGCCAGGCACCCAGACAGCTCCCAGAGCATGTTTCCTGGGCCCTAAAATGGGGTGACGAGGCCTCCCTCACAAGGGACTGCAGTGCAGATCAAGCCCAGTGGTTCGGAGCTCTGCGGGGCAGGGCAGGTGGCTCTGTGCCTGTACACCGTGGTGGCCATCTGTGTGCTCAGCAGGGACGGCACTTAAGAATGGGCTCTGGATTGGGTCCCAATGCTCCCCTAGAGCTCTGTGACGGGAGGTGAATGTCTAACCTCGCAGAACCTCAGTTTCCTCATCTCTAAAATGGGGCAAATAACTGTCTACAACCTGTAGGGCTGCTTTGAGGAATCAATGAGATCACACACACACACACACACACACACACACACACACACACACACACACACACACGCCTCTCAGCAGACACACAGTAAGAGCTCCACGAACGGCAGTAGCCATCGTCATTATTGCTGTCATTATTATTATTATTTTAAATTAACCCTCCAGCTTCCACACCTTCTCCTCAAGCCTGAGCCAGACCGAGAGCCAGCCGCCTCCAGGGTCAGATCTGTGCACTGGGAAGAGTTCCTGGGTCTTGGCAACACAGACCACACCCATCCTAGGCCACCTGAGGGTCCAGGGCAGCTCCTCCCCGGGGAGGCCCCCAGCTTCCCGCAGACAAGAGCCTCTGTCCTGCTGACCCCGGGTCAGGGCAGGGGCAGCGTGCTGGCACAAAGGCTGGGCTCTGCCTGTGCCTCAGGCGGGGGCAGCTGCCCGTGGAGGACCCTCCTGCCACAATGAGGCCTTTGAGCAGCTGCCAGCAGGAGCTGAGCTCTCCTTGAAGGCCCCCGGCTCTCACAAGCCCTGTCTGTCTGTGAGGCCACCGGGCCAGGCAGGCAGCTGCCGTGGGGGCAGGGCCCACGCCCACCCTGCTGCTGGGCACACCGCCTCCCCAGCCTCCTCTCACCCAGAGGATGCCTGGCCAGGGCAGGCTGCAGGCCTGAGAGCCCGGTTGGGCCTCAGGGGGTACAGGGGAGGGCTTGCCCACATCCCTGCCCTGAAGTGACAGTTCCAGGCCTAGCACACAGAACATGGGAAAAGCCCCTATCCCTCCCACCCAGGGCTCTCAGGAAGTCACTGCGGGGCTGGGGCTCTGCCTCCAGGCTTCCCTTCCTCTCTTAGCCTCAGTTTTCTCATCTGTAGAATGGAGCCTCCAAGTACATTCCCCACCTCCACCCCCAGAGCATCTGTGAGAATCAGATGATTCCTGCATTTAATTCTCTACCTGGTGCCAGGCAGGCGTGAGGACTCAGGGACTGTCGACCGAATCATGACCCCATCACTACTCCTACCTGGGACCTGGCTTCAATCCCAGCTCAGCCTGGGTGACCTTGGCCTGGCGACTGAACCTCCCTGCGTCTTTGGCTTCTCCTTTATAAAATGGGCTAATGCGGGAATTCCCCAGCGGTCCAGCGGTCAGGACTCTTGTGCTTTCACTGCTGAGGGCCCGGGTTCAATCCTCGGTTGGGGAACTAAGATCCCACAAGCTCTGCGGCACGGTCAAAAAAAAAAATTTTTTTTTTAATAAAATTAAATGGGCTAATGCCATCCCCTCCCAAGGCTGCTGTAAAGAGAAAGCCATTTATCAACACGCCTCAGGCTCAGGAAGCCTTGGTTGGATGAATTAATGGATCCCAGATTCGACTCCAGAGATAAGCAGCACCTTGCAGGGGCCTGGGGAGGGGAAGGAGCAGTGAAGGTGGGTGGAGGTGGGGCAGATGTGTAAGCGCAGCCACCTACCCCATCACAGGGAGGCCGGCCAAGTGCTCCAGGGATGAGAGGCAGGAAGGGCTGGTTCCTGCAGTCGGTCAGGGACGGCTTCACGCAGGAGGCAGCCGTCACCCGATGTGGGGATTGAGGGTGGCCTTCTGGACACAAGGAGCAGCAGAGGTGTGAGCCGTGTCATCCACAGGCCTAGTGGGGGAGGGTCTGGGGGAGGGTCTGGAGGAGAGGCTGGCGGGCCAGCCAGGGCTGGGCTGGGGAGGTCTGACATGCCAGGCCAAGGGCTTTGCTCAGTGTTTCAGGAAATAGGGAGCCACTGATGATCTCAAAGCCAGTGAGTGACTGGAGTATGAACTCTTTAACTGGCAGTGTCTGTGCTAGAGGGGCAGGGATGGGGGACATTCCCACGTGGCATCCTTTCCCACCGCTGCAGTTTAGAGCGGGACGGTCAGGGCTGTGTATGTGAAGGGGACTTGGGGCCACGCAGAGCCGTCCAGAGCCTGACCCTCTGTGGGGTCCTAGTCCCAAAGCCAGCACTGCCCAGGGCTACCGTGACGTGCCCCTGTGGGCAGCCTTGCACCCAGCACAGGGGATAATTTGAGAACCCAGAGCCAGCCTGGGTTCAAATCTGGCCCTGCCCGGACTTGGTACAAATGACACCACCTCTCTGAGCCTCTGTTTCCTCCTCTGTGAGGAGGATAAGGATGCCTGAGCCCCACAGTGCCCCTGGGACGATTAAGTTCAACCCTTGAAGGTACCTGCAGGAGGGGACCCCTGTTCCCTCCTCTGGGCCTTCCTCACCTTGGAAGAAGGGGGCTGGGGACCAAGGGGAAGCCGGGTCTCTGTGGAGCCCTGACCAGAGTCAGTAACTGTGCTGAGAGGGGCCAGCGTTCAGATCCCACCCCTGCCTCTTCGAAGCTGTGTCCTCATGACCCTCTGGGCCTCAGTTTCCTCACGCGTAATAAGACACTAGACATTCCATCGCACGGGGATGCTGTGAGGATTGCGTGAGAGCTGCCCGTGAAGCACTCAGCACATGTGAGAACTCTGTAAACGGGCCAGCGTCGCTGCTGTTTCCATGTTGTTAGCTCTGAATCCCCTCCCGCCTCCAGAGAGGCCGAGGCCTCTTCCTGTTTTAAGGCATCCAGGGGTACAGGGACTTCTGTAATCACACAGCTGGCAGCTGCAGGGGTGTGGGCGCCCCAGTCACCGCCTCCCAGCAACCGGCTTCCCCTCCCCACCCTGGAGACCCCAGGAGCCATCTCTCGACTCTGCATCCTCAGGACCCCACGAGCTTGCCCCGGCCCCTACCCGTGCCAGAATCAGGACGCAAGAGGCCCCAGCCGCACCCCGGTCCACACCAGAGTCTGAACGAAGCTGCCGGGAGAACCCCCTCCGCTGCAGGTGTGGGTTTGGGGCCTCTGACTGTCAGGGCCCCAGAGGATGCGGCCTTCACCTCCCCCAGGCCTCCCTCCTCCCCCGGCCCAGGCCACCCCAGCTGCACCCTCGCAGAGCCTTGCTCCCCCAACCTCCAGAATGGGGGGAGGATGGGGCGCCCCCACTGGAGCTGCCAACGGAAGGGCCGCGCTGCAGAAAGCCGGCTGAGCAAATAATGACATTTCCTCCTCTCTCCTGCGCTCTTCGCCCCTTTCCCTTCCACAAATAAATTATCAACATGCCCAGGTCCCGGCGGAGTGGAGCATATCGCAGGGAACAATGAAAAAGCTTTTAATAGGATTCCAGGAGCTGCAGCCACTCGCTCTGGGCCCTAATGGAGATTGCTCCGTGACCGCAGGCCGCAGGCCGCCTGCGACCCCGCGCCGCCGGCTCCTCCGGGCCCCGCGGGCCGCCTGCTGACGTCTCCGGCAGCGTCTGGCTGTAGAGCAGCCGGAGGAAGGGGAAGCACGTGCCGCCACCCAGCCTGCCCACCGCCAGCTAGCAGCCCGACCCTGCAGCCCGGCAGCCCGGCAAGGCTCTCCCTCCAGACTCCTGCCAGAGCCCTCCCCTCATCCTCCCACCCCATGCGGGTTAAAGGGCAGCACCTCGCCTGCACACAGTGGGGCCTCAGGGAGGGCGGGCTGAGTGGGAGGCCCTCCAGGAGGCTCGAGGCTCTGAGATGGGAGGAGACAGCAGGGGAGGGGCCAGGGGAAGGGGGAAGCTTGAGAGATGAACCTCTGTGCTTGGGTTTCCCGTCTTCAAGAGCATTGTAAGGACCAAGGGTGCCTCGATGGCTGCCCTTCCTTGGTGTGACCTTGGGCAAGTCACTTCAGCTGTGTCTGTTTCCTGGGGTAAAATCAGGATAATAACAGAGTCTACCTCAGAGGCTTGTTGCGGGGGATAAATTCAGTTAATACCGCCGGGTGCGTAGCAAGTGCAATCTGTCAGCTACTACCTCTAGGACAATGACCACCATTTCCTTATGTGTTGGGGGTTAAGGGGTAAGATGCCCTGTCCTGGCTGTGCAACCTTAGTCCGGTCACTTTAACCTGTCTGTGCCTCAGTTTTCTCTTCTGTAAAATGGGTTGTTCTGAAGCCTCAAGGAGTCCTGCATGGGAAGAGTCCCTAGCATGGTGCTTCGCCGCGTAGACAGTAGACAGTCAATAAAGGCAGCGGTAATGGCCTCTCTGCTGCCCTCATGGGAGGGATCTAGTCACTGGTCCCTGTGCCTGGCTTCCACCCCGAGGCCTGGCACACAGGAGGTGCCCAGTAAGTAAATACCCAAGGGAGACCCGCCTGACCCCATACCAGGGGACTCACCCTGGGCAGAAGGTGACATTTGAGCCCCACACTCTCCCTTTTCTTCCTTGGCCCCTAACCCCTCCAGTCCTCCCACCCCCCAACCCTACTGCTTCCCAGAGACCTCAAGGGCTCAGTTCTCCCCAGTTTCCCCAGAGTTACCCACATTCCAACACGCTCCTCATCACAGCTGAGTGGTATAGGGTCCCTTCCCCTCCCCATCTGTCCACCTGCTACCCACCTGGGCCACAGACCTCAGACACCGACCTCTGCCCCACGAGGAGCTCAGCAGATGCCCCGTGAGCCTGCCGGCAAGGAAGGACAAGAGGCCAGTGTGTGCAGCCCTTCCCAGGCCCTGAGCTCCTCAGAACCCCAAGCAGGGCCAGCATCCCAGCCCTGCGTCTGGCAGGACCTGGCCTCTTTGCTGAAGTGCAGTAACTGCTGGCTCCTGCAGAGCCCTTCTGTGGACACCGTCACATTGAATCTTCACAGTGACCCTGGGAAGTGCACTCTGTCGGTCCCTTTCACAGGTGTGGAGATTGAGGCACGCAGAGGGAAAGTGAGGCATCCAGGGCCACCAGCTGATAAGTAACAGAGGAAGGATAGGAACTCAGGTCCACCAGACTCCAGAGCCTGGGCAAGGCTGACAATCTCCAGGCCTCCGCAGCTGGAGCAGGGCTTGGGGAGGGGGCTCTCACCCCAGCTTCTCACTCCTTTGCATCCACCCCTTCCCCAGAGAGCGGCCCAGGGAAAGCACATGGGCGACAGACGGCCCTGTCTGCGGGGTCGGGATGGGCAGGGGCTGCACAGGAAGAGGCCCTGGGCTGGGTGGGTGGCAGCCACTCAAGGCTCTTCTTAGCAGCGGGGCCCTGGGGGTCAGACGGGCTGTGGGGTCATTCACCAGAGCCCGGCTCAGGGAAGGCAGGTTCAGGGGGACGGGTGTGAGCCTCTGTGTGCAGGAGTGTGAGTGTGTGTGGGCATGCGGGAGGTGTGAGCACGGTGCACACCTGTCTCCCGTCCTGACCTGGCTCTGCCACGACTGGGAGTGTGCATAACTCATCTGTGGCGGGCTCCAGGCCTGGCCCATCCTGGGCAGCTTCTCTGAGGGAGATAGTGAGCTCCCCCCGGGCTCTGAGCCTAAGCCCCTTACTCAGGGCAGGGGCAGCCCAGCCCAGTCGAGGAGCCCAGTGGGCCTGCTGGCAGCCAGATTCCCTGAGCCTGAACCAGGCCCCTCAGGTCTGACCACAGAGGAGCATGTTTTAAATCAAGGTCATCCCGGGAAAGCCAGCGGGCAGCTCCTGGGCAGGGCCTGCAGGGACCCTCGTCCGAGTTTGATCCAGGACCCAGGGGGGCATGTCCCTTGAAGCGCAGCTCAGTCCAGCGGATTTCATCCCCAGGAGGCCCAGCTGGCACGTTGGACCCTCCACTGCCCCCCACACCAGCTCCTGAGGCGGTTCAGCCGTGGCTTCATCTTTCACTCATCCGTTCATCCACCCTGCACCACACTGAGCCCCTACCATGTGCCGGGCCCCCTACCAGGACCTGGGGATGCACCAGTACGCAAGACAGACACAACCCCAGCCGCCAGCCGTCCCTGCCGCACAGGCCCTCTGACCCCTTGTCCCCGGCCCCCCACCACTCAGGACCAGCCAGCCGGGCACTCCCCCCAAGAGCAGCCCTGGACGCCCCCCATGGCCCCCTGAAAACTCGGCTCTCCCCTCTGCTCCACCAGGCAGCCCTTGGCAGCCCGCCCCCAGGGAAAGCCCATCCTGGCACCAGCGCCCAGCGGCGTTTGAGAGGACATGTTCCCGCGGCACTTCCCAGGCAGGCATCGTCACGGTGGAGGCTGGAGGGGCACCAGGGCGACAAGAGCAATTTGCTTCCGTAGATAAACGCCGTTGTCCTCTCCTCCGAAGTGAATCCCCCTTTCTTTTCTCTCTTCCTCGCTCGCACGCGCTCTCTCTATTTTTTTTTTTAACAGTTTGCTAAATCTGTTGTAATCTGGTGCCAACGATTAATTCAGGCAGAGGGAGAGAATGGGGAGCAAAAAACGTGCTGTCACAGAGCTGCTTCTCGGGAGCGGCCCGGACCAGCGCCTCGGCCACCCCGGTTTTAAGCCCAGTTTTAATTAAGTACAGAGCCATTCCCCAAAGGCCCCAGCCGCTGCCTCCCTGACAGCGAGGCCCACCCCCACCCCCACCCTGTGAGCAGAGCCTGCGGCACCCGGGCCCAGCCGCCCTCCGGAAGCCGGGGTCCCGCGCTCTGCCTGGGAGGCAGTGTCCCCTAGTGGTTAGCTGAGCCCCATACAGCTGGGTCCCGGTGCCTCCGGGAGACCCGGCCTTCACTGCCTTCTTCCCCAGCCCCTGTCTGAGGGACACTCAAAGCCGGTGGGGTGCGGGGCGGTTGTCTAAGGAACACCCTTCATCACCAGCAGCCCTCCGTCTACACCGGGGCCACTGCCCCCATCACAAACCAGCCTAAATGTTCTCCCTCCTGGCCCATCAGAGGCTGGGTCAGGCTGCCCACGCAGGCGGACACACAGCTCTCAGGAACAGGGGGCCACCCTGAGCCCAGGAAGCCCACCCTTCCAGGGGCCCACCCAGGAGGCCTAGGCAGCCGGTCGTTGAGGCAGGCCTGGCAGTCCCGAGAGATGGAGGTGGACAGGCCGGCAGAGACCCAGGGAGACAGACCACAGGCTCTGAACAAACCCGCCGTCCAGACGCCTCCCCGACCCCGCAGCACTCCTCACACCTGCCAAGGGGTCCACACGCAGCCCCTTCTGTTGGTTCTGTCCTCCGGCTCCTATTCCTGTCCCTTCTCCTCACCGACTCCTGCTCTACCTTCACGTCCTTGGCTCGAGCACCCCGTTCCCTGATCCCGGGCCCCAGCAGGCTCCCCGGTCACCCCACCTCAGAGGGCTGCCTTCCTGACTTCAGAGCCCAAGGCTCCTCCGAGGTGGGAGGGAAAGGATCTGATTGCAGTCTGACCCCCACTCCCAACTGTAGCTGCCCGCAAGCAAGACCTAACAGCTGCTCTTGTTTTCTCTTTCCCCCAGAGCCCGCACCGCACCTGGCCCACAACCAGTGCTCGACACGAATGAATGAATGTGTGAATGAATGGGCAGGAAAGGAGGGAGGGAGGGAAAGACAGAAGAGCCAGGGAGCCAGGGGTGCCCAGCAGGACACCTCGTGAGCCAACCCCCCATCCCCACAGCGATGCCTGTGGCCGACCTCCCCTCCCCCACGCTCACTGCCCCCCCCGCCCCCCCCCGCAGCTCTGCGGGGTGGGAGGCAGCACGAGCAAGGCCAGGGTGGGAGTTTCAAAACCCAGGGCTGCAGTGAATCCAGCAAACAACTTCCACAAGGCGAGTCGAGGCCCCCGAATGCTGACATCATCCTCAGAGCCGCTGACCCCAGGGAGCGGCTGAGCTCTGGGGGCCGCAGGCGGCGGTAAACAGACATCCTCCCGCCGCTCAGGCAAACAGGCCTGCACAAACACGGCCCTCTCCATGGACCCCTCTCCGCTCCAGCTGCTTCTAGGGGATGCCAGGCCGGCGGGGGCGGGGGGAGGGGCGTGATGTAGAGCATGACAGGAGCGCCCTGGGGTCAACCTGTCCATTCCCCTGTCTTTTCCTCCAGCCATGCCCCCACCCTGGCCGTCCTGGGGGGACTGCCTCGTGGCAGAGGAAAGAATACAGCTGCCTCATGTGTGGTACAAGCCGGAGCTGGCCTGAACTTTGTCTCGGGGAGAACGACCCAGGTTCTGGGGAGGCGACCCCCCAAGCGCACACATCCAGGGCAGCAAGCAGGCCCGAGGCCCGCGCCAGCCCCGCCCTTCCAGAGCTGTTGCGGCCTCTCCGGCTGCTGAGCGCCCTGGGGCAGCCACCCCCACCCCCACTGCTGGCATTTAAGACCCCCAGCCACGCCCACACGCCTCACACCCCTCCCGGTCCATTCGCTCACGGCCCACACAGCCCACACACCCCATCCCATGAGGGATCCAAGGCAAAACCCCTCAGCCTCACCCCTGTTGCCTCTGGACACTCCCACTGTCACTGGAGCTGACACCCCAGCCAGCTGGCACGTGAGATCCCACCCAGAATGGACTTTGGTGGCTGCGGCGGGGTGCCGAGGCATCCTTCCTGCTACTCCAAGGCCTGAAGAAGCTGAAAGCCCTCAGCCCAGCGTGATCCAGGGGTGGGGGGACCCCAGGGGGCAACGCATTGCTAGGCATAAACTCTGCTAGAAGCTTCATATGCATCATCTCATAGTGGGTACCCCAAGGTGGGAACTGCTATTACCCCACTTTACAGATGAAGATATTGAGGCCCAATGAGATCCAGTCACTGGCTCGAGGTCAGCAGGCCAGGCAGAGAACCCTCCCCAGGAACCGCAAGTCCCTAGGACCCTGGCGCAGAAGGGCTGGCCCAGCCAGATTCCCCACCCCCCGCACAGCCCCAGACAGGCCCCATCTCTGAGATCAGGCCACTTCTCAGTCCTGACCCCAGGGCAGCCTGGCTGGCCGGGGAGGTGGCTGCCAGCAGGTCCCCAGTTCCCCGAGGACACACAGTGGGGCCATCTACATCTCAGGGCAGGGCCTTCACCCACTCACCGCCACTCCTGAGCCATCTGCCCCTGCCCCGCCCAGCCCTGCCTCCCTGCCTCTGTCCCACCTGACTGGGCCGAGGGCGCTGTGCCCAGCGGGCCCCAGGGGCCTCATCCGCCCCTGCACCAGGGCAGCCGCTTCCTGACAACTGCCCCTGTACTGGGCCTCTGCAGGCAGTCAGCCGGTTCCGGGCCTGCCTCGCGGTCCCTCGGCACCCGCACTCAGGGTGCCCGCCCATTCGCACAGGGTGGGAGAGCCGTTATATCCCCCTGTGCAGGCAAGGAAGTGGGTCCCCAGAGGTGCAGGCCTGGGGTCACCCAGTGGGTGACACAGGCTCAGCCACCAGGCCTCAGTCTGTGCAGAGCTGAGCCTTGCAGGCCAAAGCCCTCCCCGCAGAGCCCTGGCAGCAGGTGATGCGATGGGGCGGCAGCAGCCCTCCCACCCACCGTCTCCTTAGAGACCAGCTGGGTGGACCTCCCAGGGGCTCACGACGACGGGAGGCCTCAGAGGAGGTACGAGGTACGAGGGGGGACACCAAGAAGGGCACTGCTGCTGAGGGTCACCCTCAGGCTGATGTCTACCAAGAGGCCCCTGGCTGGGGGGAATCTGACCCCCCCAGCCCTCCGGGTGCCCTCAGCCCTCGGGGACCCCTTCAACAGGAGCAGGGCATCTGTCCACCTCACCCCATTTTATAATGCATCCTGTCCCCGCCAAACTCGGCCTCAGGAGGTGAGTACACTCAACAAGGCGAACTGAGGCTCAGGAGAGGCAGGGACTTTCAACCAGTAAGTGGTAGAGCGAAGGCACACAGACCGGGGCTCAGGGGACATGCTACAGGCTACAGCAGCCCCGGGGCACGCCTGGCTCAAACTCATGCCGGGGAGGCTTTTTACAGAAGAGTGTCCAGCCCTGTGTCTATGTGAGGTCAAGGGGCCAGGGACGTGCACAGAGGCCACCCCCCGCCTCCATACACAGACACTCTGTCTGCCCTCCAATCTCCTGCTCTCAAACTGGCCCATGTCTGACCCTTCAGCCAGGATGTGACAGCCCCTCGGCTCTTCCTGTCCCTCACACTTACCAGGGCCCCCTCTCTGCCTGCTCAGCTGGGCAGAACTCGCTCCCGGGCATGGGCCCTGGTAGCTCAGGCCATTTCCATTCAAACCTCTGAGGAAGCCCTGAACAGTCGCCCACGGAGTCGGCACCAGCTGACAGGTGATGTTTGCGCCTCTCCTCCTGGGGCTGGCAGGAAGAGATGCAGTTGGCTTTCACTCCAGAAACCCGAGCCTGGAGCCCTCGAGCGTAGCCAGCTTCCCCACGGCTGCTGAGCAGAGAGGGGCATGCCCCAGCCCACATCCCTCTGCCAGGGGCATCCTGCGTTCCGTGGGGCTCTGAGCCCCACACAGGCAGCCTCCTCCCCAACTCCTGAGCCACCTGGGGAGGGAGACAAGAGAGACTGGTCTCTGTCCTCCCTGAGGATGCAGGGGCCAGGGTGGGGCAGGGCAGGACCCAGATGCCCCCCACCTCTGCCCCCAGCCTAAGCTTTATTTATTCACATCAGGTCTCTGGCTTGGGCTACAAGGGCCTCGCACAGCCCAGCTGGGCTGTGTTCTCTTAAAACCACACGCCCCAGAGAGCCTCACAGCCCTCGGGCCGCCGGGAAGCCTGGGGCAGCTCCCTGACGTCTATGCTCCACAACTTTCTCCTCCTCGGAGAGCTCTGATCAGCCAAGGCTCCCTGCAGCTGGGCAACAACACTCCCCAGCCTTCCGTCCCTGGGCCTCCAGTCCCCCGGGAGGAGGGGCACGCGCCCGGCCCCTGGCTTTGGGGGGGGCACCGGCTGCCCCCGGCCTCCAGCCCAGAGGTCCCACCGTTCTAGCCGCCAGGTGCACCACCCTGGTCTCCTGCCCCGCACAGGGCTGACAGTCTACCGCGCGCACAGGGAGGGAAGTTGGAGGCTGCTTATGCCCCCCTTGAAGTCGTTTTAAAAATAAAACCTCGCTCCAACCGTGACTCACGCGGCTGGTGGGGACGGGAGCGCGGCGCCCGGGCCGGCGGGCTGCCTCTCTTCGCGTGCGCCAAGCCCTCCGGTTGCCGGGTACGAGACAGGAGCCGGAACAGTCCAGCCCAGCTAGGCGACCTCCGCGGGCGGGGCCGTCTCCCTGGGGGCGCAGCGAGGTCTGGGGCCGGGGCTCCCGCCGAGCCCCCGCCCTTTCCAGCCCCTTCTGGGGAGAGTGGAGTCGCCGGCCGCGCACCCCGCGCCTCCCCGCGGCGGAGCCAGCGCCATGGGTATTCGGCTGTCGACTGGGGGGCCCCCCTCCCGAAATCCCAAAGGCTGCGCGGTCCCCGCGGCGGCCGGGCAAAGCCGGGCAGCCGGATCCTGCGGCGCCTCCCTGCACTCTCCCACCCCGCCCCGCTGGCCCCGGCGTCCCGTCCCGCACGCTCGGACCCCGGCCCCCGCCCCGCGCATCCACCCTTACCTGCTCAACGGCCAGGGAGGCGGGTCTCCTCGGGAAACTTTGCGGCGACGGCTGGAGCCTCAGGGGTTATTCCAAGGAGCGGGCGGGAACTGGAGCCGGAGGGCGCCCACGGGGGCCCGGGAGAGGAGCCCCCAGCGCGCGGCGGGGCGCGGTGGCGGGCCCGGGGCTGGGGGCGCGCGGCGGCGCATCTGCCCGGCGGAGCCGCGGGGGGCGTGCGCGGGGGTGCGCCCGGCGGCCGGGGTGCGTGTGCCCGGGTGGGTGAGCTCGGCGGGGCGAAGGCCAGCAGCAGGGCTTGCGCGAGCGGCGGCGGCGAGCAGGGCGCGGGGAACCAGGCTGTGCGGCCGCCTCTCCCCTCGCGGCGGCAGCGGCGGCGACGGCGGCGGGGGCCGTGCGTGCAGGCGCGGAGCGGGGAGGGAGGGGAGGAGGCGGGAGGCAGCGGGCGGGGAGGAGGTGACGGGGGCGGGGGCGCCGCTCTGCGCACTGGCCGGCGGGACCGGGCGCGGGAGGCTGCGCCGCCGCGCGGGGACTCGGGCCCAGCCTGGGAGAATCGGCCTCCGCGTCCCCCTCCTCCTGCCCTCGGCTAAAATGGATGGGGAGGGTGGGGAGGTTGGGGTGTCGGTCCTCAGTGCGGGGGGTGCTGAGGAGGGAGGCTCCCAGAGCCAGCCTCCAGCGCGGGGGCGGGGAGAGAGAAAAGCGTTCTCCCTCACGTGCGCCTCCCCTTACACCCCTCCTCTCTGCACTCATTCATTCATCCTCCCAACCATCCGGCCATTCATTCATTCACAAACAGTTACCCACCATCTACTCTGCGTGCCAAGGTAACCCCTTCCTCCCTGCCTGGCTCGCCTTCCCCACGGGGAGCCCCTCGGCTGCCTCGCTCGCCTTGCTCCGCCAAGCTGCCTGAGCAGGCAGTGCCCGGGTCGGATCCCAGCCCCGCCTTTCCCTTCGCCAGCTGACCTGACCTTGAGCAAGTTACTTAACCTCTCTAAATGTCAGTGTCCCCTGTTGTAAAATGGGAGCATTAACAACCTACCTGCAAGGCTTAACCGGAGGGTTGAAGGAGACCTTGAACAGAAAGGTGGCTAGGGCCGTGCCTGGCACACACTGGGGACTAAGGAGATGTCTGCACCTGTTGTGTGGGGTCTGGTGCGGGGGTGAGGGTGCGGGTGGACCGGACCTCCCTCCTCTGAGCCTGGAAAGTCCCCATGCTCTTGGCCTTCTCTGGGGGACTAAGGAGCTCTCTGTCTGCCTGGCCTCGCCCTGGCCAGACCTTCTTACCGAGCTCAGTCATCGGGCCCTGCAACCCTTTCCCTGGAGGGCTGCTCTGAGCGAGTCCTTGCCTCTACCTAGAACCCCACGGCCTCCACCTAGGCCCCACTGTTTGCCGGTCCACACCCAGAATGCCCACAATCTGGTTGGGACGCCTCCCCCCCAGACCCATCCCAGCACCTCCCACCCACTGTCCCAACTGCAGGCCCGTGTTAGACCCTTCCCGGAGCCCAGCACTCCCTACGCTTCGCTGTCCTTCAACGCCTGGCCAGGCCAGCCCTCCCCTGGGATGCCCTCCCAACTTCTCCCTGAGAGAAGGTCACCATAAGGGATACTGGCCCCTCCCCCCCCACCCCTTCCCGTGCTCTCCCGGCCCTCTCGCCCCCAGCCTGGGAGCAGGCTGAGGCCTTGCCTGAGGCTGCAGCCTCTCCTCACTGTGAGCACCCCTGCCTTGGCCCTTCTTGCCTCTCCCTCCTCACCCCTCCCCTCCCATTTCCTCCCCTTATCTCCCTCGCTTCCTTCCCCCGCTTTATACTCAATTCACCAAACAGCTATTTTTTCCTCCCAACTTTTATTTATTGTCCAAAGAGCATTTATACCAACAATAAAGGAAAGAAGAATCATCCACACCGCCACCATCCTGTGGCGTCCACAGCCTCCATTCCTCCGCTCCCTTCCAGGCTTGTCCATGCACTGTCGGCTGTAGTTTTTACAGAGCTATGGTCTCCGTCCCGCCTCCCCAGACCCCCAGGTGGACATGGGGGCCGTGGGGCTCCGTCTTCCCTCCATCGTGGCACTTGGCATGTTGCTCAGGAATTATGCGTGTGTTCCTCCTCTTCTAAACTGAGTCCCTTGAAGGAGGGACCCCTTTCCATCCCTGCCACCCCCATGCCAAGCGCAGGGCTGGCACAAAGCAGGCACTCACAGCCTCGGAGTGGAGTGGATGGCATGGATATAGCGGTTTGACAGGTTGCACTTAGATATCAAAATATCTTCTTCATCATAGTGGTTTTAATGGCTGCATGATATTCCATTGAGCTGCTGTAACTGGTGGCTACACACAGTTCAGGGAATATGGAGGTCCACCGTGCCAGGTGCTTTTTGGGTACCAAAGACCAGAGGGAATCAGGCCTTGCTGTACCCTGCCCTGGCAAAGCTGGAAATCCAGCCGGGGGATGGCCACCTAAATAGCTTTGGCTTAGCAGGATCTTGCTGAAACAGACATCATTACCACGTGACCCCTGGACACAGGGGCCAAGTCAACTGCAAGATCCAAGGATGGCTTCCCGGGGAGGTGGCTATTGAGCTGGTCTTGGAAGGTAGGGAGGGATGTTCTTGGCAGACACTAGAAGCTCATTTCAGCTTGTTCTCAGGGGCTGTGATGTGCAAGAGCCTGGGGTTTGGAGATCTGGAATTCTTGGTTGGAGCTGGGGGTTAGGAGTCAACGGGGACCGTGGTGGAAGATGAGGTAACTGATGTCAGCCAGGCCAGGTATACAGGGCCTTGGACAAGCCTGGAGCGTCTGGCCTTTATCTTGGAAGCAGTAGGGTGCCAGGGAGGGTAAGTATGGCAGAGGCACTATTGGCTATGAGATTCAGAAAGATCCCTCGTTCACTCAACAAACACTTGCTGAGCCCCTGTGTGCTGTGGGGCTCCCTGAGGGCATGGGTTGGTGGGGCCCTGGCCTAGGAAGACTGAGCTAGTCTTCGAGCCGGGCAGTCACAGAGATGATCTCAGCACGAGGCAGCACATGTCACGCAGGGACAATCTGTGGCTCCAGCCGTGGGCTCGCCAAGCCCCAGCTCCCAGGGCGGCAGTAACCCAGGCAGTGTCTGGCATCCAGGTGCAGTGGGCCCTATGCTGTGCAACCAAGGTCACGCTGGCCCCGCCGGCAGCACCCCGGCCTCCCCACCATCTGCCCACCTTCTTGGGAGTCCTCGGATGTGGATTCTGCTCACCACCTCACCACTTACCCGCTGCTGACCCCGGCCACTATCGCAGCCTCCGTGTTCCTTACCTTAACGGGGCCATCACAGACCTCCTAAGGCTGCTGTGACAGTCTGATGAGGCCCCAAGAGGAAAAGTGCTTTGTATACTGTGAAGCGCGGCGACAACACAGCTCACCATGATTAGACTGTTGTCAGCCAAGGCTGTGCCCCGCTTGGCCCTGCTTGGGCTTGTTCTGGGCTGGGGGCAGCAGAAGGGACCACCTGACCCAAGAGAGGGGTAGGGCCTGCCGCACTGGATGGTCAGTGGGCATCACCAGGGACCCCTTCGCCCCAGGCTCGGTGCTGGGCATCCAGGAAGGAAGCCCCCTGAGGGAGTGGTCAGGGATCAGCACCCCTGAAAAGGCCAAGAGCTGCTGTTCAGAGGTCATGACCTTGGACTTCAGCCAGCTGCCCAAGAGTCCGAGACTCAGCCTGCCCCACAGGCCCCAGCCTGGACATCATCTCCAGGGAGGATGGATCTCCAGCCCCTCACCTGGATCCAGAGAGCCTCCTGATGGACTTTCTGCCCCATCTGTGGGTTCTTGGTCTTGAAGATCACTGCCCTCCAAGATCCCCAGGGTCCACTGCATCTGGGGGTACCTGATTGGGGGGGACCCAGAGAATTGCAGTCACTGAATACCTGGCCATCCCAGACTGTGGTCTCCTGGTGGCGCCCAGGGGCAGCCTGATATGTTTCCATGAATCGTGGGCGTGTGGCCTGTGGGTAGGCTGGCTGTGCGCACCGGGCTGGGAACAACAGTTCTCACCAGAAAGTCCCAGCAGCTTCTCTGGTCCAAGTCCTAACACCAGCACTCTCTATCTTCTGCCACTGTGCACCAAACCTTTCCATCCTGCACAGCACAGAGGGTTGGGGCTTCTCTCCATAAGCACAGGATCAGGGTACAGGAGAGGCAGGGGTGGGCCCCAGGGCAGAATTTCAGGGACAGCAAGGCCCCAGCCCAGGCGGAAGTCCCAGAGAGGGTGCTCCAGGGAACAGGCGCAGCAGGGACAAAGTTAGGTAGGACGAAGCCAGCAACTCCCGGGGACAGGTGCTGGGAGCAGTGGGGAATGGTGGCCCGGGGCAGCTGGCCTGGGAAGTCGCTGGCCAGGCCGGGAGCCCACCCGCTCCGCCTCGTCCGGGCGCTGAATCAGGGGTCCCGCTTCCCTGCACTCTCCCGCCTCTCCGGACCAAGCCAGCTCCTACTCAGCTCTCAGCCCAGGGCTTGACCATCCTGTCCTTTGAGAGGCCTCCCTGAACCCATTTTTCCCAGTTGGCTCACCTTGTTCTCTCTGACCCCTCAGCTTCTCCTTGGTAGCACTTAGCTCAGTCTGTGATTATGCATGATTTGTGTGACACCATTTTTCATCTACTAGACCAAACTTTCACGTCTCTGAAATCGGGGCGTGGCTGGTAGTGCGTTTTCTTCCTCAGTTGTACATGAAGTCGTGGTGAGACTCAGAATCGATAGAGCCCGTGTGCAGTGTCGTGTGTTTTGTTAGTTTCTGTCTCTCCCAGTAGACTGTGAGTCCCTTGGGGGCACATCCTGGGCCTCTTGTGGTTCCCCATGTGTCCCCAGCACCTGCTGCAGTGCCGGGCACCTGGGGAGAACAATCAGGCATTGCTGAGTGTCAGGCTGGAACAGCCCTGCAGGCAACGGTGACAGAGCTGCCCAACGCCAATGGTGATTCCTAAAAATGCCCCAAGATGATGCTTCCAGGGGTTCAGAGGGGCGCCAGACACACTTCCAGCTACTGGAGTATGGCAGGGTAGGGTCCTGGTGTGTTTGTATGAGTTGGGGGTGATGGGAGGTGAAGGATGGAGATAAAAATGGACAGATACCACTCCAGGCCCCTGGGTGGGTGGGGAGAAGTACGCCAGAGGGAGTTAGAACCAGGCCTGGGGAGAGGCAGGACCATGCCACCCCGGGGGCAAGGGTTCCCCACCAGCCCACCCTCCCCTGCCCTGGCAGGATTGAGGCTGCTGTCCAGGCTTGTCTCTGATGGGCCCTCCTCTCCCTTGGGAACCTCCTCTTCCCCCCACAAAGGACATCACCACCACCCCATCCCCCATCTCCTCCAGGCACCTGGGGCTGCCTCTTGCTCCTTCCCTCCCTCACCCACTCACTTCTAGGCCATTATTCCCAGAAGTAATGCTTCTGATGGTGATTTAAGCATTTCTTGACTCTGGCTATCATTCACCTGTCACACACATCCCGAGTCAAGTTCAGGAAGGGAGACCTGAATTGTGTCTTAAAGGACAGTCCGGGACTTCCCTGGTGGCGCAGTGGTTAAGAATCCGCCTGCCAATGCAGGGGACACGGGTTCGGGCCCTGGTCCAGGAAGATCCCACATGCCGCGGAGCAACTAAGCCCCTGAGCCACAACTACTGAGCCTGCGTGCCACAACTACTGAAGCCTGCGCGCCTAGAGCCTGTGCTCCGCAACGAAGAGTAGGCCCTGCTCTTCGCAACTAGAGAAAACCCACGTGCAGCGACAAAGACCCAACGCGGCCAAAAATTAATTAATTATTTTTTTTAAAAAAAAGGACAGTCCAAGTGGAGGGACCAGCCTGTGCCAAGGTACAGAGGGCCGGATGGGGAGCAGCTTGTGGGCAGAGGGCTGTGGGAAGGAGAGTCAGAGGCGAGGCCAGAAGTACAAGCCTGATCGGGAAGGAAGTTGGAAGGAGGAAAACATCCCCAAGATGTTGGGGAGCCAGAGAGCACTGTCTGCCTGATTGCCCGAGGAGGTAGGAGGTGGGGGCAGGGTGGAGGATGGTGGGGCGGAAAATTCGGGGTTTTGAGGTTGGAGGCTCAGAAGTCTCTGCTGGAGCCCAGCTTCCCCTGACAACCCCTCCACCCCACCACTGCCTCTCTGAGCCCCTGCAGACCTTCTTCTCAGGGCTCAGAACCCCACCCTCCTCCTCAGCTCCCCTCTCTCCCACCCCTGCACCCGTCCGAATTTACTGCCTTGGTCTCCACCTCCACCCAGGGGCTCTTGAGGCCCGATGCCCTGTGTAGGCCACCTCCCCGGGGACTCAGACAGTTCCTGGGCCCTTCCCCTTCGGTCCTCTCTGTCCCCCCAACAGGCTCCAACACCTCAGGGCAGCTGAAGCCACTGAAGATGGGGGTGGAGCAATGGGAATCTGCACACGGGGTGTCCTGAGCCTGGGGTCCCCCTCCTGAGTCCTGGTGGAGCAGAGCTGGGGTCCAGGGCTGGGGTTGGGTGGGGTCACTCAAGGCCCCTCGCCTGCCTGGCACAGGTGCAGCCAGGCCTGGCAAGTTCTGAGCTAAGGACACTTCTGAGACTGGTGCTGGGAGGAGCCACAGATGAGGGTTGGGGAAGGAGGGGGAGGGCTCCAGTGACGGTGGGGGGATGGGGTTGCCCAGCAACCACCACGCTGCCTCTGCGAGGAGGGATCCTTAAAGAGCCGAGCAGAAAAGGCTGGGCTTGGAGGGGCGGAGGCACGGCCTCGCATACCAATGGCTGCCTGCCACCCGGCCTCCCCCTCCTCCTCCCTCCAGGAGTGGAGCTCCCGCTGGGAGGGTGGCAGGACTAGGAGCGGGGGTGCCCAGCCCAGGGGGACCTGAGGCAGCTGGGCCTGGAACCACACTGGGGTCCTATCTTGTCCCCACAGGACACAACCTGGGAGGGGGCAAGAAGGCCGCCCTGAGGCCCTCAGGACAGGGGACACCCTGGGCTCCCGGACCGCAGGGCCTGGGACAGGAAGGAACTGGGACTCCTCAGCACCACCCCTGGCCCTGCCGCCAAAGGAGCTCTAGTTTTAGACCCAGATGAAACCGCCTCTTCCCAGCTGAGTGACCTTGAATGGGCCACCTCCCCAGCCGCGTGTCCTGAGAGTCCCAGGGGGCCAGCTGCAGGACTGTCAGCCAGGGGCTGCCCAGAGAAGGCGGGCCTGACAAGGCTGTGTCTGGTGGGTGGAGTTTCTAAGGAAGTCCTTCCTGGTGTCTAACTTAAATCCCCTGCACAGCAAAGGCTGGCCGCCTTTCCTCTGTCTTTTTTTTTTTTTTTTAATAAATTTATTTATTTTTTATTTTTTACTGCATTGGGTCTTTGTTGCTGTGCGCGGTCTTTCTCTAGTTGCGGTGAGCGGGGGCTACTCTTCATTGTGGCGCGCGGGCTTCTCATTGCGGTGGCTTCTCTTGTTGTAGACCATGGGCTCTAGGTGCGTGGGCTTCAGTAGTTGTGGCACGTGGGCTCAGTAGGTGTGGCTCGCGGGCTCTAGAGTGCAGGCTCAGTAGTTGTGGCGCACGGGCTTAGTTGCTCCAGGCATGTGGGATCTTCCCGGACCAGGGCTCGAACCCGTGCCCCCTGCATTGGCAGGTGGATTCTTAACCCCTGCGCCCCAGGGAAGCCCCTTTCCTGTCTTTATCGGAAGAAGGGAATGTCTGTTTGGTCTCAGAACCACACCTCATGTTCCAAAAGCAACAACTAGCGTGAGGATTCAGCTGTGTGGTTTTCTTCTAGTTCCTTTCCTTTTAGGGCCTCAGTTTCCCTGTCTATACACAGAGGGGCTGGACTAGATCAAGGTGTGCCTCGCTGGGGTCCAAGGAGGCACCTCTGGACTTCTGCCGCCCTCTCAAAATCACTGGAAGAGCTCCCTCCCAGCTTCCTGCAGTGGTGGAAGATGGGGGGCGGGGCATCAAAGGGGCCAGAGCCCTGCCATTTCCTCACACCAAGATGCTCCTTCCATCGACTGGATTGAGCCACATTTGGAAGCCAGTCCTATGCCCGATCCAATCCTGTCTCCCATGGTCCTCTATTTGGTCCCTGTGGGTTTAGCATCGCCTCTCTTCCTGGCCCTCCATCAACCCATCCTCGGCCACCACCATCCCCCCAGCCCCTACCTCCAGGTCCACTCCCTTCAGCGTGCTCCCCCTCAGCTCTGAGGAACTGCCTTCTAAAGTGCAAGCCTGACCCTGCCACTCCCTCACTCTAGCACCTGCCATAGCTCCCCACAGCCATGGGAAAAGGCTCAGGGCCCCATGGGCCTGGCTACCCCTCTGCCCTCAACTCGGGCTCACTCCCCTCTGGACATTTCAACCAGATGGGGCTTAATCCACATCTGTTGAATGAATGAATGTCACTGAGAGCAGAGCTTCAGTGCCGGCCGTGCTGGCCTCCGGAGCACAGGAATGACCAAAGCAGACCAGGCCCTCTTCCACAGGTTGCCATGCTGGTAATAAACCAGCAAATAAATGAGAGGACGATATCACTACAGGACCATGACGTGGCCTCTGAAGGAAATAAACAGGGTGATGAGGAAGAGGGTGGAAGTCACTTCAGGGGAGGACTTTCAGTGGAGGTGACATTTTCATTGAAGACCTGAAGGATGAGCAGGAGACAGCTGGAAAGAGATGGAAGAAGAGTGTTCCAGGCAGAGGGAGCAGTATGTGCAAAGGCCCTGGGGCATGAAAGAGCCAGACCTATCCGAGGAAGAGAAAGAAGTCCAGGAAACTGGGGAGAATGGAGCGTGGCGTGCAGCCATGCATTTGTGGAGGGGAGTATGGATTTTATTCTAAGTGTAATAGGAAGCTATTTGAGAGTTTTAGGCAGGGAAGTGACATGATTTAATTTATATTTTAAAACGATCATCTGAACAACCACTTTGGAGAACAATTTGGCAATAACTAGTAGAGTTAAAGATGTGCATATACCACAACCAGCAGTCCCACTGCCAGGCGTATAGGAGACAAATTCCAGCACATGGGTTCACGGGCCGCGTGCAAGATGCTACTGCAGCTGGGTTAGCAAGAGACAAAACTGGGCACGCTTGACTGGTGGTCAGTGGGAGGACGGGTGGAAGAGTGTGGGACAGTCCCAGCCTGGAATATTACATAGCGGTGAAAGCAGACCGACCAGAGCAGCCTGGGCCTGCCGGGATAAGCCTCCCAAGCCTCACCGCAAAGGGTAGCAGCCAACGGCTTCCCTGGTGGCGCAGTGGTTGAGAGTCCGCCTGCCGATGCAGGGAACGCGGGTTCGTGCCCCGGTCCGGGAAGAGCCCACATGCCACAGAGCAACTAAGCCTGTGCACCACAACTACTGAGCCTGCGCTCTAGAGCCTGCGAGCCACAACTACTGAGCCCACGTGCCGCAGCTACTGAAGCCTGCACGCCTAGAGCCCCTGCTCCACAACAAGAGAAGCCACCGCAATGAGAAGCCTGCACACCGCAACGAAGAGTAGCCCTGCTCACCGCAACTAGAGAAAGCCCAAGCGCAGCAACGAAGACCCAACGCAGTCAAAAATTAATTAATTAATTAATTAAATACCAAAAAAAAAAAAATTAAAACATGAATACCTGGGTAATAGCCTGTTGAGGGGTATACATAGTAAAACTCTAAAGAAAATACATGCCCGATTCAGGGTGGTGGGTTCCTCTGTGGGGGAGGGGAGGGGAGGGGAGGGGAGGGCTTCAGCTCTTCTATGACATTTTATTTGTTGGGCTGTTGGTGGGTCAAGGGGCCGTGTGTGTGTGTGTGTGTGTGTGTGTGTGTGTGTGTGTGTGTGTGTGTGTTCAATAGAAAAGGAGCCCCGGTTGCTGAAGAGGACAGAGTGGAGGGTGAGGGTCAGCAGAGGAGCTGCCCAGGTGGGAGGAGACGGTGGTTGGACCTCATGGGGAAGTTAGAAATGCAGCCCCAGACCTGCCCTGCTGTGCAGAACCTGCACTCTTTCCTCCTCCCAGGCCGTCATTTGTTTCCTGCTCCATTAGCCCGGGTTCTCTCCTTTCAGGAAGAAAACTGAAGCTCAGAGAGGGCAAGGGGCTGCCTGGGATCACCCAGCAAGCTGGGGGTAGAAGAACCTGTGACCCTTCCTTAGGGGTAGGGGTCCTCTCCAGCTGAGCAGGGGGTCAAGGCTGCCTGCAGGACACACCCACACCGCCCCTGGAGCAGTGGACAAGCAGCCTCTCCAGGCCCCTCCCCCAGAACATATTCCCCTCGTTGTCCACTCTTCCACCCGCCAGGGCTCCCTTGGGCCCCAGCCCTTCGTTCCTGCGCGGCTGGAGACTGTGCCTGCCCGGCTGGCTGGGGCCCAAGTCATCTCTTGGTAATTGGGTTTCAGGGATGTTTGTGGTTATGCTAATGGTGGGACGCTGAGCGCTGGGACCCCTGGCTCCTGGGGGAGGGGAGGCCCAGGCAGCAGCCAGGGTCCCAAGCACTGCAGACTCAGCACTCCCTCAGAAATCAGACTGCCCGATCCAAAGCCTGGCTCCCTTGAGCAAGTCATGCAACCTCTCTGAGCCTCTATTTCCTCATCTGTAAAGTGAGAAAAGTAATAGTACCCTCTCATTAGGCTCTCCAGGGAGGGAAGGGTAAAATGAAAGAATCCACTGAAAATACTTGGCCCAATGCCTGGCACAAGGAATTTGCTCGATAAGTGTGTTATTAACTATTTTTTGTTTTTGTTTAAAGTCTGAAAGTTCCTCCAGGAAAATGTGAACGGGGGCTAGCCAAATCTGTGCAATGAGCTAATGGGTGACTCACTTTTCTTTTGCTTTTTATGTATATTATCCAATTCGGGGCAATGAACATGAATTTCTTGCAAAACAAAATACCAATATGTGGAAGGTGTCCAGGGGGCTTGGAGAATGGGTGTTGAGGGAGGGTGGGATCCAAGAGTTTGGGGTCCAGCTTGCGGACCGCCAGCTGGGAGGTTGGGTCTCCAGGGGCAGAGCCCAAGGAACCCAGGCAGGAGGGGACAAAGGAGGGGCCTAGGCCAGCAGGAACCGCAGCCAAGTCACCTGCTTTGAGCTTAAATGGCTGACTGGGCAGCTTTTGTAGGGAGAGGCATGGGGGTGGGATACCCGGGTTAGGCCAGGGAGGGGACTGCAGAGCCAGAATGGACGTGGTTGAAGGGGCAGGAGTGAGGGAGGCCCATCTGAGGTTCAGGAGAGCAGAGGAAGTGGGGGCCTGGCACAGGGCCAGTGGGAAGGAGGAGGCTGAGGGGGAGACTCTGGAATAGGGAGCCCAGCTGGGTACAACTCCCAACAGATTTGGAGAATCTCAGGGCTCTGCTCAGAGAAGATGGAGTGAGGAGCTCGGTCCTGGAGGCAAAAAAGCCAAATCTGGCTGAGCAGGATGCTGAGTGGTCCAGGCTACAGAGTCAGATCAATGGGATTGAAATTCTATCTCCACCACCCTCACTGTGTGGCCTCGGGCCAGGCACTTATCTGAGCCTCAGTCTCCCCATCTGTAAAATGGAGCGGTGCATCCAGTGAGGTCCCCATGGCTCTCCCTAGGAGGCTGGTGAACAAACCTTGATGAGAAGAAGCTGCTGTCATTATTATTGTTGTTACTATTATTAATGCAGCCTGTCAGCAGGCTGATGTCACCCTTCTCCCTGGCTGACTGGGAAGGGCTGGGGACCCCAGCTTCTGCACCCAATGCCATCACGAAGCTCTATGACGCCAAAACAGTTTTAGAGGCATTTTAAACTTTATCATCCATGCCCCAAAGGCCTTCACTTAACTGACCTCCCCACCCCACAGATGAGGAAACTCAGGCCCCAGGGAGTGGAAAAAACTGGCCCAAGGTCACAGCTGAGGGTTACAGGACCAGACCTTGCAAAGCACGAGGACGTTGGCTCCTCCGATAAGGGCTGTGGCCTTGGGCAAGTCACTCTGCCTCTCAGGGCCTCAGTTTCCCCGTCTGTAAACAGGGCGGGAAGGGGTGTGTGTACACACGTACACACACGTTGAGCTGATCAGCAGAGGTCCGATAGCCTGGTGCCAATAAGTGTGAGCCCCTTGCCCCCTGTGAGGGCCCCCCAAGCCTGGGGAATGTCCAGTAAGCCTCACACTTTCCACCAGGCAGCCTCACCTCACAGGACAGTGACCTTGGCCTGGGGGACAGAGCTTGTCAAACACGGCAACTGCTCTTGCAGTTTGAGATGCCTTTGAAGTCTCTTGTTTTCTCTTCAGAAATTCAGCACGTTTCACATTTTATTCCATCTGTGGGACGTTTCTAATCTAAAACTTGTTTTAAACGGCTCGCCCTCAAGTAATGTGGACACCCACTGCAGGCCTGTGGGAACTCGGGGAGAAAACGGTGAGGACTTCATGGGAACAAAGCCCACTCCCCCAAACCCCCATGGGGCTGGGGCCACCATTCTATTCCATCGCACGGGCCGTCAGTCAGTCGTCACCTCATAGGTGCCGGGCGCTGTGCTGGACTCCGGGGCACAGGGGAGCAGTGGGGGCTCGGCCAGGCAGAGGCAGGCCAGGAATGGGGCAGGTGCAGTGGAATGGTAGGGGCTGTTCAGGGACACACAGACACTGAGGGAGAACCAAGGAGGAGGTCTGGGAAGGGATCACCTGGAAAGTGCAGTAGCCCCCTGGTCCCCCTCCTGCCCCCTTTGCCCTCTGACCTTCTCTCCTGTTTCTCTCCCCGACTCACTGTGCGTCAGCCACAGTGGCTCCTGGCTGTGCTTCAAACCCACCAGGCGGGCTCCTGCCTCAGGGCCTTTGCACATGCCAGCCCCTGCCTGTCCTGTGCTCCTCACAAGTAGCTTCCTTTTCAGCGGGTCCTCCACTCCTTCTAGGTGAGCCCCTACCCACCTGCCTGCCACTCTCTCCTCCCTTCTATCCACTTTACAACCTCTGGTGCTAATGGTAATTCTTGTTCAAGTTTATCTGGTTGTTTCTGGACTGTCTCCCTGCCTGATGATGAGATCTGTGCCAGCAGGGCCTTGCTGGTCTGTGTCCCAGAGCCTGGCACATACAGGGGCTGGATGCGCCTTTGTCAAATGATAGAAAGCTGAGATCTGGCCTTACAGGGGAGGGTGGAGGAAAGGGGCCAGGGAGAGGGGCTGGGTGATTTGGGGGAGCAGTCCCCCCACCCCAAGCCTGGCCGGCAGCCTCTCAGGCGTTGGTGGCCAGGATGAGGCCATGTGGCAGCCGCAGCCTCCGGAAACACCCACAGGGGCTGTCTGCTGCAAAGTCACTGCTGTGCCCGCTCACCCAGCTTCTCCCCGGCCCAGTAACCTGCTCAGCGCTTTCCTCGGGTCACCGAGTCTCCTCTGTGGTGGCCCACACGGCCCACCGCCCCCTCCTTGGCACTCCCCCACCCGGGCTGGAGGAGTTAGTCCCTGCCAGGGAGAAGCCTAGGCAGCTCCTACAACACCTCCTGTCACTGCCCTTGAACCAGTCCTGTCACCTGCATGGCCCCCACCCCAGATCCTGCCTCTTAGGACCCCCCCGGGTGGGCTCTTCTGTGAAGCCTGGTGGATGAGAGCCTCTCCTTCAGAGCCAGGGGACCCCACGCGGCCTGGCTGAGTGACTGGACACAATCGTAACCTGTCAGGTTTGTTCAGTGTATTGTTAGTGGGTGCCTGCTGTGCACTGGGCTCTGTGCTGGGTGCTGGGGACGCACTGTGGACGAGACACTCAGGGCTGGAGGGTAGGGTAGCAAAGTAGACGCTCACCTGGGAAGTGAGGATGCTGGAGGCAGTGATTCATGGCCGGTGGGAGGGTGTAGCCAGAGCTACACCCTCCCACGGGAGGGTGTAACCAGCTCCAGACACTGCCGGCTCTCAGGGCCGGAGATGGTGAGGGTCTTCTCCAGGCAGGGGACCAGCCCATGCAAAGGCCCTGGGGCCGGAGGAAATGGGGCAAGTTTGAGGACCTGGAGTGTGGCTGAGGGATAGATGGTGGGGAGAGAGGACAGAGATAAGGTGATGAGTCAGCCGGGTCATGGGCCTGGGGTACGGGAGCAGCTTGTTCTTTTTTTTTTTTTTTGCGGTACACGGGCCTCTCTCACTGTTGTGGCCTCTGCTGTTGTGGAGCACAGGCTCCGGACACGCAGGCTCAGCGGCCATGGCTCACGGGCCCAGCCGCTCCGCGGCACGTGGGATCCTCCCGGACCGGGGCACGAACCCGCGTCCCCTGCATCGGCAGGCGGACTCTCAACCACTGCGCCACCAGGGAAGCCC
>NC_041229.1:101969434-101969746 GCF_002837175.3 Physeter macrocephalus | reverse complement strand
TGTCCCCTGCATTGGCAGGCAGATTCTTATCCACTGCACCACCAGGGAAGTCCCCCTAGTACTTATTTATCTTTATTTATTTATTTATTTATTTTTGGCTGCGTTGGGTCTTCGTTGCAGCACGCGGGCTTCTCATTGTGGTGGCTTCTCTTGTTGCGCAGCACAGGCTCTAAGGTGCATGGGCTTCAGTAGTTGTGGCATGTGGGCTCAGTAGTTATGGCACACAGGCTTAGTTGCTCCACGGCGTGTGGGATATTCCTGGACCAGGGATCGAACCCATGTCCCCTGCATTGGCAGGCAGATTCTTTTTTT
>NC_041229.1:101967524-101969359 GCF_002837175.3 Physeter macrocephalus | reverse complement strand
ACGTGGGATCCTCCCGGACCGGGGCACGAACCCGCGTCCCCTGCATCGGCAGGCGGACTCTCAACCACTGCGCCACCAGGGAAGCCCGAGCAGCTTGTTCTTTATCCTGAGAGCAAAAGGGGGCTTTGGACCTTTAACCAGGAAGCTGAGGGTAACATAGGAGTTGCTCATATTTGCATAGTGAGAAGATCCTCCTCCATGGCTCGGCTCTCTCATCTGTAAAATGGGTTAGTAATAGTGTCTTCCACACAAGGTCAGGATTAAACGAGCTCATGCAAGTACAGGGCTTACCTGGCCCAGGCCCTTCTGCCACTGTGGGCCCTTCCTCTACAAAAATAAAAGTTAATTGTATGACTTTGTTGGCATAAAGACGAATTTATTAACATTTTATATATATTATATATTTGATATATACTTAAAATTATATATAACTTTTGTTTTCAACCTAAAAGTTCACTTTTTCTTCTGATTTTAAAAGAAATTAGGGACTTCCCTGGTGGCACAGTGGTTAAGACTCCACACTCCCCATTCAGGGGGCCGAGGTTCAATCCCTGGTCAGGGAACTAGATCCCACATGCATGCCGCAACTAAGAGTTTGCATGCCTCAACTAAGAGTCTGCATGCTGCAGCTAAGAAGTCCGCATGCCTCAACTATGAGTTCACATGCCTCAACTAAGGAGTCCATGTGCCGCAACAAAGGAGTGGGTGAGCCGCAACTAAGGAGCCCGCCTGCCGCAACTAAGACCTGGCACAACCAAATAAATAAATAAATATAAAAAATAAAATAAAATAAAAAGCGCAAAAGTACATACATACATAAAAATAAATAAATAAAAGAAATTAACGTTTCCATGGTCCCTAAAAGTATTATGGGCCCCAGGTACATGCCTACTACTCCCTGCCTGGGCCCTCAAAGTGGGGGCCACTCTTCTGTTTAGGTGCTGCCTGGCAGGGCGGGGGGGGGTGCCGTGGGGAGCAACCAGAAGAGGAAGAGGAGGGAATTCCCCGGAAGTCCAGTGGTTAGGACTCAGCGCTCTCGCTGCCAACGGCCTGGGTTGGATCCCTGGTCGGGAACTAAGATCCCGCATGCTGCAAGGGGGTGGCCCCAAAAGAAAAGAAGAGGAAGATGTGTCTGTGTGTCCCCCTCCCCTCCGCCCTGTCCCCTCCCCTCCCCCTCCCCCCATCCCTGTTCTGCTGCTGCCCTGGTTCAACCACATTCTGGCCCCTTTGATCCTCCCTGGGCCTGTGGAGAGTCAGGCAAAGCCGACCTTGTCCTTCCCCAGCATAGGCACCCCTGTGGCTCCCCGCCCCTCCGACCAGGGAAATGCTCAGACTCATTTCCCTGCATGGCCTTCCTTCCCTCCAAGGTGTGCTGCCGCCTCCTCTGTGAAGCCCCCAGACTCCAGGCTGCTCCAGCTCTGGTACCTTCCTCACCTGGACATTTACACACTCCCCTCGACTCAACTTGGGTACCCTTGGTGGCCCCTGGCACACAGTTGGCACCCAAGTAAAATGTGGTGTTTTTTTTTTTATCATGGTGTACATTACATCCCTAGTACTTATTTTTTTTAACAAATTTTTTTTAAATTTATTCATTTATTTTTGGCTGCGTTGGGTCTTCATTGCTGTGCACGGGCTTCTCACTGCGGTGGCTTCTCTTGTTGAGGAGCGTGGGCTTCAGGCACGCGGGCTTCCGTAGTTGTGGCAGGTGGGCTCAGTAGTTGTGGCTGGCGGGCTCTAGAGTTCAGGCTCAGTAGTTGTGGCACAGGGGCTTAGCTGCTCCGCAGCATGTGGGATCTTCCCAGAACAGGGCTCGAACCCGTGTCCCCTGCATT
>NC_041229.1:101964504-101967152 GCF_002837175.3 Physeter macrocephalus | reverse complement strand
CTGTACGCGGGCCTCTCACTGTTGTGGCCTCTCCCGTTGCGGGCTCCGGACGCGCAGGCTCAGCGGCCATGGCTCACGGGCCCAGCCTCTCCGCGGCATGTGGGATCCTCCCGGACCGGGGCATGAACCCGTGTCCCCTGCATCGGCAGGCGGACTCTCAACCACTGCGCCACCAGGGAAGCCGGCAGGCAGATTCTTAACCACTGAGCCACCAGGGGAGTCCCCAATTAAAATGTTTTGTGCAGAGAGTGACAGAGGGGCTGCTGGGTCCCCTGAAGTGACAGTGGCCAGGCACTCCCGGTCTGGCCCTCTCCCTTTCACCAGTCAGTGGCCACATTCCAGCCCCTGAACTGGGCCGGGAGCTGGGGCTCAAACTGGGAAGCGGCTCTCCCCCGCCCACAGGACAACAGGTGCTGGGAGTCTGGGAGTCGGGGGAGGGGCTTCCCCGCCAGGTGCCCCGGGGCCTGAAAAGGTGCGAGTAGGCAAGGGAGAAATGAGGGTGGGGACTGCACTGCATGGGCAGCAGTGCAGGGGCAGGGAAGGGCTGGCCGAATGTGTGAGAGGCGGGGAGCGATGCCCCCAGCGCACCCCAGCCTCAGCCCCTGGCCTGGTGGGCCGCTGTCAGCAGGCAGAGGATTTGGCAGTGACTGGGGTGGACCTCATTTCCACCCCAAGGTCACAGGCACAGCACTGCGGCTCCTAGCCAGTTAATCGTGTCCAACAGAGCACGGCACAGGCACGTCCACGGGCAGGGGCCGCGGCAGGGCTGGACCACCTCGCCCCGCACGGGGGCCGACAAGCCAACTCGGACGGCAGGCGTCGGACCAGGCATCTCACAGCCCCGGAGGCGCACACTCTGGCCCAGGAGCCTCTGCCCGCCACAAAGCCAGAACAAGCCTCAAGCCCCGCTCAAACCCTAGGGCCAGGCGTGGCTCCCCCCTCACAGGCTTGATGACCCTGCTTTGCTGGGGCAGGTTTGGGTCCTTGGGGTGGGGCTGTGTTACAGACTCTGGTTTGGACCTGAGGTCCAGTGCTTGTCCACGTCTTGCTCGCCCATCACCCCGCCTCAGCAAGGAGGCCCTTTCCGACAGAGGGAGGGTGCAGGGGTTAAGAAAATAGGTGTGACAACCAGCCATCCTGGTTCAAACCCCTTTCCTCCCCTCACCAGTCAGGCCGTGAGCCTCAGTTTCCTCATCGGAAAAATGGACTAATGACCAGTTGTGATTTAGAACCTCAAACCAAACTGAGGGGAGCGTGAGAGCCCGCCTGCCGCAACTAAGACCTGGCACAACCAAATAAATAAATAAATATAAAAAATAAAATAAAATAAAAAGCGCAAAAGTACATACATACATAAAAATAAATAAATAAAAGAAATTAACGTTTCCATGGTCCCTAAAAGTATTATGGGCCCCAGGTACATGCCTACTACTCCCTGCCTGGGCCCTCAAAGTGGGGGCCACTCTTCTGTTTAGGTGCTGCCTGGCAGGGCGGGGGGGGGTGCCGTGGGGAGCAACCAGAAGAGGAAGAGGAGGGAATTCCCCGGAAGTCCAGTGGTTAGGACTCAGCGCTCTCGCTGCCAACGGCCTGGGTTGGATCCCTGGTCGGGAACTAAGATCCCGCATGCTGCAAGGGGGTGGCCCCAAAAGAAAAGAAAGACTCAAGGCCAGCGTGCGTGCGGGCGAGGTGAGGTGGGAAGGGCCAGCCCGGGCCGGGGAGCAGGAAGGCCTGAAACCGCCCTGCTTTGGATGGGAGGCTGGGCGGTACACCCAGGGGACCGCATGTGGTATCTTCTGTGTGTCCCCCTCCCCTCCGCCCTGTCCCCTCCCCTCCCCCTCCCCCCATCCCTGTTCTGCTGCTGCCCTGGTTCAACCACATTCTGGCCCCTTTGATCCTCCCTGGGCCTGTGGAGAGTCAGGCAAAGCCGACCTTGTCCTTCCCCAGCATAGGCACCCCTGTGGCTCCCCGCCCCTCCGACCAGGGAAATGCTCAGACTCATTTCCCTGCATGGCCTTCCTTCCCTCCAAGGTGTGCTGCCGCCTCCTCTGTGAAGCCCCCAGACTCCAGGCTGCTCCAGCTCTGGTACCTTCCTCACCTGGACATTTACACACTCCCCTCGACTCAACTTGGGTACCCTTGGTGGCCCCTGGCACACAGTTGGCACCCAAGTAAAATGTGGTGTTTTTTTTTTTATCATGGTGTACATTACATCCCTAGTACTTATTTTTTTTAACAAATTTTTTTTAAATTTATTCATTTATTTTTGGCTGCGTTGGGTCTTCATTGCTGTGCACGGGCTTCTCACTGCGGTGGCTTCTCTTGTTGAGGAGCGTGGGCTTCAGGCACGCGGGCTTCCGTAGTTGTGGCAGGTGGGCTCAGTAGTTGTGGCTGGCGGGCTCTAGAGTTCAGGCTCAGTAGTTGTGGCACAGGGGCTTAGCTGCTCCGCAGCATGTGGGATCTTCCCAGAACAGGGCTCGAACCCGTGTCCCCTGCATTGGCAGGCAGATTCTTATCCACTGCACCACCAGGGAAGTCCCCCTAGTACTTATTTATCTTTATTTATTTATTTATTTATTTTTGGCTGCGTTGGGTCTTCGTTGCAGCACGCGGGCTTCTCATTGTGGTGGCTTCTCTTGTTGCGCAGCACA
>NC_041229.1:101956745-101964445 GCF_002837175.3 Physeter macrocephalus | reverse complement strand
CTGTACGCGGGCCTCTCACTGTTGTGGCCTCTCCCGTTGCGGGCTCCGGACGCGCAGGCTCAGCGGCCATGGCTCACGGGCCCAGCCTCTCCGCGGCATGTGGGATCCTCCCGGACCGGGGCATGAACCCGTGTCCCCTGCATCGGCAGGCGGACTCTCAACCACTGCGCCACCAGGGAAGCCGGCAGGCAGATTCTTAACCACTGAGCCACCAGGGGAGTCCCCAATTAAAATGTTTTGTGCAGAGAGTGACAGAGGGGCTGCTGGGTCCCCTGAAGTGACAGTGGCCAGGCACTCCCGGTCTGGCCCTCTCCCTTTCACCAGTCAGTGGCCACATTCCAGCCCCTGAACTGGGCCGGGAGCTGGGGCTCAAACTGGGAAGCGGCTCTCCCCCGCCCACAGGACAACAGGTGCTGGGAGTCTGGGAGTCGGGGGAGGGGCTTCCCCGCCAGGTGCCCCGGGGCCTGAAAAGGTGCGAGTAGGCAAGGGAGAAATGAGGGTGGGGACTGCACTGCATGGGCAGCAGTGCAGGGGCAGGGAAGGGCTGGCCGAATGTGTGAGAGGCGGGGAGCGATGCCCCCAGCGCACCCCAGCCTCAGCCCCTGGCCTGGTGGGCCGCTGTCAGCAGGCAGAGGATTTGGCAGTGACTGGGGTGGACCTCATTTCCACCCCAAGGTCACAGGCACAGCACTGCGGCTCCTAGCCAGTTAATCGTGTCCAACAGAGCACGGCACAGGCACGTCCACGGGCAGGGGCCGCGGCAGGGCTGGACCACCTCGCCCCGCACGGGGGCCGACAAGCCAACTCGGACGGCAGGCGTCGGACCAGGCATCTCACAGCCCCGGAGGCGCACACTCTGGCCCAGGAGCCTCTGCCCGCCACAAAGCCAGAACAAGCCTCAAGCCCCGCTCAAACCCTAGGGCCAGGCGTGGCTCCCCCCTCACAGGCTTGATGACCCTGCTTTGCTGGGGCAGGTTTGGGTCCTTGGGGTGGGGCTGTGTTACAGACTCTGGTTTGGACCTGAGGTCCAGTGCTTGTCCACGTCTTGCTCGCCCATCACCCCGCCTCAGCAAGGAGGCCCTTTCCGACAGAGGGAGGGTGCAGGGGTTAAGAAAATAGGTGTGACAACCAGCCATCCTGGTTCAAACCCCTTTCCTCCCCTCACCAGTCAGGCCGTGAGCCTCAGTTTCCTCATCGGAAAAATGGACTAATGACCAGTTGTGATTTAGAACCTCAAACCAAACTGAGGGGAGCGTGAGACTCAAGGCCAGCGTGCGTGCGGGCGAGGTGAGGTGGGAAGGGCCAGCCCGGGCCCGGGAGCAGGAAGGCCTGAAACCGCCCTGCTTTGGATGGAAGGCTGGGCGGTACACCCAGGGGACCGCCTGTGGTATCTTTGGTGCTGCTCGCCATTTTCCGTGTTCCCCCCAAGCTCCAGGCCATCCTCCCAGCTGTGAGCGCCTCGGGCCACCCTATAGGGGCACCATGTGACCAGGCGTCCAGGCCCCTGGGGAGAGGGCCAGACAGGGGCCTAAGGGAAAGAGGAGCAGGAGAACGGGCTCTAGACCATCAGATTGCAGCCCTTCCCCTGAGCCCCGCCATGGGACTGCCGGGCCTGGTGGGCTGGGGGAAGGGGACACTGCAGACCGGCCTCCTGGGATACCTGCTGAACTTGGGGACAGGCTGGTGACCAGGTCCTCCGTGCAGCTTGAGTCTGAGCCCCCAGTGCTGGGCCACACCTCCCTCTCCCACCTGTGGCAGGTAATGCCACCTGGCTACCTGGTCCCCCCTTCCCCCAGCTCAGCCTCTGCCCCAGGCTCACCTCTCTCCTCAGCCCCTGGATGAGACATCGGGCCAATCCACCCCAGTCCCCTCACCCGGGCAAGGCCACACTCGGTGGGGTTTAGGGGGTGCAGGCAGGTGGATGTTGGCATCTCCTTCCAAAGGGGCCTGCGAAACAGCAGGTCGGCGCCCCTCCCCTCCCGCCCCTTTGAGGCTCGCTGCCAGTGCATTTGACACTGAGCTCTCCACCAGCGGGAGCCAGCTCATTTGCGGCCGGTGTTAATTAAGAGAGAGAGGTGATGGGGGGAAGCAGGGAAGGGCCGTGGAGGGCAGCTTCCGACAGCCACCAGGACTGCCCTGGGAGCCAAGGGGGCCGGGAGCTGGACCCGCGCCGACCTAAGATGCCTGGGTCTCCCGCACTGGCTCCAGGGCAGAGCTCTCCAGACGTCCGACCCCTCATCTTTGCAGCCAACCTGCTGGGGTGGGAGGCGGGTCAAGAGTGCATCCGAGGGCTTCCCTGGTGGCGCAGTGGTTGCGCGTCCGCCTGCCGATGCAGGGGAACCGGGTTCGCGCCCCGGTCTGGGAGGATCCCACGTGCCGCGGAGCGGCTGGGCCCGTGAGCCACGGCCGCTGGGCCTGCGCGTCCGGAGCCTGTGCTCCGCAACGGGAGGGGCCACAACGGTGAGAGGCCCGCGTACCACACACACAAAAAAGAGTGCATCCGAGGGGCCCACTGTGTGCTCTGCCTGATGTGGAGGAGGCGGGCCCCAGCCCTGGGGGGCGGCGGGGGGCAGGGGAAGCCCCCCTCCAGCAGTCCCTCAGCAGTCGGCTTCGAGGCTGGCCTGCTTTGGGGCTTGGCTTTGGAGTCAGACAGACCCCGTTCCAATCCTGCTGCCGTGCAGCTCAACCTCAGAGCTTTGGTTTTCTTATCTGTAAAATGGGAGCAACAGCACTGCCCTTGTGGCTTTGTTATGACAGTAAATGGGGTCGGTCTGTGCCTGGCAAACAGCCCTGCTCGGTCACTGGCGACGCGCGTTCCTGGGGCAGAGGCCGCGTTCCAAGCCTTTGCGGGCCCAGCCCCCAGCGGCCGGCCACGTCTGCCTGGGCGTCCCGCGTGGTCCGTCTCCTGCTCGCGCTCTCCCTCCGGCTCCGGCTCCGGCTGCCTCACCCGCCTGCTCAGCCCGCCTCCGCCCACATTCCCCGCGGCCCCCCGGCGCTGCTCTGGGAGCGCCCAGCCGCTCCTCGCCTCTCCATCTTAATTAGCTGCTTGTATTAATCTTGCAAGTAACGCGGCAACTTGCAGCCCTGGGTTTGCGGGCTGTGGAATTAATTATTCCCCAAGCGAAGAGCTGTCAGCTCTGGGAGACCAGCCACTCAGAGCCACCTGACACCGCTTAGCAGCGTCCACAGCTTCCGCAGAGCACCCCGGGCCTACGGCCGGGCCAGCTGGGAAATGGCCCCCATTCCTGGCTCTTTTCCGTGTCCCCCTCTTACAGAGGGGCTGCAACAGGATCTGGGAGGGCAGGGAGGGATGCCACGGCGGTGTCGGAGCTGCAGGCCCTGCCTGAGAGCCAGGATGTGGCCGGAGGGCCTGAGGCACAGCTGACCCGTCTCCCCGCCGGGCAACGCCCGGGCCCGGGGAACGTACCTGCCCTCTCTCGCCCATCACTTGAACTCATTAGCATCGGTGCTTCACACGGAGGCAGCTGTGTGGCCGGAAGAAGCCGGAGCCCAGGCTGGGAGGGGGCGCTGACCCGCACAGCCCTCATATTCTGATGGAGAGGCCGCCAGCCTCACTTTGCCCCTGCGTCGGCCCCGTGGGGAGGCCGGAGAGGGCAGCTGGCCAGGCAGAGCGAGACGGACAGGGCAGCCGCGCCAGCTGGCGGTCCAGCTCCGGTGGAGGGCGCGGGGGCCCCGGGGCCGGCGCAGCTGAGGAGCCCTCTCTCTGCCTTGACCTCCACGAGTCACCCATCGGCTCCAGTCCCGGTGCCCTGGGCCCTCCCTGCGCTGCCCCGGGTGGGGTCCTGACCTCACACATGAGTGCTGTGGTCCACTAGGCTCCCAGCCCTGGTTCACAGCCCTCCTTCCCTGGGCGGCACTTCCCACGGCTGCGGCCATGCAGTTTGTTCCTAGTGGCTGCAGCTCTGTGTCGCCCACGGTCTGTGAGCTCGGCATGTCTGCACCAGGCCTGGCACGGAGGGGCTCGGGAGACCCTGTGGGAAGAAAGAATGAGTGAGGGACTTCCCTGGCGGTCCGGTGCGGCCGAGGGTCGTCTGCCACTCTAGACCTCACGTGCAGCTGCTTCCGGGTGAGCGGACCATGGTGCCTCCCAATCCCACCACCCTACCAACCCCAGGCCCGTTGGGAGCCTCGGTGGGAGAGAAGTCCCAGCCCCCTCCGCCTCCTGGTTATCTGCCCCTGCTTCAGGGACCCTGTGCCCAGGGACCCGGGCCGGCCCTCGGGCCTGGCTGGCGGCCCCCCGTCGCCCCCTCCACGCAGCTGCACGCCCCACTGACCTCCCCCCGACTGACCGCCTTCGTCTTTCTCTCTTGCAGCCAACAGCTCCCTGCTCGGAGGCGGCGGCGGTGAGTACGCCCTTCCTGCGGCCTGGGGGCTGGCTGGGGTCTGCTTCTCTCCTCCTGGCCCCTTCACCCGCGGGGCCCAGCTGGCTGCCACGCGCCTTCCCCGCGGCCTTCCCCTCGTCCGCACGGTGCGCCGTTCCCACTTCTCCATCTCTGCCCTTCTGTACCGCCTCCCACCCCATCGGCCTTGCCCGGCCCCGCCCGGCCTCGCCCTCACTGCGGATGAAGCCGGACACCTGGCTGGCAGGCCCGGCTGCTTCAGCACTGGGTGACTGGGGTAGGTCCCCACCCTCTGAGCGGAGGCCTCCTGGTCTGTAACTGGGGGCTGGAGGGCCCCCTGAGGTTTCCAAGGGACTGGGCCTGGGACCGGGTCGTTGGGGGCCTGGGGCACAGGTGTGCTGGGGAAAGCCCAGCCCTGCCCCTGACGCCCACGGGCCCTCGGCCAGCCCTGTGCCCCCTTTGGCCTCAGTTTCGCCACCTGTGAGGGCAAAATTAGCGTCTCTGCTCTGCCCTGCAACCTCGCAGGGCGGCTCTGCCGCCGGGACAAGTTCTCATCAAGTCCGGGGGAGCCCCGCCAACGGTTAGGCCCACGAGAATGCGTGTGTGTTCACTGTTGTCAAAGACCACCGGGAAGCAGGGGTTCCGGCAGGCCAGGTGGGCAGGGCGTTGGAAGTCAGCGTGGGCCCGGCCCCCAGGGACGCAGGGCAAGGTCAGCAGGTGCCGGCGGGGAGGGGTGGGGCGACAGTCCCTGTGGCCCCGGTGCCCGGCCAGCCCGGCACAGGCTGGCCACACCAGCCGCGCGGCCCCAGCCCCTCACCCCCCGGCTGGCGGGGCCGCCCGCTGTCTGTGCAGGCAGCAGTACGATTGGTGAGCTAGGGTCAGGGGTTAATGCGCCGTCGGATAAATCCCAGGGTGTGCTTACGGCGGTGGTGGCGGGGCCCAGGCCAGGTTTTAAAAGGGGAAAAATAAAAGGGGCATAGAAGGTCGGGAATAAATAAGAGCAGCGTTAAGAGCTGTTGATGAGCGGCCAGGATGCGGGATGGGGGGGCGCGGGGGAGCCTGTTTGTGTTTAGAGATGCTTTCCCTCCCTCCCTCCCTCCCTCCCCCCCCCCCCCCGCTTCTCCTCCAGCTGTCCCTGTGGAGGTCACAGCTACCCTGGCGGCCTCACAGAATGAGGTGGCTTCACTGGGGACTGGGGGTCCACAGACAGGCCCATCTCGGACCCTCTTCTGAGCCAAGTGCCTGGACAGCTCAGCCGGGCACCAAAGGAGCCTGGTCACTGCTTCCTCAAGCTCACAGTCCAGACAGGACCACCACCACGACACAGGGTGGTCTGTGCGCTGGGGGGGCTGGGGGCGGGTGCTCAATGAGGAGTACAGGCTCAGTGTCCAGGCTTGGGGACCGGGGAGGCTCCTGCAGGAGGTGGTGCCTCCACTGGGACCCAAGGGATGCGTAGAAGGCAGCGGTGAAGTCTGGAGTGAGGGAGAGCGTGGGGGGCATTCGGGGAGACTCCGAGGACTGGCGTGGTCGGAGCCCAGCCAGGAGGAGGGGAGACGGGAGAGGACTCAGGGGCCTCAGAGACCACGTGAGGAGCTGGATTTTTAGCCGTTCAGTTAGGAAGACAAAGGATCACAGAAAGGTGTGGGACTTGTAAGTCCTAAGTCAGGTCGTCACCCTTCTTCTGCTCAAAATTCTGCCAGGGCCCTCACCTCACCTCCTTCCTACGGCCCACAGGGTCTCCAGGCACCTGTCAGACTGCTCGGCCCTCTCCACTCTGTGCCAGCCACACCGACCTCCCTGCAGTTCCTGGAGCAGACCTGGCCCGCTCCTGCCTCAGGGCCTTTGCACTGGCTCTTCCCTCTGTCCCGAATGCTCTTCCGCAGAGAGCCATGTGGCTGCTCCCTTCACGTCTTACAAGCGTTTACTGGCGTGCCATCTACTCAGTGAGGCCCACTCTGACCCCTCGAAATTGCAGCTCCCCGCCCCTGCCCCACCTCCCCAGGCCCCTCACACTGCTCTAGTTTTTATTTTCCTCCAAGCACCTCTCTCCTAATGTGCTATATAATTTACTGGTTTATTATGTTCATTGTTTATTGTCCGTCTCCCCACTGAGAACGATATAGCTCCAGAAGGCATGACTGTATCTCCAGCACTTAGGACTGGGGCTGGTGCATACAGTCGGTGCTCAATAAATGGTTGATAGATAAATGAATGAATGCACTACAGGTAAAGGCAGGGACGGCGTTACATGTCAAGCAAAGGACCTGCTGATGAGGACAGTGGGAGCCACTGAGGTTTCAGGCAGGGCAGGGAGTGGCTCATAGATGGCCTGGTGACCTCACTCTGGGAGGTCAAAGGACAGCTGCTCTGGCCAGATTGAGGGGGGACGCCCAGTGGGGTCCCTCTAGCTCCCTTTCCTGCAGCACTGAGGGTGAGAGGAGGCTGGAGCAGGCCCCAAGCGCAGCCTGACCGACGCAGAGATGGATGGGGTGGGCCGGGACCCAGGAGGAAGTGGGACCGGAGTCCAGCCTTTTAACGCCGGCCGAGATTTATGGAGCCGCCGCCAGTGCTCACCGGGGCTGTCACTCTGCTAATGTGATTGGAACAAGGCGGAGGTGGTGGGGAGGGGACAGGGGATAGGGAGAGGCTGGGGCTTGTGGGGGCCTGGCGTCCACCTGGGATGGGAATGGAAACAGGCGCTGGGCCCCCGGGATGTCCTCTGCTCTCACATCTGCCACCTGTACCCTCTACCGCCCCCTGGTCCATCCAGCCTTAACGCCCCGACCTGCCAGGAGGGAGGGCCCAGGCAGGGGCAGCCTGGGACTGGGGGGTCTGGGTCCCCATCCAACTCTGCCCAGACAGACCCTGGTCTTCCACCCATTTACCTATCCAGCCACCACCCATGCGTTTAACAAGCGCTGGTCCCGTTCAGCCTGCCCCGGCCACTCTGTTGAAAACTCCCCCAGCCGGCCCAGCCCTCCATGATGACCCTCTACCCTGTCCTGTGCCTGTCCCCAGAGCAAGGATGCCCTTTCAACATGCTTGTGTTTTATGCTTATTTTTATTGCCTTTCTCCCCACTAGAACATACTCTCCCCAGGAACAGGGTTCAGGGGATTCCAGGCCCCTAGATCAGCCTTTATGGGGTGGTTAGTTGCACCCCTGTGTGCTGGGTGTGCCCTAGGAGCTGGAGACTAACAGCCTGCCCCGGGGTTCTCATACAGTCCTGTTGGGGGAGGGCAGCTATCAGTTCAGAAAGGAGCTCTTAAAAGGGGGGCTGAGGGGCTTCCCTGGTGGCGCAGTGGTTGCGCGTCCGCCTGCCGATGCAGGGGAACCGGGT
>NC_041229.1:101904237-101956279 GCF_002837175.3 Physeter macrocephalus | reverse complement strand
TGCTCCGCAACGGGAGAGGCCGCAGCGGAGGGAGGCCCGCATACCACAAAAAAAAAAAAAAAAAAAAAAAAAAAAAAAAAGTGGGGGGGCTGAGGCTGGCCTGCAGGGCTTTGGTGCAGGGAACCGCAGTGTTTACAGCAAGTATGTAGGGGAGTCTTCTGTCACCCTAAACCTCAGTGGGAACCCCCAGGGGCCGCTGGGGCCAAAAGGACTTAACCCAAAGGGTCCAGGGCCCCTGGGCCTGCCTCACTGGGGTTGGGCACCCACCAGGCCCTGAGGCCAAGGTAGGTGGTCTGATAACACAGTGAAGGCCCCCCACTCCCCATTCCTTCCCAGCACTCTTTCTGAGTGTGTGTGTATATGGAGCCGGGGAGGACACCTGTGTCAAACCCTGGGACTCAGGACTTGACCCTGCCCTCAAAGAGATCCATTTCGGTAGAAGTCTTCCCAACAGAGGGGGCATTTGACTTGGGCCCCGAAGACTGCATAGGAGTTCGTCGGGTACAGAGGGATGGAGAGGCCCCCCCAGGTAGAGAGCCCAGTGTCTGCGGTGGGGAGACCTGACAGGGCTGGGGCAGCTACCCAGCCAGACCGTCAGGCCTGGGGACTGCCAGGCCCACTCCTGCTCCCGCCTCCTTCCTGGAGAGCCTTTTACTGGCTCGATAAAAAATTTTTGTGAACAAATACTCTCCTATTGTATGGTAGGAAGGGAGGCGGGCCCTAAATCAGGATGGGAATCGACAGGGCCCTGACGCGCGTCTCTCCTGTTTATTGGGACTGAAATGTTTACTCGGCGATAAGGAGCCAGCCTTCTGGTGGAGATTTGTGCACTCTTTTTCAATTACCCCTCGTCTTTCTCTGCCACTTTCACACTAAAGGGATAATAAATGTATCGGAGCGTTTCAATTATTCATCTAAATCATGACTGCGCCTGCCACGGCCAAGCTTTAGTGACAGATTAATTCAGGGCCGCCTTCCTCTGCTTGCAGCGGCCATCTCTGCTCCCGCCTGTCCAGAGCCCCGGGGGCCAGCCCAAGGGGTGGGCGGCTGGGGTCAGGCAGGTCCCTGGCAGGGGCAGGGCAGGATGGAGCCCCATCCACACACAGCCCCCGCCAAGGACCCTCCCTTCCGGAGGTCAGCGGGCCCACCCAAACCTGCAGGCCTGTGAGGGCGCAGCCACCCTGCCCTCCTGCTTATCGGCTCTGCACGCCCTCCTCCCTATGCCACACTCCAAGTCCATTTGTGTGTCCCTTACACCGCAGGGTCCCAGGCATCTCACACCAGGGAGAAGCCAGAAGTGGCTCGGCTCCCGGCATAGCCCTGTCCTGGCACAGGGCCTTTGCACATGCTGCTCCTGTGCCCGCCCACCACACCTCCCCACCTAGTTATCTCCATGTCAGGGCAGCCCCTCCCACCAGCAGCCCCCCAACACCCACACACACACGCCCACACACTGCTCTGTTTACTGAGGGGCCTGCCACGTTCCTGGCACTGTCCTCAGTGCGGGAACACAGCAGGCACTGGGACACAGCAGACACTGCCCCTCTTGGGCCAGTATTCTGTCACCCTAGAAAATCAGACTCTTGTTTGTGTGATTAAGTACCAACTGCTCCCCATCACACTCCCCCACTAAGGGGCACGCACAGGGCATCTGTCTGTCCACCTCCTGGAAAACAGTAGGTGCTCAGTGGGGACCTGTTGGTGGCCCGGCCATGCCCAGGGGCGCCTCTCCCCAGCCCAGGTATCTGTGTGCGTTCCTCCCCCACCCACCATGCAGGCACACGGCTCGGGCAGAACCTGCCACCCGGGGCCCAGCCTCTCCTCTCTCCACACAGGGACCCATGAGTCCCGGGGGCGGGGGGCACCCTCTTTCCCCTCTCTGTCTCTGTCTGAGTCTCCCTCGCCCCCACTCGGTCTGTCTCTTGCCGTCTCACTCTCGCTCCATCTCTCTGTCTCCTCCACGCGGCTCCTCCGGCACGTGCACCCTCTCCACCTCTCGCTCTCAGGATTCAGGCCTCGACTTCTGCCCAGCTCACTTCTGCCCAGCTCACTTGCCATCCCGCGCGCACCTCCACCTGGCACTCTCTCCATCGCCCAGCGCCGCTGATCTGTGATTGCTTCCCGGCTCTGCCCCGATTAGCTGGGGCCTGGCACAGCAGGCTGACGGGGGCCCCCGTGGCCCTCTCCAGGCCAGGCTGTGTGGGCCTGACCAGCCAATCCTGAGCACGGCTCCGTGCCAGGCTGCGGCGGGTGGGTGCCTGGGGCGGGTGTGGCCAGAAGTTGTCTGGGGCAGGGGGCCGTGCTGCGGCAGAGAGGGGAAGGGCATTCCTGGACGAGGGCACAGCAAAGGGCCCCAGAGGCCGTCTCAGACCACGCTCCTGCCCCGCTGGCCCCTTCCCACTGCGATGGTTCCTGCGGATGCAGCCCTCCCCTCCCACCTCTCCCCCTGTTGCCCTGCTGAGCCCTCTGCCTGGACCCCTCCTCCCCTGACCTCCCCAAAGCCTTTCTTCTCATCACTCAGGGCTCTGCTCAGATGCCACCTCCTCAGAGGCACCCCAACCCTGAACCGCACCCATGCCTGCCCAGCTCCCTTCCCTCTCCTCTGGCCCTGGAGTCTGTTTCCTTCTGCTGTTTCACCGCGGTGATATGAGAGCCTATGAGAGCCGCACTTCGCCTCCCTCGCCCAGGGCCTGGCGCCTGGCGGGTCCACCTCCCCGCTGCCCAATGCCTGTGTCGAGGATGGTGGGGGAGGCACGCAGAGGCCGGATGTCATCTCAGGCGGAGGCCGGAGGGAGCCCCAGCCTTGCTCAGCATTGATGATTTTATTTCATGGACTTGTGGGAGCCATGGAGGTTTCATGAGCAGGGGAGTGACACGGTCCCCCAAGTAAAGGCCCCAGTTGAGGAGGAGGAGGGGGTGCTAACAGCTGCCAGATGTATGGAGTGCTCCCTGCATGGATGCCAGGGCCTTGCTGAGCTCTCCCTGCAGAATCTCACCCCCGTCACAGCACTGTGGGACACACGTGCCGTTAGCATCTCCATTTTGCAGATGAGGAAACTGAGGCACCAAGTCCCTTGAGCTGAACCGCTCTCCCCACCCCCACCCCTCAGCCAGCCCTCCCGGGGTGGGAGAGAGAAGGGCAGGGACTCCAGCTTCAGCCTCTGGGGCCCGTGCCCCGCCCCCAGCGGGCAAGATGCCTCCAAGCCCCTGCCTGCAGCTGCCAGGGGGATTTTTAATAACGGGAGTGATTTTTGCATGATGAATGAGGCGCTGCCGTTGTGTACATAATGAAGCCCTAATGTTTCCAAATCCCCATTTAAGGAGCTGATCTCACCCCATAATGAATTTCAGATCACATCGCGGAGCTGTCGTTCATCCATCTTCTCCCTGGGGCACCCACCCGCCGTGGCCCCTTGAGGGTGGGTCCTGGCGAGGGTGGGCTCTGCATCCTGCCCCCCACAGTGGGCTGAGCCGAAGGCTAGCACAGAGCGGGGGCTGGCACGGGTTTGCTGACTGAATGAGTGACCAGGAGGGTGTAGGCAGAGGCCGAGGCAGTTCTGGCAATGGGGTATCATGTGGGGCTGAGGATCCCAAGTCTCGGCCTGGGCCTGGGAGGAAAATGGAGGCCAGAGATGAAGAGGGTAGGAAGGGCCAGAGAGAAGGGGGTCCGAGGCCCTGGGCTGGATCACTTGGCCAGGCTTTATGGCTGGGCCTGCCCCTTGCAGGTTAGGGGCCTGGGGGTGCAGCGGCTCAGGCTTCTGCCCCCTTTCAGCCCCGGCATTCGGCGTTTGTGCAGTTGGCTGGGATGGGCAGCAGCTGCAGGCTGCACCAACGTGGTTGGAGCGGGAGGGCTCTCAGGCCGGGTGCCCAGCCCCTGGGGCCTGCGGGGTGAGACGTCTAAGTGGGAGGTGGTCCCGAGAGCCCAGACCCAGGTGCCTTCCTGGCTCGAGAGGTGCACCCCTCGCCTGGCCCCGTGCGCCTCAAGCTCACCCCTCTGCCTCCCCGGCCCTCTCTCTGCCAGGGCTTTCTGGGTGACATTTCCCCCTGGCAGTGTGTCCCATCCCTTGGGCAAAGGGGACCCCAAGAGCATGAGGGACAGAGGAGGAGTCTTCTGCCTACGGAGTCCGTGGCTGTGCCTCGGTCTCCCCATCTGTAAAATGGGGCAACATGTGATAACGTGCAGGGCCCTTTGGTACCATCTCGCACTGAGCGCTCACACCAAATGCAGAGGGAGGTGCTGTTACTTACTGAGCTTGTACGGATGGAACTGAGGCGCAGGGAGGTGAAGTGACCTGGTGGAGGGGTGGGAGAGCTGGGGGGAGGGGGCCTTGGGTCTCTCGAGGCCAGGTCTGCTCTGCTACCAGGAGCCGTGGCCCACACAGCCCCAGCGAGCTCCTTTCAGAGGCTCTGAGACTTGGCACCCTGGGAGGGCACTGCCCAGGCCCATCCTCTCCTTCCGCTGCCCTGGGGACCCACAGGAGCCCACAGGGCAGGGCTGGGGGCTGCCCAGGCAAGGCCTCACAACCCCCACGTGGCTGAGAGTGGCTTTGCCTCCATGAGCTTTTGTCCCTGCTCCTGTGAGATGGAGGCTGGGGAAGCGACTCTGAGCCTCTGCTCTCCTGTAACGGTGAGATCTTGGACGAGTTGCTTAATCATTTTGGCCTTTAGTCTCCCACTGCCCCCCCCCCGGCCAGGCCACCTCTCAGCAAACCTCAGTCCTCCCCACAAACTTTCTGAGGCCAGTTCTGAGGCTCAGAGAGGTTAAGTGACTGGCCCAAAGCTACTAGCAAGCTTGTGGGCAGGATTTCTGGAATGAGAAATCCCAGAAGGGGGCGAGCAGGGGGGCCAGACCCACAGGACAGTGGAGGGGAATGGGGGGCGGGGAGATGCAGGGGTAGGCCCAGGGCCAGCCGGGGTCTCCTGCCCTCTGTCAGGGGCACAGCTGCCCTCCTCTCCCCCAGGCCACAGGCCTCCTCGTGTTCCTGTAAATAATTAATTAGCCCCTGCTTGCTTGTTTGTTTAGCATGAGGAATGCTCCCCCACTGAGATGCATTTATTGCTGAATAAATTTAAATAGCTAATCTTCCCTTCATGAATATTACAGCACTCTAAATAGCGGCCAAAATATCCTAAGCGCCTTGGCAAATGGCCCCCACGGGAGCCTGTTCTGCTTCACCTCCACTGGCTCTGAGGAGGGCCCAGCTCCAGGCCCTGCCCTCTCCCAGCGCCCTCCCGGCCCTGGACTTGCGAGGCAGGGGCTGAGTCTGAGCTGACCCTCCTGAAGGCTCAGTGCCGGGCTGTGGAGGCCATACCGACGGCAGGAGGCTAGGGTGGGCTTCCAAGCAGGGGTGGCTGGCTTCCCTGGGGGACGTGCCTGGACCAGGGTGGAGAGTCAGGGCTGGAACAGAGAGAGGGCAGACAGGGGCCCCAGACAGAAGAGATCAGGGAGGCAGGAGGACAGGGAGAGCAGGTCTCCAAGGCAGCCTTGCTGGATCGGATGGAGACAGTTAGTGGTCAGCCTGTGGGTGCAGCTGAACAGTCGTGCAAGAAGAGTGGTCCCAGACTGCTCAGCAGCCAAAGGTCCCCAAAGCAGCCCCTCTGTCAGGAGGGGGATATGTAGAAGTGGGGAGGGGACAGGAGCCAGGCTGCAGGGGCCAGCAGTGAGGAGACAGCAGCCGTAGACAAAACGTCTTCCCAAAGTGTTTGGGTGAGGGGGGCAAACAGTAGACAGCCGGCCAGGGTGGGAGGGAGGCTCAGGAGGGAACGGAGAGACAGGTCCTTTCATGGTCCTAGAGGAAGTAGAGCAGTCCAGCTGTGTCACCTTGGGCAAGTCTCTCACCCTCTCTGTGCCCCAATTTCTTCTTCTCTAAAGCAGGAAAAATAACAGCACAGCCAGGCTGTGAGGCCCAAATAAGACGGTGGATGTACATGGCTCAGCGCCTTGCTCACCAAGAAACTGTTGAGGGACTTCCCTGGTGGCGCAGTGGTTAGGAATCCGCCTGCCAGTGCAGGGGAAACGGGTTCCAGGCCTGGTCCGGGAAGATCCCACATGCCACGGAGCAACTAAGCCCGTGCGCCACAACTACTGAGCCTGCGCTCTAGAGCCCACGAGCCACAACTGCTGAGCCCGAGGGCCACAACTACTGAAGCCCGCGGGCCTAGAGCCCATGCTCCGCAACAAGAGAAGCCACCGCAATGAGAAGCCCGTGAACCGCAACCAAGAGTAGCCCCCACTCGCCGCAACTAGAGAAAAGCCCGCGTGCAGCAACAAAGACCCAAGGCAGACAAAAATAAAAATAAATAAATTTTTTAAAAATTTATTAAAAAAAAAAAAAGAAGAAGCTGTTGAGGCTGAAATTAAGGAGCCAGACCTAGGACCTTAAATGTGGAGGAGCGACGAGGAGGCTGAGGAGGGAGGCAGAGTGGCCTTAGGGCCATCTGCCAGGAGAGGAAGTGTTCAGCCTTGACCTTAGTGGAGGGACATCTGAGGAAGGCCCTACCACCCATGTGGGCTCAGTCTCCCCAGGAGAGACCCCAGGTTTTCTGGTGACTCAGAGTGAGGTGGGGGTCAAGTTGGAGCTTTGAGGGTTTTTTGTTTTTAATTTTTTTGGTGTATCCTTGCTTTAGAGGGTTTTTGGATGTGGCTGACCAGGTAGGGAACCGAGGGTCAATTGGTATGAACTGGGCACCCCCTAACCAGGCAGGCCCAAGGGCCAGCTGCCCCAGGGTCAAGTGGGGAGTGGGGAGGAAGGACATTGTCTTTGGATGGGACCCCAGGAAGCCTCCTCCTTCCGGTCTCCAGGGCTCAGCTTAGCCCAAGGAAGAGCTGGGACCGGGCCTGGGGGTCAGAGCCAGGGGAGGTGCAGGTCATGGTGGGAGACATGGGGAGGGGCAGCCCTTTGGGCTGGGGGCCTCCTCTGGCACTCAGGGATGGGAGAGCCACAGGCTGCTGTGTGGACAGGGAGTGGGGGCAGGAGGGGGCCTGGCTGCTGAAACCCTGAGTGCCAGGGCCAGTCTGGGCACTGGCTTCTTGGGGGAAGGGTGAGCAGGGGTGGAACCCCGGGCCTGTCCCTCAGCTCTGCTTTGGGAGAACTGCTCCCTGGGCACCTGCACGTGGCCCCGGCCCTGTTCTGCATGCTGCTCGAGGGACTCCAGCACGAGGGCTCTGCCAGTGCCAATTCCTCCCTCCTCCTCCCCACTCATGCCCCCGGGTCAGCCCCAAAGGCTTGGCGGCAGGCCTGTCCGCTTCTGCAAGAAATAATAAGTCCCTCAAACACAGATCTCGCTGAGCGCCACTTCCACACGGCCCCCACAGTGGGCCAAGGTCGCCTGCAGGGTGGATAGCACGGGGAGATGGCAGGCAACCAGGTGCCAAGTGGACGAGACCACTGGGGCAGGGCTGGGAGTTCCCCAGGTGAGCCAGCAGCTCTGGCAGGTCCCTGTGCTAACCCCGTACGCCCTGGACGCTACCTCCCGCCCCGCTCCCTGGTATACACGTTGGGCACCCGCCCATACAGTCTCACTGACCTAGTAATAGCCAACACTGGCGTCGCCTTCGCTCATGCCTTAAGCACGTTACAGGAATTAACTTAAGCCTTCCAATACTCCTATGAGGTGGGTACTACTAGTATCCCCTTTTACAGATGGGGCAATTGAGGTCCAGAGAGGTTTAGTGCCCTGGGTCACACAAATGTGACGGGCAGAGCTGGCATCTGAACCCAGGCTGCGCAGCTCCACAGCCCCTGCTGTGGCACACCGTGCTGGGTGGGTCGCCTGGCACCCCCACCCAGGACAGACACACTGCACGTGGACGCTGTACACCCACTGTGCCACACCTTGGACACACAGCCCAGGGCCCCACACTCTCCACCCCCTCCCACTGGGTGCTGCCATCCTCATCCCTGCCCGAGAGGAGGAGGCGGGGGACCCAGTCCCAGATTCCCTCCCCGGGTTCCCCCAACTCCTCTACCCCAACCGCCCACCCCCACTCCTGGGACGCTCTGGGAAATCGCCTGGTGCCATCCCTGAGTGAAGTCGCAAAATTAGGTTTAATTGGGCTCACAGGGCATAAAAGAAAACAGAAGAAAAGGGGGTGGTCCAGCTGGTGTCCCTGGTCCTGTGCCAAGATGTTGAGGGTGGGGCTGTGATGAAGGAGCTAGGGCCTCGGTTTGCGCATCTGTAAAACGAGGAAATGATAGTCCTTTCCTGCTGCAGAGCATTGAGCTCCGTGTCCAAGAAGCCCTTGGCACAGGCCTAGGGTGCAATCGGAGCTGGGGACCTGCCAGAGGTGGGTCATGTTCTCCTGGCCAGGATGTTAACGCCTCCCCTGAGGCCGGAGGTAGGGGGCGGGGCGGGGGCGGGGCGGTCACTGTGCCTAATTTTCAGATGAGGCAGTGGACGATCTGGGAGCGGGGAAAGGGCTTACCAAGGTGCGGCAGCCAATGAGGGACAAGGCCGAACCCCGCCTGTCCCTCGGCGCCGCGGGAGGGAGCGAGGTCGGACAGGAGAAGAGTCTCTAACGCCCGCGCCCAAGTTGTTTATCTGGGTCGGGGTCCCCAAGGGCGCTAGCGAAGCCCCCGAGCCGCCCTCGGATAAACAAGCCCAGGCCCGGCCCCAATTAAGCCGGATGCACTAACGAGGCGGCTCGTTAACGAGCTGGGGTGCACTCCCGGAGACACCTGCGCGGCCCGGATCACCTTCCCCGCGTGGCGCAGGGAAGGAGCTGGAAGACCTAGCTCAAGGCCGGGATCGGATCTGCCTCTTGTAACTAGGTGGCCTCAGTTTCCGCGTCTGTAAAGTGGGTCTTAAGAGTTTGTAAAGTAGGTCCGAAGGGCCTCGCCTTGGGAGGTCGACCTTGGGACTCTGGGCTCCTGGCGCGGAGGCGGCGACTGGTAGCGGGGCCCGCGGCGCGTCCGGGCCGGAGCCGGGAGGGCGGACTTACCCCTAGCCCGGCTCGGGCTGCGGTTCCTGCCGTCCCGGACCCTGCCTCCCCGAGCCACCTCGGCCCGGAGAGACCCCCCCAACCCCTCCCGCGCCCCTGCCGAGAGCCCAGGAAAGAGCAGGGGGGGCCGGGCGCGCCCCCTGCCGGCCGGTCTGCGCCGGCTCCCGCCGGGGCCCACTTTAGCCCCTGTCTCCGCCTCGATTTCCCTAGACGTGAAACAAGTGTGGGACCAGGGGTGGGGGCAGGGGGTGGAGGGGTGAGGGAGCGTCTGGAGGCCGCGGGAGAAAGGCGAGGTGCCTGTGAGTCCCAGCACAGCCAGGGTATCGGGAGTGTTCGGTCTGTGGGCCTCGGCCTTCTCCGTAAAACGGGCTCAGGCGTGCGGCGGGGAACCCCAAGGCTCACTGCCCCGTCCCCTGCAGTGGACGGCTGCATCCACCGGGCCGCCGGACCCCTCCTCACCGACGAGTGCAGGACCCTTCAGAGCTGCGAGACCGGCAAGGCCAAGATCACCTGCGGCTACCGGCTGCCGGCCAAGTGTGAGTCCCCGACACTCCCACCCCGGTGGGGCGCAGACAGGGCGCCTGTGTGAGTGCTGTAACTGGGGATTAGGGGTGCACCCCCCCCCCCCACAGAATTGCTGGAGGCCTCCTCCGGGGCACTTCTGAAGTGCCAGGACCTGGCCCCTCCTCGCCTTCCCCAGGAAGCCGGTGGCGGGAGGGGATGCGTGGAGGCTGGGGAGGGGCCAGGACTTGAAGGGAGGGTAAGAGCTAAGGAGGCAACGCCCCATTGCCTCAGCCGGGTGCCTACAGATGTGGGGAGGGGCCCAGCGTGAGCCTGCCTGTGTCTGTGGAGGCGTGAACTGAGGCTCGAGGGTACACCTGCGTGCCGACCTGGGTGGGGTCCTTCCCCGGGGAGTCTCAGAACTTGGGGAGGAGGGGGCTTGTTTCCTGTCCGCTCCAGGGCCCAGGCCGGCAGGAGGGAAAGCCGAGGACCGCACGGAGCCCCCGGCCGGTCTGATCTCGTCGCCTCCCACAGATGTCATCCACACGGTGGGACCCATCGCCCACGGAGAGCCCAGCGCCAGCCAGGCTGCCGAGCTCCGCAGCTGCTACTTGAGCAGCCTTGACCTGCTGCTGGAGCACGGGCTCCGCTCGGTGGTGAGGGGCGCCAGGCGGCGGGGGCGGGGACGACGTGAAGCCGGGGGCGGGGCACGGCCTGGCGGGAGGCGGGGCGGAGAGTGACGCGGTCCCCAATCCCTTCTCACCCCCCGCCCACCCCAGGCGTTCCCCTGTATCTCCACAGGAGTGTTTGGTGAGTGGGGTCTAGAGGAGGAAGGGCGCGGGTGGGCAGCGGGTGGGCCCAGACGCAGGGAGGGGCCCGGGAGGGCGGGGAAGGGGGAGGAGCCCAGTACGGGGGTGGGTGGGAGCCGAGGCGAAGCGGCGAGGGACGGGTGGGAGCTTGGGACTCACTCCCGCCCCACCGGGTCCGGTCCGCAGGCTACCCCAACGAGGCGGCGGCCGAGGTAGTGCTGACCGCGTTGCGCGAGTGGCTGGAGCAGCACAAGGACAAGGTGAGGCCTGGGCCCAGCCAAGAGGACCAGGCGGGGGTGGGTGGCGGGACGCACCCCGGCCCCCGCTGACCAGCCCCAGCAGCCACGTGCAGACTGCCGGGCACATGGGGTTCAGGCCTTGCCATTGCTCTCTGCGTCCCCTCTCCTTTCCTCGGGGCTGTTTCCTCCCCTGCAACCAGGGCGCAGGGTAGTGCGAGAAGGCAATAGCACACCACACCATGAGCCCCTTCTGCAGCCTGAGCTCTAAACTCAGGTCGAAGTGCGCCCCAAGGGCGAGGCAGGTGAAAACCTGCAGGGGCGGGGCGGTGTTAAGGCCGGGGAGCCGGGGAGCCGGGGTGTGGGTGGTTTCCGCCCAGGCTGAACAGGCCCTGGCGCAGGTGGACCGGCTGATCATATGCGTGTTCCTGGAGAAGGACGAAAACATCTACCGGCAACGCTTCCCCCACTACTTCCCCGTCGGTACGTACCCCGTGGTGCGCGCCCCGGCCAGCCCCTGCCCCGCCCCCATCCACCCCGGGCGGGCTCTCACTGTCCTCTGCCTTCCAGCGTGACGGCAGCCTGCCGCCTACCCTGACCAGGACTGGTAAGCAGGGCCTGGCCCTCCGTGTGGCTGCCCACTAACCTCGTGCCCACTAACACGCCCGCTCACCCCGCGCTCCGCTCACCCCCACGCAGGGAAGCCAGGGAGGCAAGCCTGGGAGGCTGGGGGAGGCCCACGGCCCACATGCTCTGACCTCCTGGCTTTGCCCACAGACTCGTCTGGGCCTACCGGACCGCGCTCCCAGCTCTAAGAAGTCGTGGAAGCCTGCAGCAGGGCCTGACTTGGCCACCTTATTCTTTCCCTCCACCCCCTGCCCCCTCAGCAGCCTCTATTCTAATAAAGACCACTACTGTTGCAGCTCCTACTGTCTCAGCCCTGGCTGGGGCCGGGGCGGGGGGGGGGTGAGGGAAGCAGCCCAGGTGTGGACAGGCGCTTTGGCTTGAAGGTGCTGGCGAGAGCTCTCGGTGAGCCAGGCGGGTGGAGGCGCGGGCCGGACGGCAGAGGCGGGCAGCAGCACTTCACATTTATTGAGGGCCTGCCCCCATGGAGCTCACAGCCTGGGGGCCGAGACCCCACATGTGCCGGGGGGAAGAGAAGAGGTGAAGGCAAAAAGGAAGGCGATGCAGACACCGCGGCCCAAGCAGTGGGGGTGCAAAGCAGGCACAGGCGGACTTGAAGGGAGGGTAAGAGCTAAGGAGGCAACGCCCCATTGCCTCAGCCGGGTGCCTACAGATGTGGGGAGGGGCCCAGCGTGAGCCTGCCTGTGTCTGTGGAGGCGTGAACTGAGGCTCGAGGGTACACCTGCGTGCCGACCTGGGTGGGGTCCTTCCCCGGGGAGTCTCAGAACTTGGGGAGGAGGGGGCTTGTTTCCTGTCCGCTCCAGGGCCCAGGCCGGCAGGAGGGAAAGCCGAGGACCGCACGGAGCCCCCGGCCGGTCTGATCTCGTCGCCTCCCACAGATGTCATCCACACGGTGGGACCCATCGCCCACGGAGAGCCCAGCGCCAGCCAGGCTGCCGAGCTCCGCAGCTGCTACTTGAGCAGCCTTGACCTGCTGCTGGAGCACGGGCTCCGCTCGGTGGTGAGGGGCGCCAGGCGGCGGGGGCGGGGACGACGTGAAGCCGGGGGCGGGGCACGGCCTGGCGGGAGGCGGGGCGGAGAGTGACGCGGTCCCCAATCCCTTCTCACCCCCCGCCCACCCCAGGCGTTCCCCTGTATCTCCACAGGAGTGTTTGGTGAGTGGGGTCTAGAGGAGGAAGGGCGCGGGTGGGCAGCGGGTGGGCCCAGACGCAGGGAGGGGCCCGGGAGGGCGGGGAAGGGGGAGGAGCCCAGTACGGGGGTGGGTGGGAGCCGAGGCGAAGCGGCGAGGGACGGGTGGGAGCTTGGGACTCACTCCCGCCCCACCGGGTCCGGTCCGCAGGCTACCCCAACGAGGCGGCGGCCGAGGTAGTGCTGACCGCGTTGCGCGAGTGGCTGGAGCAGCACAAGGACAAGGTGAGGCCTGGGCCCAGCCAAGAGGACCAGGCGGGGGTGGGTGGCGGGACGCACCCCGGCCCCCGCTGACCAGCCCCAGCAGCCACGTGCAGACTGCCGGGCACATGGGGTTCAGGCCTTGCCATTGCTCTCTGCGTCCCCTCTCCTTTCCTCGGGGCTGTTTCCTCCCCTGCAACCAGGGCGCAGGGTAGTGCGAGAAGGCAATAGCACACCACACCATGAGCCCCTTCTGCAGCCTGAGCTCTAAACTCAGGTCGAAGTGCGCCCCAAGGGCGAGGCAGGTGAAAACCTGCAGGGGCGGGGCGGTGTTAAGGCCGGGGAGCCGGGGAGCCGGGGTGTGGGTGGTTTCCGCCCAGGCTGAACAGGCCCTGGCGCAGGTGGACCGGCTGATCATATGCGTGTTCCTGGAGAAGGACGAAAACATCTACCGGCAACGCTTCCCCCACTACTTCCCCGTCGGTACGTACCCCGTGGTGCGCGCCCCGGCCAGCCCCTGCCCCGCCCCCATCCACCCCGGGCGGGCTCTCACTGTCCTCTGCCTTCCAGCGTGACGGCAGCCTGCCGCCTACCCTGACCAGGACTGGTAAGCAGGGCCTGGCCCTCCGTGTGGCTGCCCACTAACCTCGTGCCCACTAACACGCCCGCTCACCCCGCGCTCCGCTCACCCCCACGCAGGGAAGCCAGGGAGGCAAGCCTGGGAGGCTGGGGGAGGCCCACGGCCCACATGCTCTGACCTCCTGGCTTTGCCCACAGACTCGTCTGGGCCTACCGGACCGCGCTCCCAGCTCTAAGAAGTCGTGGAAGCCTGCAGCAGGGCCTGACTTGGCCACCTTATTCTTTCCCTCCACCCCCTGCCCCCTCAGCAGCCTCTATTCTAATAAAGACCACTACTGTTGCAGCTCCTACTGTCTCAGCCCTGGCTGGGGCCGGGGCGGGGGGTGGTGAGGGAAGCAGCCCAGGTGTGGACAGGCGCTTTGGCTTGAAGGTGCTGGCGCGAGCTCTCGGTGAGCCAGGCGGGTGGAGGCGCGGGCCGGACGGCAGAGGCGGGCAGCAGCACTTCACATTTATTGAGGGCCTGCCCCCATGGAGCTCACAGCCTGGGGGCCGAGACCCCACATGTGCCGGGGGGAAGAGAAGAGGTGAAGGCAAAAAGGAAGGCGATGCAGACACCGCGGCCCAAGCAGTGGGGGTGCAAAGCAGGCACAGGCAGCAGGCCGAGGGGAGGGGTGGGAAGAGAATGGTGGCCTGGCAAGCCCCGCTCGGCCTGGGCACGGAGGACCGAGCACAGGCTTGAGGACTGCGCCTCCCCTGCCTGGTTGGCACCACCTGGGGCGCTCTGGGGTGCCCCCGCTCCTCCACCTGCCCTGAGCCAGGCCCCCCCATCACGCCGGCCCTCTCCACCCGGGACTCCTCCACCACGCAGACCCCTGATGGAGGGCAGGCAACCCAGGCCCTGGCCAGGACAGCAGGGTGGAGGCGGGGCCTATGAGGGAGCAGCTTGAAGCTCTGGTGGTCCTGGGTCCCTGGGCAAGTCTCTGAGGAACTTCCACATCGCCATGGAAGCCCCTGGCCAGCTAAAGAGGGAAGGGGCAGAGGCCTGAAGGGAAGGAAGCAGAACCCCAATGAGCAGGAGGAATCCCCAAGAGGCCTAGCCCCCTCAAAACTGCTCCTGGCGGGGAAGCTTGGGGGTGGACAGGTGGAAGGCTGAGAGGAACCCACCTGAGGGGAAGGGGGGCAGCCAGACACAGAGCAGCCAGCCGGGCGGCAGCAGAGCAGGGACACGCACACACGCGGCTCACCACCAGCGTCCCCTTTAATAAAACACGGAAGGTCGTATGACAGGGAAGGGGATGCGGGAGTGAAGTATGACCATTTACAACCACAAAAAAACCTCTGTACATGTCTAGCGCCTGGCAGAGGGGAGGGCAGGCAGGGCAGCGGCAGGCCGGGGCCGGCCCTATTTGTAGAGGATATCGTAGTGTCCAGGCCGGTAGAGAAGGTAGACCTTGGGCTCGGAGCCCTCGGGGAAGATGTGGGGGTTGGTGGTGCCGCCCTCGCCGCGGTCCATGTACTCCACCTGGATGGAGACGCTGAGCGCCTGGGCCAGCGCGATGATGTGGATGTGGTCGCTCTCCTTGCACATGGGCTCCACCTCCTGAGGCACAGGGGCGGCTCAGGGCCCGCGTCTCGGCGCCCCTCCCCCGGCCCCCCACCCCCGGCCCCAGGGCTCCCCACCCGAGGCACGAGAGAAAAGAAGGGCCCGAGTCTGAGGAGTAGGGAGGGGGCAGCACCTGCTGGCAGAACTCCTTGACGGTCCGGCCCCCCTCGATGAAGTGCTCAAAGAACTTGCTCTCGCGCTGCAGGTAGCCCGAGGTGAGCAGCCGCAGGTAGACCACCAGGTAGTCCGAGGTGCTCTGGTCGTTGAAGGAGGCCAGCAGGTCGGCCACTGAGGTCTGCTTCTCCACCTGCTCGATCAGGTCCATGAACTGCCACCCGAGGGGGACAGAGGACAAGATGAGGGGGGAGATGGGTCAACCCTGCCACAGCCAGGCCACCCCCCTCCACTCTGGCTGACCGGGTGACCGGGCGGCTGGGCTCACCGTGTTATGGAAATCCTCAATTGTGAACTCAGTGAAGCCCTGGGACACCAGGTCCTCTTTGCTCTTGGCGGACACAGACTTGAACCTGTGGACGGAAGGGAAAAAGAGGCTGGCATGAGCTCCTAGGCCAGCAGAGCAGGGGCCCAGAGAGACCAGCCCAGGGGTGGGGGACCGGCCACTGACGGAAGCCCCAAGCAGAGGCCCAGCCCGTCACTGGGCCTCAGGTGGAACCGCACCTCCCAGTCATCAAGAGGGAGGAGGGGGCCCACAAGCCCTTCAAGGAACCCTCCCCTACCTGCTTCCTTTGTGCCCAAGTGGCCACCCTCCTCACCGCTGCAATTCCTTGCTGTCATCCAGCAACGCCTCCAAGTGGGAGAATCCGAAAGCTCGATAGAAGCAATTTCCATCAGGCCTGGTCTTGCGGATGTATGAGTACTTTTTGTGGAGGTCCTGCGGAGAGGCAGCCCCCAGCCCACCCCGTGCCCGTCAACATCAGGCCAGAACCACGGCGGGCCAAGGAAACCCCCCCAAGAAAGGTCACACCAAAGCGGGTGGCAACTGAGCTCCAAGCAGCCACCTGGCAGCCTTGGCTGCTGACTCCGGTGGGGGCTCACTTAGCAACCCAGTGCCAGGAGCCCCCGAAGCCCCAGGAAACTGAGTTATGGACACGCTGGGTGCACGGGTCACTGAAGCGGTCACCAGCCAATGGGTATGCCATGCTGCTGGGCCCGAAGGGCTGCTGTTTCATAAAAACAGGCAAGAGAATGGGTCCCTGACTGACACAGCTTTTCCAGTGAACAGCCTTTCAAACCCTGAGAGCTCCAGGGCAAACAAGTTAGGGTACGGGGTGGAGTGCCACACCTGAGGCCCCTACCACACAGCCCCAGGGTGGGAAACGGCCTCCCTCACCCCCATCTAATCTCTACCCTGCCCGCTCACAGGTACTGTTTGCTCTTTTCCAGTTTCCTCCTCAGCTCAATGGAATTTCTTCTGCCTGTTGGACCTCCCCTGTGAGTGGGGGGCGGGGGGTCTGGCAAGCAGGCCTCACTCCCCTGGCCTGGGCCCCTCCCCTTCTCCTATCTCATACCTTCTCCGTTCTCCTGAAGCCCCCCCCAGTCACCTTCCCGATGACCCTGCTTCCTCTCCGACTGAGGGCCCTCGGCCCCCGCAGCACACCCACCCACGGCCTCTCCCTCTATCCTCGGAGCATCTGAGGCGGCCACCGGCGCCGCCCCTCTCTTGGATTCAGGTCACCGTTCCAGGAAGTCTCCCCTCTCCTCCCGCATCATCAATTTCTCTCTCCCGACCCGTTTAGACCCATCAGCATATAAACCCAAGACCGGTTCTCCCTTCGAAAAAAACGCTCTGCTTCCCGTGAATTCCTTTCCAGCTACCACCCACTTTCTCCGCTTTCCTGTAGGGCTTCTAGTGAAGCCGTCTGTGCCCACTGTCTCCATTTCTCTTCGGCTGTGAACTCCATCCCAGCAGGCTTAGGTCACGGATGGCCTTAGCCTAAGCCCAAAGGTCGAACCCACTCCTCCCCAGACCAGCCGCTCAGCAGCATCCACCGGCATCCACTGGGTGGTGACGCACCCGCCCCACTTCCGTCCTCCCTTCACGCGCTGCCGGGCCCACCCTCTCCACGTCCTCCAACCTCACCGCTGCCCCTCCTCATCTAACCTGTGGCGGTCACGGCCGCCACCAAACCACAGAGCACCCTTTCTCAAGAGCCCACGTGTCACCTGCCAGAAGACAACCACACCACAGGCCATCCACAGCCCCTGCCATGTGAACAGCACAACCTGCTCAGGCCTGGGGCAGCTTCAGCGTCAGCTCTACTCGCTCTCCTGACCTCACGGCTCATGGGATTTAAACGTAACTCTTCACCCGCCCCCTTCTTGGCCCTCAACTCCAACTTCGACTCACACCCAACTGCCTCGCCTCCACCGCCTCAGACCGACCCAGCCAACAGGCGGCTCCTGACCTCCTCCCGGCCTCCCCTCAACTGCCCGCCCTCCACCTTTCAGCTGCAGAGCCAAAACCTCCCAGCCACTGCCGACTCCACCCTCACACCCCATCCAACCCAGCAGCAGACCCTTTCGGCTGTGCCCGCATCCAACCGCTTCTCACCTGGGCCACTTAGCCGCCCTGGCCGTCCCGGCCGTCCCTCCGTCTCCGGCCGGTTTTACTGCACAAGCCTCCGCACAGGTCTCCCTGCCTCCACCTCACTGCTCAGTCTATCCCCACCCAGCCCACCAGCGACCGGAGAAAGCCATTAAATAGCTCCCTCCGAGTCCTTTCTCGGCTCCAACCCCCGCGTCTCCTACCCGCTCTGCTCCGGCCACACGGGCCCCCACCCAGCTCTGCCCAGCCACTGCCTCGCCTCCACCGCCTCAGACCGACCCAGCCAACAGGCGGCTCCTGACCTCCTCCCGGCCTCCCCTCAACTGCCCGCCCTCCACCTTTCAGCTGCAGAGCCAAAACCTCCCAGCCACTGCCGACTCCACCCTCACACCCCATCCAACCCAGCAGCAGACCCTTTCGGCTGTGCCCGCATCCAACCGCTTCTCACCTGGGCCACTTAGCCGCCCTGGCCGTCCCGGCCGTCCCTCCGTCTCCGGCCGGTTTTACTGCACAAGCCTCCGCACAGGTCTCCCTGCCTCCACCTCACTGCTCAGTCTATCCCCACCCAGCCCACCAGCGACCGGAGAAAGCCATTAAATAGCTCCCTCCGAGTCCTTTCTCGGCTCCAACCCCCGCGTCTCCTACCCGCTCTGCTCCGGCCACACGGGCCCCCACCCAGCTCTGCCCAGCCGGCCGCGCCAGCTTGCTCCCTTGCCTCTCAGTTCATCACTCAGCCTATTTAAAACCGCAAACCCAGGGACTTCCCTGGTGGTGCAGTGCTTAAGAATCCGCCCGCCAAGGCAGGGGACGTGGGTTCGAGCCCTGGTCCAGGAAGAGCCCACATGCCGCGGAGCAACTAAACCCGCCCGCGAGCCACAACTACTGAACCCATGCCCACAACTACTGAAGCCCACGTGCCTAGAGCCCATGCTCTGCAACAAGAGAAGCCACCGCAATGAGAAGCCCATGTACTGCAACAAAGAGTAGCCCCCGCTTGCAGCAACTAGAGAAAGCCTGCGCACAGCAACAAAGACTCAACATAGCAATAAATAAATAAATAAATAAATAAGTTTATTAAAAAAAAAATAAAACCGCAAACCCTCCCGCTCCTGATCTCCTCGTCCTGCTTCACTTTTCTCCACAGCACCTACCACCTCTGACAGACATTAGGGTTACCTCTCATTTAACGGCTGTCTTTCCACTAGGAACCATCACCTTGAGGGCGGGAGTTGACAGCTGTAGTCATCACTCTATCTCCAGCACCTAAAGCAGTGCCTGGCCCACAGTATGTGCTCGGAAATGTTAAATGAACGGGACAAAATGTGTACAAAGAGCCCAAATCACTGCCACTACCAGAATAGCTACCAGCATCATTCTGAGCACTTACTCTTTGCCAGGCCCTTTGCTGCGGGCTAATATCCATTATCTTCCTACTCCTCCCAGGGTGTTGCCCAAGATCACACAGAAGGGGTGAAGCCAGGACTCAAACCCAGGTCTACCGGGCTCCAGAGCCTGTGCCTTCCTCTCTCTACAGGCCTCTTGGGTAAACCATAAACACCCTGAGCAAGGGGTCAGAGAAGACCACAGGCCACACATAGCTGGATCTGTGTGCATTGTTTGGCCCACACATTTTAAATCTGAATAAGCTGCCAACTATTAGGAGTCTGGAGATTTTACAACAAAATAACCTCTGGCCTGTCCTGGAAGCACCGATGGAGTGACACGCATGGACACTCCCATCCGCCCCAGGAGCTTCCACTGCCTGCTACTGGCTGACCCGAGCTGTGGCGTGGCTGTTCACCACCTGATCCGGCCACCTTCAATCACCTGGGTTACCTGACTGGCCCCTGAAATGGCTAACCCCAAAGGTCCCTCCTTTCAGGTGGAAGGTTCCAAGCATCTCTGATCTTTGGGGGAGAGTGGGGAGGAGTAATATTTACTAAACCTGGGACTTCCCTGGTGGTGCAGTGGTTAAGAATCTGCCTGCCAATGCAGGGGACACGGGTTCCAGCCCTGGTCCAGGAAGATCCCACATGCCGCGGAGCAACTAAGCCCGTGCGCCACAACTACTGAGCCTGCTCTCTAGAGCCCGCGAGCCACAACTACTGAGCCCGCGTGCCACAACTACTGAAGCCCGCGCGCCTAGTGCCCACACTCCGCAACAAGAGAAGCCACCGCAATGAGAAGCCCACGCACCGCAACGAAGAGTAGCCCCCGCTCGCCGCAACTAGAGAAAGCCCGTGCGCAGCAATGAAGATCCAACGCGGCCCCAAATAAATAAATTAATTAATTAATTAAAAAAAAAAATTTACTAAACCCTTAGGCTGTGCCGATTAGACAGTTCACACATACTGTCGCGTTTCAAACTCCCAGCTCACAGAGAAGGAAGTGAGTGGTTAAAGGACTTACCTTTTTGTAAGTGATGCAGCAGGGCCTTGCACAAAGGTCTGCAGGCCCCTTTTCCCCACTGCTGCCTACCTCTCCACACATCCCGGAAGCAGGATGCAGGACTGTGTCCCCACTGCCACCCTCGTCCCGCAGCCGGCCCCAGCCCTCTCAGCCCCACTGTGAGCACGGAGAGCATCAGCTCCCCGCAGCCTGCACCAGGCCCCACAGGCATCATCTCCCTCAACCTCACAACCACCCTGTAGGCAGATGCTTTCATCATCCTGATTTCACAGATGAAGACCCCACAACTCAGAGACCCCACGCTCAGAGACATCGAAGGAGCAGCTGAGGATACGGCTGCTGTGCGGCAGTCAGGATTTGAATCGAGGTCTTTTTGGTTCCAGAGTCTGCATGCTTATGAACCAGAGGGCTCCCCCAACATCCTACCCTCTCTGAGGCCAGACCCAGCGAGGAGCAGGTCTAAAGCAGGCATGCTCCTGCCCTGTCCCTACCAGAGAGCTCTTCCTGCCCCCTCAGCCAGGCTCCCACCTTGATCTTCTGTTGATAGATGTTGTCATCCTCAGCATACTCTTTGTATAGGACAGAGAGCTCCAGCCGCTCTGAGACCAGAGGGTTCTGCACAGCAATCTGCAGAGGGCAGGAAATCCATCATGTTCTGATACGTGAACGGAGTGACCCACACCTATCAGCCAGAACACCTAAATGAGAGCTGCTGAGCCCAGTGGCACAGTGACCACCACCCCATAAAGGTATCTAGTACCCAGCTCAGCCTGGAGAGAAGGGGGCTTCCAAAGTAGAGATAAACATAGGCCTCAGGTCCACCCTAGGCATCCCCAAAGTAGGGCCGCTGGCCACAGCCCCTCACCTCTTGCTGAATTCGGTCCTGCTGAGCCATGATGGCTTCATCGTAGGCAAGACAGTTAACACCTGGAAGAAGGAAGAAGGCCAAGGATTACAGTGGGCCCTGGCTATCCCCACTCCAGGCAGCTGGGCGGAGGACAAGAGCAGGCGAGGAAAGCAGACTTGGAATCTGGAAGCCTGCGTCACACCCTGCTCCACCCCAACTGTGTGATCTTGGCAAAGTCCTTTCCTTTTCTGGGCCTTAGTTTTCTCATCTTTAAAGTGAGGAGGCCAAGGTGATCACCCCCAAGGTACACTCTTAAAGCTCTAACAAACCCTTTCCCCTGCTTTCGAACATCACTTCCCAGCAGCTCGGGAATGCTCTGGAGCCAGGCAGGGTCTCTTGAGGAAAGAAAGATGAGGAGGCAGAGTCTTGGGCTGGATGAGAGCTTCCTGTGAGCCTGCACTTTGCTCAATCACACCCTTCCTCCACCTGCCATCCTGGGTATTCTTTTTTCTTTTTTTTTTTTTTTTTGCGGTACACGGGCCTCTCATTGTTGTGGCCTCTCCCGTTGCGGAGCACAGGCTCCGGACGCGCAGGCTCAGCAGCCATGGCTCACGGGCTCAGTTGCTCCGCGGCATGTGGGATCTTCCCGGACCGGGGCACAAACCCGTGTCCCCTGCATCGGCAGGCGGACTCTCAACCACTGTGCCACCAGGGAAGCCCCCTCGGTATTCTTAATGGTGCCCATTTTACAGATAATAAAACAAATGCAGACAGGTGAAGTAATCTGCCCAAGGTCTAAGAACTGCGGTCAAACACAGGTTTGTCTAATTTCAAAGCCTGCACTCTTCACCACAATAACTCTCCTCTGCTACCTCACTGCAGAGGCTTATCCTCAGCTGTGAATAGGGACTAATACCACCACCTTCCCTCTTCACTGAAATGTCACGAGGAGGTGCTACCTTAGAGACATAGTGTTAAATACTCATCAGTGGGTTGGGCAGGTCCACCCTGTGGGCCCCGCTCTGAGCAGCCACTGGTGAGGAGCCAGGAGATCTGAATCCTGGTCCTGGCTCTTTCTTAACTTACATGACCCTGAACAAGTCCCTTCTAGGGGGCTGGGTCTCCAAAAGCTCAGTCCCTCGAGTGCGCGATTAGAATGGGAAGTGGGTGCTGAATGATTTTTAAGGCCAATCCTTCTGAGCTTGAGCATCCGGGATCCTCAGCTGGGCCTCCAACCATCCCCTATGCTGCCCTGCAACAGGGCTGTCCCCCCTCCCACCCTAGTGACCTATTCAGTCGCCGCGTCTAACTCAGGGGTGAAAAGAAGAGGGTGGGACCGTTCTGAAAGGTCCAGCTCTTCAGGGGTCTAAGAAAACAATGCCTAGACAGGCGGAGAGAGGCTGCAAAGCCAGAAGAGGGGGCTCTACCTGAAACGAAGGCTGCTGCCCTCAGGGGCACACACCTGCGGCCGCTCACAACCCCGGGCCGCCCGCAGCATCCCCAGCGGCCCACCCAGTCCTTTGTGCTCCGCAGCCCGGCGTAATTCGACGCCCCCCCGGGCTCGGGCTGCTCTGGAGAAGGCGGACAGCCGGGCCCGGAGGAGGCCCGGGGCTGGCTGCAAGGACCGGGGCGGGAGAGCTGGGGACCCGGGAGCCCGGGAGCCCGGCGCCCGGCCCCGGCACGGAGGGGGCTGGGCGCTGGGCGGGGCGGCCTAGGCCCCGCCCCGGGAGCGAGCGAGGGAGAAGAGCCGAGGCCGTGGGCCCGCCCCGCTCGTTCGCCCGCCCGCCCGCCCGGCCGGGGGTCGCGACAGAGGCTCCTTCCATTGTGAGGGGGAGGGGGGGAGGCGGCGGAGGAAGGGGCCGTCCGCGCGCTTCGCCACCGGCCGCCCCACCCCTGGCCTCTCCTCGGGAACCGGCCATCCAGCATCGCCCCCGCTAGCCCAGGCCGGACGGCCCTCCCCCGGTCGGTACCTTCGGAGTCGCTGCCAAGCGGCTCCTGCTTCTGCTGCTGAGGTTCCTCCGCCGCCATCTTTAAACAGCGCCGCACTGCCGACCGCTTCCGGGTTACCAGTTGCCCTCCTCCCGGAAGAGAGCCCCTCCTCGTGGCCCCTCCTTGGTAACGCCCCTAGCAACGGGATACCCTCGGGCGCCGTCACCTGAGGGGCTCACAGTCCGGTGGGGCCGCCGCGGAAGCAGGTTAAAGGGAAGGTAGTCCCCGCCCACCCTCCAGCCGCACACTCGCTCGGCTCCATCTTCCCAGGCTCCCAAGGTGCCGGGTGGTGATAAGAGCCTCCTGGGGCCACTTCAGTTTTCTTTTCACTGGAGTTTGAAGCGCGGATTGTGTTATTGAGATAAGCAGGAAGATGAAATTAAAATCACGCAAGGCAACATTCCTGCTGCGGGCTCCAGAACTCATGGCAGGCGATTGAGGATCACCTGGTGGAGGAGACCAGGAATCGTGCTATTATCAGAGCCCTGGGCTTCACCGCCCCTCTCCACTGAGCCTCGGTTCTGAGCGGGCTTTGGTGTCCCGCTTACGACAGGGAGAACATGTCCCTTGGGGTCAAGGACCTAACTTTGGACTCCCTGCCCTTCTGGTTATGAGAAAATCAGGGTGTTTGGTTTTTTGGGGTTTTTTAAGAAAGGAGTTGATAAGAATGGAAAACAGATTAGTGGTTGCCAAGGGCTAGGGAGGAGTAGGGGGCAGCAGGGAGGTGGGTGTGATTGTAAAAAGAAATAGGAGAGAATCCTTGTGGAGATGGAAATGTTCTTTATCTTGATTATATATAAGGATCCTGGAATATTCTGTACTACAGTTTCAAATGCAAGATGTTACCCATAGGGGAAAAGTGGGTAAAAGGTAGTCAGGATCTTTCTGTGTACTCTATTAAAATTGTCTGTGAATTATCTAAAAATAAAACTTAAAAAGTAGCAAGGCCTTGGATGCTAAAGATGCTGTTATTTAGAGAGGTTACAGTCTGGGGCTCTGGTTGTCAGCTTTTCACTATGGAGGGCCTTTTTTCATGAAGTGACGGTGGTCTGTTAGCACTTGAGAAGGCCGAGAAGGCCGTGCCAGAGCTCCAATCAAATCCCTCGGTTTGTGACAATACAGGAGCGGAATGTGATCTAATGGCTTTATCAGCTACATCCAGCCCTCGAGCAGGGGCATTTGGTGCCCAGGCTCACCACACAGCCCACAGTGGCTCTCTCACAGCAACGCTACAAATGCCAAGTCTGTGTCCCAGCCACATTGCAAATTATTATTTATTGGGTCACTGAGCCTTGGGGTTGCTTCCAAACACAAGGAAGCAAAGGGCCACCCTGTTTGGATTCCATGCCTACCAAAGTGTTCATTCCTTTTCCCAATTTTAACAATGCAGTGTGTAACTGCCAATCAGATCTTCAGTCAGTAGCACTGGTATTACCAAATGAGCTAAGATAGTTGATGACAAAAACATGGTTTCTATTTGGCTTTACAAAATCTTGAAAATAACTATAAGACTACTCCACCCTTACCCCCACTCCTTACTTTGACTAGGGAGGCTGAGGGGTGGGGGGCATTCAGGGGGAGTTGGGATTGGGATTAATGGAGGGGACAGAGAACACAGCTGCTCTGGAGAGTGAGAAGGAATCCATTTGTGGCCCAGTGCTGGACTGCAGGCAGGCTGCCAACACCAAGTAAATGCCTCCCTCCCACACAAGGGTCTGGGGCTTGAGGAACAGACCTGCACCCTCAATCTATGCAGGGTGTGTAAATGCGGGGTCCTCCTACCTGCTGCCCACTCTACCCCTCTTGTCAGGCAGAATGGGAAGGAAATGCCCAGGGGGAAACTTTGGCTCTTAATCCAGCCCAGGATGGTCAACTTTTGCCCCACTCTTTTCCATGCCAATTTATTTAGTAGTTAATAACTGTTCTCTTACCCTCATTCCATCCCTCCTGGTACTTTTTTTTTTTTTTTTTTTTTTTGCGGTACGTGGGCCTCTAACTGTTGGGGCCTCTCCCGTTGCAGAGCACAGGCTCCGGACACACAGGCTCAGTGGCCATGGCTCACGGGCCCAGCCGCTCTGCGGCATGTGGGATCTTCCCGGACCGGGGCACAAACCCGCGTCCCCTGCATCGGCAGGCGGACTCTCAACCACTGCGCCACCAGGGAAGCCCCCTCCTGGTACTTTTTACCATTTTCGGGTTTTGATTCTCTATCCTGAAGCGTCTAAAACACAATAGCATATTTGCCAGGAATCACCAGCATAGCTCCAGACGTTTATCTCTGCCTCCCAATTTGCAAACCCAGAAATGGTCCAGCACTGCTGGTCCTGCCTGCTGAGGCCTACAACGAAATAGGCAGCACTGGTGCTTGGGTTCAGGCTGCTGTTGGAAATAGTCACAAAGGTGACAGGCAGCAGCTCAGGACTTTATTTTCCATAGAACCGACAAGGCATAGATGCCTCCTCACAGGCTTGGCACTTGTCCAGACCCCACATCCCTGTCCCTAGGATTCTGTCAGGTGGAGGGAGAGGAGACCCCGTACCAGGACCCAGGGACTTTGAAACCTCAGCCACAGAGGAAGAGTTTATGGAACGGCACAGAGGCCCTAGACAGCCACAAGGCTTCCAGGCCCACCCAACCTCTCAGGGGAAGGGGCCAGGCAACAGGACATGGTGTGGGCCTTGGGAAAGCCACAGTCCTCACAGGAGGGTCATGGCCAGGAGAAAGGCTCGAGGTGCGCCAAAGATGAGGCCCCGGTGATCCTTCCCAAGACAGGCTTGGGAGTCAGGCAGCTGCCCAAGTGGGAAGGGTGGGGGCGTGCCCAGCCCAGAAACAGACCTCTGGAGATGCCACTGCAGGAATGCACAACGGTCCACAGGCAGCCAGCTCCAAAATCATGGTCTAGGGAGGCTTTGATGGTGCACCCAGGCTGATGAAGCTAAGCAGGGGCTGTACTTCAGGGCCACTGGCTGGGTTGATACTTGCCTGCAGGGTTCACACCACCTAAGGCAGGAAGCAAGCAGAGGAGGGGCAGAGGCGGCAAAGGGAGAGCCCCGCCACCCCCCGACTCACACCACCCACGCTCCTTGGGGCACCTTCCTCCTGCAAATGCCTCCCGTTGCAATTCACCTCAAGTCTGTTGAGGATCCAGCAGCCACTGGCGCCAGCCTCTCCTTTGAGAGCCTCACAGCACCAGGGGAATGATACATTTGTCTCCTTATTGCTGTCATAACAAATCACCACAAACTTAGTGGTTTAGAACAATACAAATGTATAATTTTAGAGTTTTAGAGGTCCGAGGTCTGGAATGGGTTTCATCAGACTAAAATCAAGGTATCTGTAGGCTGTGTTCCCTTTCAGGGCCTCTGAGGGAGAACCTGCTTCCCACTCATGCAGAGTCTATTAGCAGTATTCAGTTTCTTGCAGCTCTGGGGCTGAGGTCCTCATGTCCTTGCTGGCTGTAAACCGAGAGCTGTTCCCAGCTCCTAGAGGCCACTGCATTCCTTGGAACACGGCCAACTTTCTCCATCTTCAAAGCCCCAAGGCAGGCAGAGTCCTCAGGTGGCATCTCTGAGATGAGAAATATCTGCCTTCCCCGTCCACCTTAAGGACCCATATGATCACACTGGGCCCAGGGGATAACCTCCCATTTCAACATGCCTAATTTTAATCACATCTGCCAAGTCCCCTTTGCCATGAAGGTAACATATTCACAAGGGTCCAGGGATTAGGGCAGCACGGACATCTTGGGGAAGACATTACACTTCCTGCCACATCACCACCTTCATTTTACAGTCATGAAAACTGAGACCCGGAGAGGCTAAATGACTTGCGCAAGGTCATACAGTAAATGGCCAAGCCAGGCCTCAAACCCAGGCCTCCTCCCAGTCCACTATTCTTGACATTATATCATCTGCCATGACTGTAACCACCCCCGCACCCCTCTGCCCCGCCCGGTGTGCACATCAGGACAGACCTCCACCCCTCTGGACTCAGGATCTGACAGATATCCTCAGATAGACACAGAAAATGCTCTTTGGGAGAACAAGGAGCCTTGCTTTTGCTACAAAGAATGGCCCCTTGGCCTCTGACTTGGTTAAGGATAAGAGAGGGACACAGAAAGGTGACCAGATTTAAGCTTAGTGGCTCCATTGAGAACAATGGGAAGATGTGGTCCAAGCATGACGGCTCACTCACATCCAAAACCCTCCCACCCACCCCCAAGTCTACAACCCTGCCCCCCTTCAGCATGCTGCAGCACCCAGCAGGTGTGGGAGCACAGTGGCTGGAGGGGCTATGGGGCTTCCTAAGGGCTTTCTCAGACCGGGTCCTGAAGATCTGGCCTGTGACCACTGGCTTCCCATCAGTCTCAGAGGTGGCTCAAGACGCACAGCTTCGGGCTAAGGTAGCCCTCCTGGGCCAAGGGGACCAGTGTCCCTTTGGGATCCAGGGGCGCAAAAATGGGGGACACCCAACCAAACCCTTGGCAGGGCAGTGGAGCTATCACAGAAACTCAAGACAGCTCACAGCCTAATCTGTGCCCACAGCAACCAGGCATCACTGGACACCACACAAAAAGGCCAGGAAAGACTAGACAAGGGAGGGAAAGCAGGGTCCCCCTTCAGCTCCTGTCAACATAAAGCGAGCCCTGCAAAAGGGGCTGGCGAGACGCATGTTCTGACACCCAGGGCCTAAAGCACCCACAACCTAGAGCCCCTCAGCTCTCACCTGGCGTCTTTGCCCACCATCCAGCAGCTCCACAGGGGATGCTGAACCTGTGTCTGCTCAGAAATCATTCATGTCACCCCAGCAAAGAGGAGGCACAGAACTAAAGCCATGTCCTCCTCCAGGGGTGGGTCGAGCAGGTCAGAGCCTTCCTTCCAGACACTGGCAGTCAGAATTCCAGCGCAGTGGGGAGCGTTTCACATGCCTGTCCCAGCTAAGAGGCGCCCCCAGGAAGAATCACTGAGGAAGGGCCCTTGGGATGGATGGAGGGGCAGCAAACTCTCCAAGCCAAGTAGGGGAGGATACAGGGAAGCAGGCAGGAAGAGAACAAGGAAGCCAGTCAGTGCATAGGCGTTTACAGATATGGTGCTAAAAGGAAAGGGGCCCCAGAATGACATCAAAATGCAAGATGCTGTAACCTTGCCCACCTGCAACTAGGAAGGGCAACAAGCACCTGAGAAGTGGCTGGAGCCCACCGACCAAGGAGGACAGGGAAGGCTGGCCCCACAGAGAACGGGCTTCCATCTGCAGAGCCGGCCCCACTGGGAGAGGGCAGACACAGACACAGAGCCCCGAGCTTGGTACAACCAAGAGGACTAGAGGTGGAGCAAGAAAGGCTGCCAAATGACAATAGGATTTGTTTTCCACAGAAGCCAGAAAACATTTAAACAGAGGAAAGCACGCGATGGAAGCACCACTTCCAGGTATCGAGAAGAACGGTGGAGCACACTGCACCTACCACAGGGCAGCCAGCCGGCAGGGCCAGGCAGCCAGCCCGGCCCTCTTCTCCACACCCCACCCAACACCATCCTCAGCTCAAGTGTGGAGGGAGGAGCCCAGGCCAAAGGCATGCTGAGTTTCTGAAGCGGGGTTTATTTATTTCTTTATTTTTTGGTCACGCCACACAGCTTGCAGGATCTTAGTTCCCTGACCAGGGACTGACCCCGGGCCCTCAGAAGTGAAAGAGCGGAGTCCTAACCACTGGACCGCCAGGGAATTCCCTCTGAAGCAGGGTTTAAAGAGACTTTATTGTTACAAGGGAGGCCCTACCGAGCAGGGCCTTCTAAACGGATACATGTGGTCCCAGGATGTCAACATGGAGAAATCAAGAGGTCACGATTGCAGAAGAGGTCCCTGTAACTGAAGGACAGGATCCCGGGGAGGCCGGCCAGGAATGCAGCAGACGTGATCAGGACAGGCCAGGTGCTCAGGCCACAGGGTGAGGGAGAGGACAGCTCCTGTCACTCCCGCTTCTTGTAGCTCTCCAGGTGTGACAGGACCCAGCCCGACGGCAGGAGGAAACACAGGAAGCAGGAAGTGAGCCCAATGGCGATATCCTACACAGAGCACAGAAAAAAGGAACCCTCAGAGTCAGGATTCCCCCAGGCTTCTCGTAGTCCGAGCAGTCTTCCCAGACAGCCCCCTCCAGGAGTCAAGATTCAGGCTCCAGAGGAGGGCCAGAGCCTCCAAGGCCCACTCTAGGCCTTAAGGTAAAGGGTCAGATGTGGGGTGGGGGTCAGCCTGGGTTAGGGGAAATCCACCACCAGATGATAAAGTGAAGGGACAGGAACAAGGATGTTAAACCTGTTTTAAAGCTGGTCTGTTGGGACCCAGGGACCTCACACAGACCAATAACTCTCAAAAAATGCACCTCCCCTTTCGTGTCTTGAAAAGCCCTCCCTTCCCAAACCTTTAGGGCTAGAGGTAAGCGTTTTTAAAGCCACTTCCATATGCCCGATAGCAGTGAAGATCACAGCACAACCTGGAGTCAGACTGGAGTTCAAATTCCTTCTTTGCCACTGAAGGTGTGACTCTGACAAGTCAATACACTGCTCCTAAACTTCCGCTCCCTCAGCCACGAAATGGAGAAAACGGCCCTTTCTTGGGGTGACTGGGAGGACCGAATGAGGCCAGCACAGCAGTCTTAGCACGGTGCCTGGCACCCAGCAGGGACTCAGCTGCGCCTGCTGTCACTATTATTTCCTCCGCCGCAGCGCTCTCCGGGCTCTGCTCCTAACCGGAAGCCCACTAGCCTGGATACTGAAGACTCGCACCCAAGGCCGAGTTCTGCCACTGAGGCAAATGCATAAATGCGCCAAACAGGTGAAAGTCACTAAGGGTTAAACTCTCCCACGTTTCTGGGAATGACTAACGCCTGTTGGGGTCCTCTTTCCCACCCCAAATAAATAAAAGCGGTAACAATGACAGCGCTGACAGCCGTCAGGCATCCCCCAATGAACCGACGGGTAGACAGGTTCAGAGAGGGCTAAGGAAGCTTGCTGGAGACCGCACAGCGAGGAAGCGACAGGGCTGCACTGACACGGTCTGACCCGAGACCCTGGGGCTGACTGAACACCGACTGTCGCCCGGGCACCATCCCCTCGTTCGCGCCCTTCAGACCCAAACCAGCACTGCCGCTCCCCGTTACGCTGCGGGCCGCGAGGTGCAGCGCGCCAGACCCGGCGGGCCCCCAACCTGCCGCGGGACCCCGGGTGCAGCCGGCGGCATGTCCCATGCCCTTCCCGGCCCGCTCACCATGGTCCCGAGCTGCTCCCGCGGCGGCTTGGAATGGATCTGGGCCCGCGGCACGGGGAGCCGCCGGGCCGGGCCTGTCAGGCCCCTCAGCAGCAGTGGTGTCAGCACAGACATGACCACACTGAGGAGACTGAGGAGACTGCAGGTAGCCGGCGGCCGGAACCCAAGGTCGCGAAGTCAAAATGGCGGCCACAGCCGGAAGTTCCGCAGCTGTGGGGCCGGGAAAAGAGGGGCCCGGATGTCCCTAGGAAGTGACGTAAGGATACACCTCTCGCCCGCCCTTGTCAGTTTTTGGCGCCTTCCTCGAAACAGCCAATCGACGCCATCCTACCACCGATGGGCGGGGCACAGAGGGGGCGTTCCTTTCGGTTATGCCCCGCCTCCAAAGCCGCCTATCTTCGTGAGTGACATCTGTGGTCCACCCAATCACATAAGCCAGAAACCTAGGCGGCACTCTTGACTCCTCCCTCCATTCATACTCAAATCTCTACTCAGAAATCTCCTCTCCCTGCCAGGACACCATTATTTCTGGTCCGACCGCCTGACACTAACCTCGTAAATGAACTCTCCCCCTTTACTATTACCCTCTCCAATTCCCGTCTCCATGCAGTAGCAGCCGACCTTCCTCCTTCCCTTCCTCCCTTCTCTTTAAACATAAATCTAACCAAGTCATACACCTAATTTGAAAGCTTCTCATTGCTTACCAAAGTCCCAATTCCCGGACATCACCCTCCAGCCTCATCTCTAAGTATTCCACACCTTCCTCCTTGCTCTCTGGTTCCTCCCCCCACCCCCAAGCCTTTTGCTTCTTTGTATCTTACGTTCTACAGAACACTTTTTCAGCTCTTACCTACTTAGCCTTCCTTTTTCACCACTCCAGCTCCTACTCCCAGGCCTCCACTAACTGTTACAGCTTACTTTATTCATCAGATGTTTCCTAGCCCCTACCGTCTGCCAGGAACTGTTCTAGACACACAGTGAACAAGGTGAACAAGGACTCCCTTATCACAGAAGTGACATTCCAGAGGCAAGAGACAGACAAGAGACGAACACTTAATGAGAAGTTATTGAAAGTGCCAATGATATGATAGGAAGTAACAGGGGTGGCACTGCCTCAGGAAGCCTTCCCTGGCCACCCCAGGCCTGTGCCGCCTCTGTGCTCAGCAGCCCCTGCCCATGGGAGTGGTCTCTGTCTCCAGGCTGGGGGCCATGTGAGGGCAGAGCCTGTATCTGGTTCACCACTGTCTCCAGGCTGGGGGCCATGTGAGGGCAGAGCCTGTATCTGGTTCACCACTGTCTCCAAAGGGCACACACTCAGACACTCAGAGAACGTTTATGAATTGCAGGAGACTGAACAATAGGTAGAGGAGAACAGGAAAGGGGGTGAGGGGCCAGCCACTGAGCCAGGCCTTACCTATATAATCTCACTCCACCTTCACAACAATGTCACAAGGGAGATGCTGTTATTATCTCAAATGTTTTACAGACGAGGAAATAAGCCTGGAGAACTGGGTGACCTGCTCAAGGTCACACAGCTCCAAGGCTGCCTAGCCAGGATTCCAGGGCAGGTCTATCCACTCCAAAACCCATGCTTTTAACCACCACAAAAATTACCGCCAAGAGGGAGAAGTTCCAGCAGTTCCAGTTTTGATATTGTGGTCGATAGCATCAAAGGATGCTAAAGGGGATGGGGATGAGGTGAGGCGGCAAGGGACCCGGAAAACGGGCTTTGGAGGAGAAGCCTTGGCCCCATGGGAGAAGGGGGGTACTCACAGAAAGGTGGACAAAGTAATAATGCCCAGATTAGAGCACTGCCAGGCAAGAGCCCTGGAGAGGCTTTGGGAAGGGATGCCCTTTCTTGAGGAATCTCATGTTCCTCTCCTCCGCCTGCGTTTGGAGGAAAAAGAGTGAATGTATGTCAAGCAGGTACCCCTGTGCTCTGTTCCAGGGCTTTCCTCGTGGCCCCAGTGAAGTGACTTCTTTCAGAACTCCCGTCAGAGAGGAGGAAGGAGGCTTGCAGAGGTTAAATAAGGCAGCTGGATTAATACCAACGTCTCTGCTCTCTCCCCAGTCCCCCAGCAGCCCACCCCTCCCCAAAACTAGGGACAGTCCATCAACAAGAGAGCGGCGAACCCAGGTGGTACTTTATATAATGAAACACTATACGGCAGTGAAAATGAACAAACTACACCTGCAATATGGATGGTTCCCACAAACATAATGTTGAGCAGAAGAGGTCAGATGTCCAAGAGCACAGACTGTGTGGTCCTGTTTATATTAAAGTGCAACTGCAGGCAGGACTAAGCCATTGTGGTGGGCGGGGAGTCAGGTGGTGGGGATCCTGGGGGAAGAGGGAGGGCATAGGATCGGGAGAGGCATGAGGGGGCTTCTGGGGGCTGGTTAGAAGAATGCATCCACCGGTGATAATTCCATCATGAGTGGCTGGACATTCACGACTTGTGCACTTTTCTGTATGCCTGTTACACTTCAGTTAAAAAAGTTTTAAAACAGATAAGAAAAAAGCAAGGAAAACATAATGTGTGATAGAATCTTGTTTTTCTAAAACAAAGAAAACATCCCTAGGGAAATAGATGTGCAGAGATAAAAGTTTGGAAGGACACACACAAGTTGTGAACAGTAGTGCTCTCTAGATGAGGGCAGGAAAATGGTCTTTTTCTGCTGCATTTTCCAATATTGCACATTGGGCACTTTTTTTTTTTTTTTGGCCACGCCCTGCAGCATGCAGGATCTTACTGCCCCAACTAGGGATCGAACCTGCGCCCCCTGCAGTGGGAGTCTTAACCACTGGATCATGAGGGCAGTCCCTTGGGCATTTCCTCTGGCATTAGAATAAGCAAGCATTGGGACTTCCCTGGTGGCGCAGTGGTTAAGAATCCACCTGACAATGCAGGGGACACGGGTTCGAGCCCTGGTCCAGGAGGATCCCACATGCCTTTGCGCCACAACTACTAAGCCTGCGCTCTAGAGCCTGCAAGCCACAACTACTGAAGACCACGCGCCTAGAGCCCGTGCTCCGCAACAAGAGAAGCCACTGCAATGAGAAGGCCGAGCACCACGATGAAGAGTGGCCCCCGCTCGCCGCAACTAGAGAAAGCCCGCGCGCAGCAACGAAGACCCAACGCAGCCAAAAATAAACAAATAAAATAAGTAAATTTATTTTAAAAAGAGAATAAGCAAGCATGGAGAAGAGGGCTCACTGGTCCAGGGAGGGAAGTTTGCCCTGTGGGTGACAGACTCTCTGGGAGGCAGGGATCTCTTCTAACACCCTGGCAACTGCTGTGCTGTCTGCAAGGATGGGGACCTCATTCTCCTACCCCAGGACTGCCCACTATGCTCGCATTGCTGGGAGTCTCTCCTGCGTCATCATGAGGCCTAGAGATCCCAGCCTGGGTCCTGGCTCTGATCCAAGGGCCCAAGCTGTCCCCCCACCCCCACCCCTTCCCTGAATGGAGCAGTAAGAATAGATCCCAAGCCTTGGGGACAGGTGGAGGGTCTGGTCCTTACTCCTGAGACCAGTGTCACAGTCCAGGCCCCCAGTCCCTGATGGTCGTATATGGACTGGGAAGATCCCAGGTGCCCCATCCCAGGGCTGACCCCCAGAACCTACTGGCCATACATGGGTTAGAGAAACACCAGGTGACCCCACCCCTGGCTTGGTCCCCATCCATTAAAGGCTCTGGCTCAACCATTGCTCTCTCCAAATATGGAGCTGTGAGACCTAGGGAGGGGGTCAGACCTGACCCCCCACCCCAAACACACACACCTTCTGGAGTTTGCTACCTCACAGAGCATCTGACACAGAGCTGGTCTGAACCAGAGCTAGGGGTCTCCAGTCTCCCCACTGGCCTGAACTCCCCTCCTGGCACGTCAAGTGAGTGCTGGGCACTGAGCCCCGGGACTATAGCGTGAAGAGACCCCTCCCAGGCCGCTGAGGGCAGCTGCTGCCTCCCTATAGGCCGGTGGGGACTGTCTCCCTATGGTGGGGGTAGCAGCAGGACGCCCCTGTAGAGCCTCAGGAAGAGCCCAGTGTCCGAAGAGGAGGGTTCAAGAAGAGGGAGGGGATTTATTTTAATCTTTGCAATAACTCGGCAAGGAATGCCTGCCTAATTCTTTGATGAGGAAACAGGCCCAGAGAGATTAGATAACTTTCAGGGTCACAGAGCCCGTGAACAGGATTCTCAAAGAGGTCTTCTGGCCACCCTCTCCCTCCACTCCCACCAGACTGTACACTCCACGAGGTGAAGGAGAGGTCACATCTGCTTTATTTGCCGATGTATACCCAGTGCTCAGCAAACAGCAGGTATGCAGTTCATACCTGCTGAATGAATCCTCCAAGATTCAAATCCAGGTCTGAACCCCAAAGTCCATGCTCCTTCCACTACATCAATTAAATGTAACTGACGCTTGTTATAAAGTGGGACATAAATGCTGCTTTCACATGCAGCTGTGAAACTCCTCCCCTTGCTGTTGCTATCAAAGTAGTATCTCTGTTACTGCCAGTCACAATAGTAGTTCTATAACTGCTAGGGGTCGCACAGAGAAATTAAAAATGGGGGCTTTCACGCAAAAAAGGGGAGAAAGTGTTCGGAAGAGCCGGCCCTGGTCTGGGTTGTCCTCAACAAGGAGCAAAGAGCCCCCAGGGCGGGGGTGGAACAGGAACGAAGCAGGGTCCCAAAGGGGCACCTGCTCTTCCTGGGGCACAGCTGTCACCAGGAGCCAGACATCCAGGGCAGGCCAGGACACAGCTGTCGGGGGCGGAGCAACATGGGAGGGTGAGGGCAGGGGGCAGGGCCGGGGTGCTGCCCTCCCCAGGGGGACTCAGCTGTCCTGGCCTAGGCATCCTGCAGCTGGCTGGAAAGGTGCAGCTGCCAAGGCCCAAGGAGGCTGTGGGCTGGGGTGGGGGGGATGCCCGCCTGGAGCCAGGTGGTAGCTAACCCCTTTCTGCCTGCAGCCCACAGCCAGCGGCCAAGTGTGACGAGCCAGCTCGGGTGTGACTGTGGTGCTGGCTCGGTGAAGGCCCCCCACACCTGTACAGTCATGGCAGTCAGGTCTCCAAGTCTAGCTGCCACTGCCCCTACTCCATAGTACAGATGGGTAAACTGGAGACCCACAGAAGGGGAGGGCTGCTGGGCTGGATGACCCCCCCCCCAAGCACACCCAAGGTCTCCTTCCTCAGCTCCCCAGGGTGTCACGATGGGCTTGGACCAGGACGCGTATGTGGGCAAGGGGCCCAGAGCAAGTGCAGCATTCTTTTGCTCAAGTACCCCACGGAGCATGGCGTCATCACCAACTAGGACGACACGGAGATCTGCACCACAGCTTCTACGACAAGCTGTGTGTGGCCTGGAAGGGGCACTGGGCACCGCTCATCGAGGCCCCACTCAACTCGAAGGCCAACAGCAAGATGAGGACCACTCAGGTCACGTTCAAGACATTGAACCTTCCTGCCACATAGGTGACATCCAAGCCCGTGCTGAGGCTATGTGCCTCTGGCCGCAGCAGTGAGGACCAGGCCCCCAGTCTCACCCCTACTGTGCTGTAACCTCGTGTCCAGAGCCCTCTGACTTCTGGGCCCCCAGCCTGGACTCACTACTCCAAACCCCGGGCCCCCTCTCCACCTCCGGACTCCTGATGTCTGACCCCCATAACTTTTCATTGCTCTCCACACCCCATGTCACAGCCAGGCCCCCAGAGGGCCCTAAGGCCCTGCACCTGAGAGCCCCATCCCTGGTCCCCACACCCCTCCTGCCATGTCCCCGCCCCTCCTGTTCCTTGTATCCAGCATTCGGGACACGGGTTGCCCCAGGAGCACAGGCCACTTCCTGGCGCCCCCTCCCCAGCTCCGCCTGAAGCCCCTGTGTAATGCACCCCCCACTCAACATGCTGGACCCCGGGGGTGGCAGCACCCCCATCCGAGGGCTGTGTGCCGCCCCTTGCCGCCCAGCGCCTGGGCCCGGAGGGCCGGGACCTCACTGACGACCTCATAAAGACCCTCACTGAGCGCGGCTACTTCTTTGTCACCACTGGTGAGGGGCTGGGGTGGATGAGACACCCCCTGGCCCACTCCCCGCGACAGCGCCCTCCTGTGCCAGACCAGGACCACCCAGCAGCACGGGGCCTGGCGCACCAACCTTCTCCTGGGCCCTGGTGCGGAGGAGGGCAGGTGGCACCTGTGGGCAGCTGCAGACACCTTCAGGTCGGCTCTCACACCTTGGCTCATGGCTGCACCCCCCAATCCCATTCTGCCGGCGGCTCCAAGCCCTCTCACCTGGTCCCTTTCCTTCAGGGCCTCCTCCCTCCAACCTTGGGGTGGCCTGTGCTGAGCACAGGGCAGCCCTTCCCTGCCAGCCTGTAGCAGACGTTCATCTTCTTAGAGCAGGGATCCCGAAAGCCCCAGGACAGGCTTTCATGTTCACCTTGTCCACTTCTGCACAGGTAGGATCCAGGCAATGCAGAAACCACGTGCATGTGCACGTGGCAGCGGGGCCCCCGCGGGGGCTGCTCTCCCGCCCTGCGCAGGGATGGGATTCAGAGGACCTGGGTCAGAGGGGCTAAGCTGGGCCGCAGGCTTTGGAGCCAGGGCTCTGGCAGGTCGTCATGCGGGGACACGGAGGGAAAGCTGGGGTCTGTGGCCCTGGACTTTGAGCACGAGGTGACTGTGGCTGCTTCCTCCCCCCCTTGGAGAAGGCAGGTTATCACCACTGGCCCTTTCCCTGTCCTAAGACCCTCTTCCAGCCCTCCACTGTGGGTGAGTCTCTGCTCCCGCAGGGCGGACAGTCCTTGATATTGACCTTCTCAACTCCAGTCCCCGTCTTTCAGGGCAGCCCCCTGCATGGGAGAGAAGGCAGGCCTCTCTCAGGAGAAAGCGCCCCTACTGGCCAGGCCCTGAGAGGGAAGACAGGACCTCAAGACCAGGCACGGAGCCCACCAGGACCAACAAGACAACCCACGGCTGCATCGTGCAGGGTGACATCGACATCCACGAGGACCTGGATGTCAACAACGTCCTGTCCGGGGGCACGACCGTGTGCCAGGGCACTGCAGGCGGATGCAGATCCTGCCCTGGCACCCAGCACCATGAAGATCAAGTGTGAGTGGTCGCTGGCAGAGCAGGGAATCACCAAATGCCAGTTTCCTTCCTCACCGCGGCCACGTAACAAGGCGCCTGCACGGGGCTGTCCAGTCTCCCAGCCGCCTCTGCAGCGCCTCCCCTACAGTCCCGGACCCTTGACCTCGGACGGCAGAGAAACGACCTCTGCTGCACTTGGAGAGGGAAAAGCAGAAAAAAACTAGAATAAACCTGCTGTGTTTGAACTGACCACTTTCAAAGCCTGGCAGTAGAAACGTCTGGTGACCAGGTTTCTCACACTGGGGAAACGCAGTCCCTTTCAGACCACCTCAGGCTCTGACCGAAACTGAGGCGGACTGGGAGGCCTCTCTTCACGCCTCCGAGGTAAGGCAGCTGCACAAACCATGCCCTGGCTGTGTCCCCACCCACGGGGCTGAGGCCACCACATGCAGGCACCCACGAGACAGCTGTTAACCCCGCTCCTCTTTCCCCAGATCACTGCCCCACCAGAGCTCGAAGACTCAGTAGGGCTTGGGTCTCCATCCTGGCCGCCCCCTCCGCCTTCCAGCAGATGTGGCCACCAAGCAGACGCACAGGAGGCTGGCCCCTCCGGTGTCCACAGGAAGCGCTCTGAGCCCTGGCTCCTGGCCCACTTCCTGCCTCTACTCCCGGCTCCCCCGGGCCACGCACGGGCCTGGGAGAGAAGCGCACAGCTCCATCGGTCACACTTGAGGGGCCAGAGCCTCCCCCAGCTCGTAACTTTCCTGCCCTGTCAGGCCTGACACAAGTTACCCTTCCTTTGAGCCTTCCTCTTTTGTGAGTGGAGGGAAGAGGGGGCTGGAGTCTTTTTAAGAGACACAGAATATCCTGAGTAACCCAATAAAGTAAAAGGGAGGAAAGAAACACCAACACTCTCGTCTGTGCAACTCCCACACAAGTGTTCTGGAATTTACCTTTACCCACATATGTCCTATGTCACAACGCCTGGCCTGGGACTCTCTCCAGCAGCAGAGCAGGTGCCCCTCAGGAGAAGACTTCTGACCTCTACCCAGGGCTTTTGGGAAGTGGCACAAACACATGCATTCGGTCTCAGTTCCCACGTCTGGCTCCTCACCCCAGACACCCTGAGATTTTCTCAGCCCCAAGCTTCCTTCACAGGAAGAGGTGTGGGGCGTCACAGCTTTGTGCCCCCCAGGGTTTAGGCCCAACGCTGGGATGGTCTGAGCCCACGCTGCCGATGGCACCCCAGCAGCAGGAAGCCGTCCCAGCAGCTGAACAAAGTGTCTTTTATTTGTGACATACAAATACAACCAATGCAAAAAGAGATCACTTCTTCCCTTTGATTCCAGTGATAACAAGTTGCCAAAGAAAAAAAAAATTATATACATATATATATATCTATATATATATATATATATATATATCAAGGAGTTTATCTTCAAAGTTTCCTCTAAGAAAAAAAAAAATAAACACACCAGGAAGGGTTAAAAAGAACCATTCACATGTCATATACACATCTGACATCAATGAAAATAACCTGAAATAGGGTGGATACAACTAAAAAACAAATCTCAAAATTAATATTTTAACACGCCCCAAACAAACCAAAAAGCCTGGTACAAAAGGCCTGCTATGTTTCTTAAAACCAAGACCTTGGGGAAATGGAGAGGCTGATGGTTGAGAACTGAGTGGGCTCAACACCAACAACAGGGTGACCTGCGGGTCTCAGGCAACATTTCCCCACCCAGCCAGAGCCCCCAGCAGCCCTTGGGAAGTGGCACAGGCGGCTGGACAAGCAGGGCCCAACACCAAGTGTCCATCTACCAATGGGGCTCGGTGCCAGGTGTCCGGTGAGGGGAGACACGCACACTTAACTCCCTTTATGTGGGATTTACACTGGGGTCCCTTTTGGTCCCCTTGAGTGGGAGGTATCAGAAATCCATGATCTAAGACAATAAATATTTATCATTCTCTGTCCTTTGACAGACAGCAGGGATCAGAGGAAAAGCTCTTCCTAAATATGATTCTGTCCTTCCATGATTCTTGGAAGGAGCCCTCCAATGCCCTTCCAGCAATGAAAACTCTCCCCCTTAGGTAAAATCTCCTGGGAGTCAGCAGGGTAGGGGCAAAGGTGGGCTTATTCCAGTGTAAAGCTGCAAGGCCCTCTCCAAGGGAGTGCCAAGTCCACCGCTGGCAGGTCAAGAGCAACATGGAGCACTCAGCGGAGAGGCTGTGCGCAAAGGCCGACACAGGCGGGACCCTGGGGGAGAGGGGAGAACAGCTCCAGGGAGATTGGGGAGACGGCCGGCCGGCACAGGCAGCCTGAGTCAGGGCAGAGGGTGGGGCGTGAGCAGACCTAGGTCGGAAGGACTGACAGACCTCCTCCGGAACCACCTCACAAAGGCAGAACCTTTGAGACGCTCCCTAAGGCAGAGCTCAAGGTTGTCCAAGGGGAGGCGGTAGGTGCTTCTTCCTGGATAAGGATTTGGTCATTTTCTTCCCTGGAAGGGGATAACGGTCTGGGGATGAGGGCAAGTCTAAGCTCTGACCCTGCGCCCTCTCTATCCCAGGAGGGGAGAGGAAGCTTCTCCCGCCTCCCCGCCCACCGCAGGTGACACCAGAGAGAAGAGCAGCGTCTGGCCAGGCTGGGGAGTGCAGGAAGGGGCTGCTGCTGGCTGGGGGCTCTCCAAAGGGGGCAGTGGCGGTGGGGGGTACCCACCTTCAGAGAGCTAACAGCACCAAGATATGAGAGGAAACGGCACTAACTACGGCAGGAGCAAGGGGCCTTCTGGGGGAAGACAAGGGGCTCCCTGATGTTATTCCCCCTTGAGAGTAAGAACAGGGGTATCGAGTGGGGTGAGAGGTGACGAGAAGAGCAGGCAGGGCTCCAGCTCTTTTCTCTGAGTAAAAATCTCGAGTCACTGCCATGAGATCAAGAGGTTAAGCTCAGGGTGCAGCCAGGTCCCAAAGCCCGGAGAAGCCACAGTCCCCGCGGCAGGCCCCATTCACACCTGCTCCTGGTCCTCTCGGCCCCTCACTGACAGCAATGGGGAGAAAGGGGGGCAGCCTTTCTCCCAGAGTCGGCTGGTCCCCTGGGACGACTCCACTCTAACTGGATCCACGAAGGCACAGCCAGAAAGAGCTCCCTCGATTCCCTGTGTCATGGCACAAAAGACCTTCCTGAGGTCTCCACTGGAACGTCCCATCCACGAAACAGGAGTCTCTCCGAAGACTCTCTCTATGCCCAGATCTTACACTGAGCCCATTCCTCTGAGAACCAGCCAGACCCTGACCCAGGGCTCCAGGACTTTCATGAAGGTGGGAATAAACACTCCATTTGTCCAGCAGTGTGTGTGGCGGGGAGGGGGGCTTGTCAGGAATCCAGCTGTAGGGAAGTCAGAGAACCCACGCTCAGGGCCGAGAGCCGAGTGAGAAGGCAGCCACCGTGAGAGGATGTGCCTCGCACCCCGGCCTCCGCTGGCTCTTCCGGCGGCATCCTCTCCTCTCTGCTCCCTCCAGCACCCTGCTCTTCTAGGAGAGAGCAGGAGGGGCGGCGCGGACCACTCCTCCCCAGGGTTGGGGCTGAGGAGGCCACAGCTCTGAGGGCACCTGGCAAGCGGCTTGAAACCGGGGAGCGAACAGGCCTGGGAGAGAGCGTGGGAGCTCAGTGGCAGCAGCCACCACAGTGCCCGCCCGAATGGGAGTGCTGGCTGTCCCCAAACTTGGTCCTCCGGCTCAGGATCTCATAGGAGCAGTCCTCCCCACAGCAACCGGACATGCTTGGGGAAGAGTCGTCGATTTCAAACCTGCAGGCAGGCAGGAGGAAAGGGTTGGCTATGGGCAGCTGACTGCCTTCCTCCCCAGGAGTCAGGGCTCAGGAGCAGGGCAGGGGACCAAGCCACAGGCGCTCCCACACCATCTCCTCAGTTGCCAACCCCAAGGACCTCAGGACCAAGAGTTCAATGTCAGGACGAATGGGTCCAGGATGGGGGAAAAGACACTGGGGCAGCTGCCACCACCCAGAGGGTCCCACACCAGGGCCCAGCTCCTTACTGTAGCGCTTCTCTGAAGAACTGGTAGGCACCATGATTGTGCTTAAATACCGTTAACATAACTTTCTTCATCTGTGTGCTGAGAAGGAAGCAGAGAGAACCTTCCAGAAAGAGAAACAGGTGCTAAATCCCGCTTGCTCTCTCGTGTCTCTGCCTGCTGTCTCCCGTTTGCTCCTAAGAAGTATTCCTGAGGCCCGACTCTAGCCTGTCTTGGGCACCCACAGCACTGGGTGCCACCCTCTGTGACAGGGCTGATCAGGCCCCCACCTGACTGGCTTCTCCTCCAGCTCCTCTCTGCACCCCATTACTCAGGCGCAGAACAGGCACTCAGAGGTGCTTGCCTCCTTGAGCCCAGTGTACAAAATCTGGAGTCATGGCAGGGCAGGGAGAAGCTTACTGAGAGGGTTCTAGACACCTTTCTTCCAGAACAGTCCCGTGAGCCCTGTCCCCCACGGGGGATGCCTCAGAGGCATCTCCAACTGAGCAGTGCACGGACGGCCCTCACCTGTTGGCCATGAGCTGCAGGATCTGTATGAGGAACTTCCCCAGACCTTTCCGCCGCACCTTGCTCTCCAGTTGCACTTCGTAGCTGGGGGAGGAAAGCAGAGTGAGCGTGGAGCGGCTGCGAGGCCTGCCACAGACCCAGATGGGCGTGCTGGGCTTCGCCACTGGCTGGGGTGCCTCCTCCCCGCGCGCCCACCCCCAGGCCAGGGCCCCTACCAGTACAGGACTTCATCCCCGCACTCCACGTCAAACCGGAAGTGAGAAAAGGCTACGGGAACCGAACTGTTTTCCCAAGCGATGAGGTACCAGGCCCGGTCATCCGTCATTTCCTCACGTTTCTCTCTGTCCTTCCAGCCCCACTCGCTCTGCTCATACCTGGGAGATGGGGGTGGGGTGGGGGGCAGTCAGGACAGGGACTCTGGAGAGGAGGACCAGGCTCCCTGCCAGAGAGGGCGTGCTTACATGGTCTGCATATTGGTCTTGGTCAGGTCGAAGGCCCAATCCACGGTGGCCGGCTCCAGGCCAGACACACGCTTACATTCAATGGAGACATTTAACCTGAGAAGAGGAAAAGGAGGCGTCTGGAGCCGACTACAGGCCCGGCACCACCCGCTGCCCTGACAGCCTGACAACGAGGTCCGCCTGGTCTCAGTTAATCTACAGAGAAAAGCCGAGCCCGGACGTGACTACAGAAGGTGCCTGTGAAGGAACTAGGCCGTTCAAGCCGAGATTAACAACTGTCATCACCAGCCCACCACCCTGACCACAAGCCCCATTTCCTGCCTTCCCTGCACAGCCCTTATCAGACTCAGCACTTTGTAAACTTCTGTCCCTCTCTGCTAGCTCTTTGCTCTCTCCACCCTCTCTTCTGTAGTTTGTTATAAACATCGGGAGTCCTCTCTGTTCCCTCAATTCCTGCCCTTAGGCATTTTTCCTGTTGCTTTCATTTGGAATCAAGTCTTCACTGGGCTCCCAGGGGACCTCTTCCTTCTTATCTACCAATCTTGCCTGCAAAAGCAGCCGGATGACCTCAGGCCCTTCAAGAAGACTATGGCCCACATCCCCCTGAGGAGTCCTGCCCACTGCTTCCTCTGAGGACACAGTGGGTGCTCTCAGCTGATCAAACAGGGTAGATCGGGATTCACCCCGATGCTCTGTTTTCCTAAACTAACGAATGATGGAGGTGCTAAGGTATCGACCTTTTTTTTTTTCTGGCTGTGCCGCGTGCGGGATCCTAGCTCCCCGACCAGGGACTAAACCTGGGCCACGGCAGTGAAAGTGCCAAGTCTCAACCACTGGACTGCCAGGGAGCTCCCTTAATCTGCTATTTAGGTCTAAATGAATTAAATAAATTACAGTTAAACTCCTTGGCCAAACTGTGAAATCATATTCTCCAGGTAGTGCCACATTCTGAAAGGACTGACTCAACTCCTCCGAGGACATCACCACTGGAATCCACGGTCACCTCTGCTGTCTGGTATGTCATATGAGCTGCACATGTGTGTGGTCTTGTGAACTCAGAACTTCCTGGCTCTGAACAGCCTTCCTTTCTTTCCAAGTACTGACCATGTAGTGGTCAGAAAAGCCCACACACAGCACTGCAACTGTCTTAGCTATAAATTTTCTCAAGGCTGGTTTGCAAGTATAAATTCTCCACTAATCTGAGTTCCTTAAGTACATGAAAGTAGGATCACAGCCACACAAATCACACACAATTCCAGGCACCAAATGAGCCCAGAGTCAGCTGGCAATGCCTGCTTCAGAGCTGGTCCATATTTCTGGAAGTCAGTGGGAATGTGGGATAGGGAACACTGAGAGAGATCACAGTAAGGAATCTCTAAACTATGTCAAAGGACTTCCCAGAGGTTGAATGATGACAAAGCTTCTAGAGGAACCATAATGCATCTAATCACAGACAGACAGAATAAATTAATATGATACTATGAAATTCAGACACAGCTATGAAATGCAAATGTAGTATTACCTACTATAGTCTTTCCTTCATAATTCATGCATTTACATTTGTCTTATCTTGTTCATTAAACTACTCACACCAGCTGCAACTTACAGAGCTGGATATAGTTTCTGTCCTCCTTAAAACAACCTCGCAAGTTTGGCATCGTCATTCCATTTAACAGATAAAAAATGAGGCTTGAAGAATATGTTGACTTAACCAAATATAGTTAATAAGAGGCACTGTTATGATTCAGACCCATAGCAATGATTCTGTAAAATCATAGCCCCTGTTTTTCCCTCAGCCAACAGCATCTCGGGTAAGACAGATAATGCTACCTATTTTACAAACCAAAGGAACAGAAAGTGGAAGGGAGTTTTAGTCTAGATTCTGCAGTGAACTGGATTAGTAAAAAGAACAGTAGTAATAACAACTAACACTGACCTAGCCTTTCGTATGTTCCAGGCACTAACATTTTACATCGAATCCTGACAACTCCATGAGGAAGGTAACCATTTCTGATTCAAAAACTGAGACACAGAGAAGTTAAGTAATTTGTCCAGGGTCACAAAGCCAGTAAGTGGCTTTTAACAATTATACGATAGACCCAGGGAAAGAACGCTGGACTGGGAATTAAAAGCTCCCCCCACACCCCGCGGCGAGGGAGAAACTCCATAAGCTCAGACATCTCATTCAGCTTCTCGGAGCTTCGGTTTCCCTCTGCATAAAATGAGGGAGTCGGCCTAGATGATTTTTCAAGTTTGTTTCAGCTCTATGGTTCTTCGACGGAGAGAATAACAAGTCCCACAGAGATATCAGTCTGAGATTAGGCAATCTTTGCTCATTTGCAGACTCCTTTGTCTCCCTAACTGGGGGATTTTATATCAACAGGGTACTAGCCATCTTTTCTGCTTTTTCATTAACAAAGAATGAAACAATTTGGGTCTGAGGAAGCCTACTCTGGAAAGGTGAATTCCTGAAGGGACTCAAGGAGACAAGTTATGAATGCTGAACACTCACCCATTCCGATCATATTTCTTGAACACTGGGAAAGCCTCTAATGGGTCTCCAAGCTGTGGAGGGAAAGAAAAGAGGAGTAGCACAAACACTGGCCTAGCAGAGTCACAGGCTCCACCCTCAAGTACCACGCTGTGTGGACCCACGTGGAGGCTCAGCTCCCAGGGCCAAGAGCCTCCCTTATATACGGACCTTCCATCTGCCTTAGCTCTGAACTCACACGTAGGAGGAAGGCTCTGGGAAGAAGGCCCAACAGGATTTTAGCTTCATTTGATGGGGTAAGAAGAGACTTTACTGCCTAATTCTAATACTGGCCTCTGGGCATAAAACCCACTCGGCACCCACCTGACCCAAGAGAGAAGACAGGTCCCTTGCTCCACTCACGTAATTTTTTTTTTAAATGATATATTTTCTTCTGATTTTAGTTTTGGCTACATGCTATAAGCTTTTTTAAAATTTATTTATTTATTTATTTTTGGCTGCCTTGGGTCTTCGTTGCGGTGCGCGGGCTTCTCATTGCAGTGGCTTCTCTTGTTGCGGAGCACAGGCTCTAGGGTGCGCGGGCTTCAGTAGCTGCGGCTCGCGGGCTCTAGAGCGTAGGCTCAGTAGTTGTGGCGCGCGGGCTTAGTTGCTCCGCGGCACGTGGGATCTTCCCGGAACAGGGCTCGAACCCGTGCCCCCTGCACTGGCAGACGGATTCTTAACCACTGCGCCACCAGGGAAGCCCCACTCACATACTTTTGAGAGGCCCCCAACTAACCTCCCCTGGTCAAAACCCAAAATGAAAAATCATGTCCCTGCGCCTCATCCTTGTAAGTGTGAATGTTTACTGAGTGGACTAAAAGAATAACAAAAACTGGGACGTGAACCGGGGCAGGAAAGGTGACCAGAATCTCTCTGGTTCCACTGGAAAGCTGAGGCACTCCCAGTCAGGCCCACCGGATGCTCAGAATCTCAGCTACTCCTCCCCCGACTGCGGCCCCTCGAAACCAGGCTGCTGCATCCCTGGCACAACCTGTGGTACCTCATGGGCAGGCAATAAATGTTTGAAGGAAAGAATGAGAAAACGATACCACATTTTACCAGGGAGGTTTCCCCCCCAAAGTGCAAAACCCTAGGGAAAATTTCTGCAGACCCTCTTCTAGCGTTAAGGAAGGAGACCCACAGAGAGAAGATGCCACTTCCACTTCAATCCACACTTCCCTGCACGCCTGGGCCAATCGCTGGCCCTCCTCGCAGCTCTCTGCCAGCCAGGCTAGTTTTCCCCGGCAGCCAGGAGGCATCGGAGGTATGGATGCGTAGTAACAAATCTCTGCCACAGGGTGGCGCCAAAAGAAATCAAATTAAAAACCAAGTTGCAGTTCCAGGAGGAAGGGACTAGGAAGGAGGGGAGAGTCACCCTGTTGGCGGCGTCCACTTTGGCACAGACAGCATCCATGGCTGCTCGCTCCTCCAACCGCTTCTGTTTCTTCTCCTTTGCTTTGCTCGACTTCCTCTGCAACACGGAAAAGCAAAGTTGGCTGGAAGGCTGTGACCAACCAAAGACTTGACTTTGACTTTCCCTTTGGAGACCCTAAGGGTCAGTCCCCAATCCACAGCAGAAACTCCGGATCCTGGCTGCCGGATCCTGCCTGCTTGGCAGGGTAGGAAAGACCCAAGCGCGTCCCAGTCATGAGACCTTGGGAGCGTCACTAGATTTCTCAGCTTCCCTATCAGGAAGAGTACTGACCCTTGGGACCACTGGGTCACTGTGAGGACCCAGTGAGAGCACGTGACAACACCTGAAGCAGAGCCTGGCTCCCCAGCAGCTGCCTAATAAATATTCACTCATTCATTCCCTCCTAAGGTAGGAAGAAGTAATTTTAGACACATTCAGGGCAGGTTTCAGGGAGGTGATGGCATCTGAGGTAGCGGCTGACAGCTGTTTCTAAGTATAAATTCATTCAGTAAGCCTTTTCAGTGTCTTCTGGCTTCAGAAAACAAAGATCTGGTCTGGGGGCAGCCTCTTTGGGAGCTGAGTCTCCTTTCTAAGCTAGGGCTGGGCACTCTGGATTAAGGCGACGGAGCTGTTCCCAGAAACAGCTGCTCAGCCAAGGCCAATGAGTGGCAGACACACCGAGCACCCAGCAGCGACAGGGCAGCGTGAGGGGCCCCAAGGGGTTCACCTGGGGACAGAGGCCATACTGACACGTGGTCAGCAAAGCCAAGTTGCAGGGCACATAGGCAGCAGAGGAGGGGCAAAGGGAGGCTGTCCGTACACAGAGAAGCAAACTGCAAACCGCCCATAACTCCAAATGGAGCACACCCTGTTTGGAGGCTCACGTGAGGTTTTCTCAAATCTAAATGGACCCTCTCACCCTCTTGTAAAAACTGGTAACACAGGGAAAAGAGCCCAAGCTCTGGGGTCCAACAGACCCTGTCCAAAGCCTGCTTCTGCCCTCTACTCCCTTCGGGTCTTAGGACGAGACACAACCATTCTGTGAGCCTCCTTCCCTCATCTGATGAGCAGGGCCCTTAATACCTCCTTTGAAGTATTAAGCCCATGAGGGTTACTATGGCCTGTGCTCAATAAATGACACTTTTCATTCTCACTCCCAAGGAGGAGCAGAGCAGCACAGCATCCGGAGGGGCCTGCCCACCTAGCCCAAGTCCTGAAGGTACCCCCAAAGCACTGGGAAGGTGGCTCTGCTTTTTACCAACCGCACTGCCTCTTCTGCCCGCACCCCTCACTTCCCGGACCTCACCGGAGAGAGGTTTTGCCACCTCCGATCCCACAGTAGCCCTGACACTGATTGGCCCAGGAAACGGTGAGTTGAATACCCAGCTGCTGGATAAATCCTACCCTCGGTTCCTCAAGGAATGACACTGCTTAACTCCTATTTCAACAAGCAGAAGGCAAGAGCTCAGATACTAGGAACTCAGAGGGATGGCTCTTCTAGGCAGAGACTCGCCCAGCGCCAGCCGTTTACTATCTGCAGGCTGAGCACTGTGCAGAAAGCCGAGAGCTAGCGCCCATTTCTTACCTCCCTAGAGGAACAAACAGAAGAGAACAGACTGTCTTCATAACACTGGGATCTCAGGACAGAACTAGCCACTCTCTACCCCAAAGAGGTTTTAGATCATCCACCTTTCTTCCTCTGGGAATCTGCGTTTCAAGACAACACTGAGAGATACACTCATCTTGCAAAACACTTTCACCAGCATTATCTGGTTCAATTCTCAGGGCAGAAACCATCACCTCCTTTTACACAAGAAACTGAGGCTCCAAGGGCTGGCGCGCATTGTTCGAAGTTCCCCAGAGAGTAAGCGGAAGAGGGGAGACTCAACCCCAGGGCTGGGCTGCAGATTCGGTGTTTGTCCCACCAGGCACTCTGCCTCCCTCCGGGAGAGCCTACACCAGCGTCCAAGGCCTCCTCATCTCCGCCAAGGTAAGGTCAAGACAAGACCTCAGGAGCCTCAAGGCAGCCACTTGGCGATTCACTTGTCATGACCCTTCTGGCTCGGTAACAGCTGACGTGACATGCCCGCACAGCGCCACCCCAGACTCTACGTCCACAGTGAGGTAGGGGTAAGGGACAGGGAAACTTGAGACAGAAGGTCGCCAGGGCTGTGCAATGGGGCAGAAAGAATATGAGCTTTGGCATCAAACAGGCCAGGCCACTGTTCCTCCTGCCACCCCCCGTGTGTGAAAGGAACTCCACCTCCAGGAAAATGGGAACACAACTGCTGGCCTCACAGAACAGCCAAGGACAGGTCAGAAGCCAGCACACAATCCCAAGTCGGTGCCAGCTGCCTGCCTCCACCCTGCACGCTAGCTCTATGGCACAGAGCTGAGGGATCAGAGGTGCTGGAAGGAAAGCTTGACTCCCAGGACCCAGAAAGCACTGAAGTGTAGGTTCCCTCCATAGCATCTCATTTCTAAGCACCAGAAGTAAGTAATTCCTAAGCACAAGCAGCAGGAGGGCCAAGCCCGGGCCTCCAGGAGATTTATGGGCTCATTCATGCAGGGGAACAGGTGAGCCAGGTAACTCTCAGTGACGCCTGGGGCCGCCATGGCCAGAGACTGCGGATAATGAAAGAGCCCCTTAAGTGCTTCGCTGCCTGCACACAGGGTATGAGGCAGGCTGCAGCAGGCGGGCCAGACAGGCAGGGGCCCTCCCTCAAGCCCAGCACACGCTAGGAGAAGTAGTCTCCTACTGTTCCAATTAGCTTTGTCCTGCCTTGCGGAGCTAAGACTATCCTGCAGGGACACAGGAAAATTCTCCTAATTAAAATGGGAAATAAGCACACTGAACAGTAAAGCTCATTGTGGTTCAGTGTCTTTCCCAAGGGAGCTTTATATAATAAAGAGTGTGGGATTTTGAGTCAAGAGACCCACATTTGATTCTCAGCTCTTCCATTTAATAGCTGTGTGACTTTGAGCAAGTTATTTACTCTCTCTCCAACAAGTTACTCAGTTTCTCTGAACGTCAATTTCCACATCCATAGAATGGGGCTAACAATGCCTATACCTCACAGGACTGTTGTAAGGACAAAATGATACAATGTACTAGATATAAAAATTCCTTATTGTAAGGACTTCTGTTTACAAGGACCTACTAACGATAAACACTCTGCTAGTGCTTTAATAAAGATGATTTATTTTAATCTTTGCAATAACTCAGCATGGAATGCCTGCTTACTTCTTTGATGAGGAAACAGGCCCAGAGAGATTAGATAACTTTCAGGGTCACAGAGCCCGTGAACAGGATTCTCAAAGAGGTCTTCTGGCCACCCTCTCCCTCCACTCCCACCAGACTGTACACTCCATGAGGTGAAGGAGAGGTCACATCTGCTTTATATGCCGATGTATACCCAGTGCTCAGCAAACAGCAGGTATGCAGTTCATATCTGTTGAATGAATCCTCCAAGATTCAAATCCAGGTCTGAACCCCAAAGTCCATGCTCCTTCCACTACATCAGTTAAATGTGTATGACACTTGTTAGAAAGTGTGATATAAATGTTGTTTTCACATGCAGCTGTCAAATTCCTCCCCTTGCTATTGCTATCAAGGTAATATCTCTGTTTTTTGTTTTTTTGTTTTTTTTGGTCGCACCTCATGGCTTGTGGAATCTTAGTTCCCTGACCAGGGATTGAACCCGCACCATCGGCAGTGAGAGCGGATGGACCACCAGGGAATTCCCTCAAAGGAGTATCTCTTTGACTGCTAGTCATAATAGTAGTTCCATGACTGCTAGGGGTCACACATAGAAATTAAAAAATAAAAAACGCCCAGATGGGGGTAGGAGGCACCTTTCAGAAGAAGGATTTGGCAACCCTTAGGTTTTCAGTATCAATGCCTCCATCCCACAAAGAATCCAGAATCCAGGGGAAAAAACCCTCGGTTTTTGGCAAAGGGAGACAGAGCTCTAAATTCTAATTCCTAAAACACGTGTGGCAGCAAAAGGGCGAAAGAACTCTGCACAGCGCTCCATCTGATGCCACTCTCTCAGCCTGTGGTCAGGCTGTCAAACGGAGCAGGGCCCTCTTCTGGAGGGTAACCATTAGGAACCATGACGCTCCTGACACTGAGGTGGGGCGTCCACAGCCCCCACCCAAAAGGAATGAGTATGATAAGAGGGTTCCAGCTCTGCTTCAGGGAGGAAAATTCAATTTCTCTTTTTAGAGACTAGGTAGGGGCTGTTCTGAGAAACACATCTGTGAAGTATGAGTAATAAGATCAGGGCCCTTAAGGAAGCAGCAAGGATTGCAGGATCTCTGAGGCCTGCTATTTCAACTCAACCAATGAGGAAGTGTTGAACGAGAATGGCATGTTATGCTTCTTGTTTTCTGCTCAGTCTGGAGTGGCTGATGCTGGGTAGACGTTTACCAAGTAATACCAGGGACTCAATATTTTACTTAGTTTCAACAAGACCTGGGGTCTGGGACCTTTCACTAAAATCTAGGTTAAATGTGCCCAAGGTTTCCAGACTTGATTTTCTATACATGAAGTACACAGTATCCAAAAGTCCTTGTTGAAACATGATGAATGTGTTTTGACATGGATTACATAAAGTGCTTTGACATGGATAAGACAACTACTTTTGTCTAACAAGTTGATTTATTCAGTCAATAACTATTTGAGTGGAGAGGAAAAAAAATCTAGATTAATAATAGTAGGGACAAACCCAATGAGTTAAAAATAGCACAAATCTATTTTAGATGACTACAGGCTGAGAATACAGGCAAAAATAACAGCCACTATTTAAGAGGCACCTATGTAGCTATTTACATCCACTATCTGATTTTATCCTCACATCTGTCCTAAAGGGGAGGTATCATCATTCTCATTACATCGATGAGGAAATTCAAATCCACCAAGGCCAGGTCACTGGCACAATATCACGCCGCTAGCCAGGGAAGGTGGGGCTGGAACTGAGGTCTCTCTGGCTCCAAAGTCAGGACTCCCTAAAGGTGGTGGAAATTTCATGTAAAAACTAAGATACATGGTACCAGGGAGGGCCAGTTACATTTTTAGCAGGGTGACTGGTGCTACTCTAATCGGGACTTAGGAAGGTGATCTCACAGAAACATGCGAATAACTTCTGCTCAACCCTCTATCAGCACATGCCAGGAAGGGCATAAGATGCACCTCCAGCCTGCCTTGTGCAAAACAGGTGCTCACTATCCATCCCCGGCTGGGGCCGTCACCAGAACTCCTCCATCGTTCCCCTGCTCACCTTCTGCACAGCTTCCCCACCCAAAGCCACCTGAAGTAGCAAGACTACTAACAACCCAAGTAATAAGACCCACTTCGGTGCATCTGGGAGGCCTTGAAGGCAGGCCTCCGTCGAAAAGGAAGAGATTTGGAGCAGGAGGAACCTGGTGGAAAGATTTCGAAAGAGACTGGGGAAACCAGCTTCGCTGAGAAGCCGAGGAGCGGGAAGCGGGCGGCCGGGGCTTCGAGAGCCCTGAGTCGGGGTTTGGCGCCCAGTCACTGCCCGTGTGACCTTGGCTGGGTGCCTTCTTTTCTCTGGGCCTCGGTTCCCTCCAACCCAGTGTAGGCCTAGGATATGGGAAGCCGCGAAGCCGGTGACAGCGGGGTGATGGGTGACCCCTGGGGGCGGGGGGGATACCCAGGGACCGCGCAGGGATAGAGGGGAGGCCAAGAAGATAACACGTCCTAGAGGAAGGCAAGGGCGGGCACAACGCGAGAGGCGGGGGGCACCGGAGGGGGTGGGGCCCGGAGACGGGGCTCCCCAGGAGATTCCCGGGCTGGGCCGGGCCTCGGGACACTTAGACTGGGGGAGTCGAGTCATGTGGGGGCTGGGGGTCACGTGAGGCCGGAGGGGTTCGGGGTCACGTGAGAGGGGGTTCAAGGAACAATGGGGGCGCAGGGGACGAGGTAAGCGGGGAGCCCTCCCGGCCCTCGCGTCTCCTCTCCCTCCCTCACTCACCCCCATGGCGGCAACGGCGGCGGTGGCCCTCAGCTCCTCCTTCCCACACTTGCCAGCAGGGAGGCGGCAACGGCGGCAACGGCTGCGGCAGCGACACCAGAGCGGCGGCGGTCCCCGCACGGCGCATGCGCCTCGCGAGCTCCCCCTCGAGCCCTGGCGGGCACCGCGCCGGCGCAGAGCCCGGGGAGGGGACGGGGGTGGGGGGTGGGGGGTGGGA
>NC_041229.1:101877417-101904181 GCF_002837175.3 Physeter macrocephalus | reverse complement strand
GCCCCGGGGCGGGCGGGGGGGGGGGGGGGGGGGGGGGGGGGGGGGGGGGGGGGGGGGAAGGCGCGCAGGTGGAGAGCCGGGGAGGCGGGCGGAGGGTCTCGCACCCGAAAGAGGCGGGAGGCGAGGAGCAGCGTCGCTCTAGGAATGACGTAGCCCGGGCCCGCCCCCTCCTCGGTTGGCTGTGTCTGTAGCTATGGCAACGGCCGCGCCGCCTCGAGAGAAGCGGGCCGTTGGGCAGCTGGGAGGGTGGCAGCGCCGCCTCTGCGCTCTGTTCCGCTTCTCCCCCGCCCGCCTGGGTCAGCCTGCGCAGCAGCCACCTTCCCAGACAACCAAACGCGTCACGACCTCTGAAATACCAGTCCCTCCTACAACCCTCTGGCCCAGGGGAAGTCTTTGGAAAATTCCCACCTTCTAGATCGTGAACTCTTGAAATTCCTTTTCTAACCAGAGTCATTCATCCTTCTTCTAACCATTCATTCACCCTCCATTCGTTCGCGCTCTCAAACACTGACTAGCACTTACACCTACGCTGTGCAGAGCCCAGGGGGCACAGAAAGGAGCAACATGTCATTCCCAGTCCAAAACTTACTGTTTAGAGGTGAGACAGGCATGTAACAACTGTTTACTGGAGAGTGGAAGGTTCTGTGAAAATGAGACATTAGGTGTCCTGAAGAATATTAACTTCAGTCTATCCCAGCAGACCAGTGTGACCCCCACTTGACCCGCATCAGAATCACCTGGGGAGCCTGTGCACTGTGCACACCCCGGGACCTACCCTAGAATCTCCAGGGGTGGAGCCAGAGTCTTCTCTTCTAGGACTTCCCAGATAGGGTCGTACTCACGAAAATCAGAAAACCGCTGCCCAAGACAAGCTTCACAGGCTTTGTCAGGTTTTGCTCATTATCCCACCATCATCAGTGCTCAGCACAGGGGTGGCCCCCAAACAGCCACTCAAGCAACATTGGCACTAACCATATGCTAGGCGCTGTTGCAGGCAGCAAAGAAAATACCAAACACAAAAGGCACTGCCGTCGTAGAACTTGTATTCTAGAAGAAAGAGGCAGATAATAAACTAAATGAATGAACCGGTAAAATACGTAACACGTTAGATGATATAGGTTCTATGGAGGAAATAAAGCAGGCAAGGCAGATGGGGAAAGTCAGGTTTATAGTTTTAAACTAAGATGTTCAGGGAAGGCAAACAAAAGGTGACGTTTGAGTCAAGATCTGAAGGAGGTGAGGCTATCTGGGGGAAGGGCATTGCAGGCTGGGGGTACAGCTAGTGCAATACTCCCCAGCAGGTGCGTGATTGGAATGTTTGAAGAACTACACGTAGCACAATGTGGCTGGAGCAGAGTGGGCCGGTGGGAGAAGGGTGGGAGGTGAAATCAGACAAGTAAGGAGAGAATCATTTAGGGCTTGTATGTTTTAAAAGACTTTGGCCAGGTCACTTCCCTGGTGGCGCAGTGGTTAAGAATCTGCCTGCCAATGCAGGGGACACGGATTCAAGCCCTGGTCGGGGAAGATCCCACATGCCGCAGAGCAACTAAGCCCGCATGCCACAAATACTGAAGCCCACATGCCACAACTACTGAAGCCCGCATGCCTAGAGCCCGTGCTCCGCAACAAGAGAAGCCACTGCAATGAGAAGCCTGCGCACTGCAACGAAGACCCAACATAGCCAAAATAAATAAATAAATAAATTTATTTTTAAAAAATAAAGACTTTGGCCAGGACTAGGGCAAACTGGGATGCCATTAGAGAGTTTGGGAGGAGTATTAGGACTGGCTTATGTGCTCATAGGACCCCCTGGCTGCTGGGTTGAGAAAAGAATGAAGGGGCAAGGTCAGAGGAGAGGCAGTGCAGAGGCCACTGCTATAATCCAGGCGAGAGTGATGGTGCTTGCACCAGCCGGATGGCAGTGGAGGTGGGAGAAAGGTTCAGGATGTGGATGCGTGTTGAAGGTAGGGCCAACAGGACGTGCCTATGGACTGGATGTGGGGTGTGAGGGAAAGAGAAGAGTCAAGATAACTTCAAGGTATCTTGCGCTACTGGAAAAATGGAATGACTTCGACTGAGATGTGAACAACTTTGGAAGGAGCAAGGTGGGTGGGGGAGGGGAAGATCAGGACTTCAGTGTTGGCCACATCAGGTATGAGACTTTTTTTTGTTGTTTTTTTTTTGGCCACACCGCACAGCCTGAGGGATCTCAGTTCCCCCGACCAGGGATCAAACCCATGCCCCCTGCAGCGGAAGTGCGAAGTCTTAACCCCTGGACCACCAGGCAAGTCCCTTGAGATGTCTCTTTAGATATTCACATGGAGATGTGGAGTAATCAGGGTCTGGAACTCTGTGGAGAGGTTCAGGCTGGAGTTACACATTTCAGCGCAATCAGGTCTGGATGGCATTTAAAGCTGGATGAGACTGGGTGAGACCGTGGAGGGAATGTAGGTAGACTAGAATGAATGACTCTTTGGCCTACATCCCATTCCTGGGTCAGAAAATCTGGTCGCTAGCACGCCGGGGGGCCAAAAGAGGGAGCTGAGGGTGGGAGGAGGGTGGCCAAGGTAGGAAGAGGGGGCTTCTGAGCTTGCCCTTGAAGGAGGAGGAGGAGGAGCAGGAGGCAAGGCGATCCCAGGGGAGGAAACGGTATTTGCCAGCCAAGGAGGCATGAAGGGGTGGGACTAGGGGATTCACGGAGGGAGGAGGGGCGAAGTGCGATCCCCCTCCCTCTTTTGGCTTCTCTGTCTCCTCACCCACATTGAACTTCATGGTCAGCTGTTCCAGGGAACAGATGCCCGCCACTGTGATGCCCTGTGCCCCGTCTCTCTGCCACTCCTCACTCTTGGGTCCATCCTCCCCAGGCTGCAGGAATTTGCTGGACACCAGACAACGCCCCGGGAGGTGAGCCCAGTAGTCCCTTGGGGAGGTGACATCACCTAGGCCCCTGAGAGGCCTGAGAAGGCCCAATGCCCTATTCCACAGCAGTGTCCTTCTCCCTGGGGGCTGCCCCCAATTCTGGGCTCTCTCCCGCTCAGGGCTTCCTTGGTCTCATGGAGTGGAGGAGGACGGAGCCTGCTTTGGAGTCAGACCGGCCTGGGTTTAAACGTCCTTTGTGCTACTTCTGTCCTTTGTGACTTTAGTCAAGGTGCCTCGAGTGTCCTTATTTATGAAGTGAGACCACCAATAGCAGTCATCTTCATCATCGGCATCATCTTCCAGGCGAGGTGGTGAGAATTCCTGAGATTAAATGAGAGGAGGGAATTCCCCGGTGGTCCAGTGGCTAAGACTCCACGCTCCCGATGCAGGGAGCCCAGGTTCGATCCCTGGTCAGGAAACTAGATCCCACATGCATGCCACAACTAAGAGCCTGCATGCTGCAACTAAAGATTCCACATGCTGCAGCGAAGATCCCATGTGCCACAACTAAGACCCGGCACAGCCAAATAAATCAATATTTAAAAATAAATAAATAAATGAGATGATGTTGGAAGGCACCTGGCATGGCCTGGGGCAGGAAAGGAACCCCCTCCCTGGGAGAAAAGTACATCTCCCCACCCCTACACACACCCCACCCCACCCCCTTCACCACCCTCCCTCCCTTCTCCGCCAAACCTCTGCCCCTAGTGACCAGGCTGTTGTGTAGGCCGGACTCATTAGCTATGCCCTCCAGCTCCTGTGCATGCAGGGAACCCAGGCGACCTTCTCCACCCTCCTCTGACCTCTCAGGATGGGGACACTGTCTCCCCTCTCTCCCAGGCCCTGCACCCCTCCCACCTCCTTCCTGGACTCCCCTTCCTTCCAAGACAGATGCTCCCCCAAACACCTTGCTTTGCCTCACTCCAGAGCTCTCAACTGCTCCCGACTATTTATGTATTCACTCACATGCTCAGCGGAGGCCTGGGGGCTGCCGTACACTGTAGTCTTCCGTGCTGGGGAACAGCCTTGGGAGATAGCCCTGCCCAGGAGGTGGCCGGTCACGGCACTCCCAGCACAGTGGGGGATGGATGGGCAGACTTTGCACCCTGTGATCAGCTGGCCAACGAGAGTCCTTCCATTTCCCAAAGAGAAGAAAAGACAAAAAGACCAGAAAAGAATCTGAATGCACTCCACCCTCCCCTCCCTGCCACCTGCAGAGCTGTTGAGCCTCCATCCCTTAGGGTCCTTCCCTTCAGTCACCCCACCCTCCCCCAGCCTTCCTCAACCCTGCTCTCCTGCTCTCCACCTCGCTCCACCCAAAAACCTTTGGAGAAAGCGGCCTTCCCTGTCTCTACCTCCTCCTCGCTTCTTACGCTGCCCACTCTCAAGCCGCTGCAGCCTCGCTTCCGTTCCCACCACCCCACGGAAGCCTCTCCCGAGGCCTCCAGCAGCCTTGCTACCTGCAAGGGACACGTCTCAGTTCTGGTGCTTCTGGGCCTCCCTGCCACATCTGGCCTGTTCTTCTCTCCCCCTTCCTTGAAACACTCTTTTTCTTTGGCATTTGTGACCCCGTACGTTGCCCTTTTTCTAAAATGCACATCTGGTGGGCCAGTTAAAGCCCTCGGAGGCTGCAGGCTCTGTTCAGGGTTAGGGACTGCATGCTTGGTGTTGCCTGCTTGGCAAGGGCCCCATCTCCCCGCCTTTGGAAATTCTTTTTCCTCCTCACCCCTGGGGTCCCAGCTTAGATGCAGGAAGCCTCCTCTCACTCCCCTCACTCCTGCTGGTCCGGGCGCACTCCCTGGGTCTCCTGATGCCTTGCTCTCTCACTGTTGCACCCTGCCATCTCCCCCACAAGACTGTAGTCTTCCTTCAGTTGAAGGCCGTGCTTCCCTCCCCCGCTGCTGTTAGCGTTGCTAGATACGATACACGATACGGGGGCAAACTGAAACTCACTCTGCATCTGAAATTCAGATTTCACTGGGTGTTCGTGTTTTTGTGTGCTAAATCTGGCAACCTGAACTCCTGAACTCCCGGGACCCAGCTCAGTGCCTGATACAGAGCAGGTGCTCAGGAAATGTTCATTGAAGGAATAACAGTGCAGCGGTGGTACCAGGCGCCGGTGCTGCGGGGCACAAAGGAGAGGTAGCAGGCTCCCTAGAGGGGGTGACACCCGAGCCAAAGCAGATGGAGATACTAGGTCATGGCATCAACCAGCCCCTCCATGGGGATGCCTCTTGTAGTGGGTTTAATAGTGTCCCCAAGTCCAACCCCTGGTACCTGTGAATGGGGCCTTATTTGGAAATGGGATCTTTTCAGATGTAATTAAGTTAAGGAGCTCAGGATGAAATCATCCTGGATTCAGGGTTGGCTTCTAAATCCAAGGACCAGCGTTCTTATAACAGAAAACAGAGGAAGACTTGAGACGCACATCCAGGGGGAAGATGGCCATAATGAAGACAGAAGCAGAGCTTGGAGGGAAGCAGCTGCAAGCCAAGGAATGCCAAGGGTTTCTGGGAGTCATCAGAAGCTAGAAGAGAGGCACGGAATGGAAGCTGTCTCAGAGCCTCTAAAAGGAACCAACCCAGCCAATACCTTGATTTGGACTTTTGGCCAAAATTAATTGCTGCTGTTTTGAGCCATTCAGTTTGTGGTAATTTGTTATGGCAGCCCTGGGACACTAATACACTCCCAAGGCTCCATCTTTCCCAAGTTCAATGCGTTAAGACTCTTCCTTCATGACCCTTTGCCCCGTAATCCCTTCCGGTACCAGATCTCTTATCCGGCCTGCGGTAGCCAGCCACCCAAATGGCCCCGGTGACTTTCTGGGATTCATGCCCTTACATAGTCCCCTCCAACACTGAGTAGGGCTGACGTATGTGACAATAAAATACTTCTGAAGTGACAGGGTGTGATTCCCAAGGTCAGGTTATCAAAACTTAAGACCAGGCTTCTGCCTTGGTCTCTTGCATTGCTCCCTCTGGGGAAAGCCAGCCGCCATGCTGTCAGGATGCACAAGCAGCACCATGGAGGTGAGGAACTGAGGCTTCTCACCAACAGCCAGTCCCCACTTGCTGGCCAAGTGAGTGAGCCACCTTAGAAGATGATTGTCCCACACTAGTCAAACCTGCAGAGGACTGAAGCCCAGCCAACATCTTGGTAGCAACCCCACGGGAGACCCTGAGTCACAACCACCCAGTGAAGTCATTCCTGAGATTCTGACTCCCAGAAGCTTTGGGTCCTTTGTTACACAGCACTATGGTGGCATAACTAATACAAGGCAGTTAAACGTCATACTTGTTACTCTCAACGTCAAGGTCCACAGGCCCCACCCTTGGCATTAGAAGTCAACAGAAGGCAACAACAGGTGGCTGGATTTAACAGTGACAGCTGGCCTCATCAGCCTCAGGGCTGGGTAGGAGGCCAGGTAGTCATCTAGTCTATCCCTCCTTGACAGCCAAGGTCGCCAAGGCCGGAGAGGGGCCCAAAGGTGGGAAGGGGGTGAGATGTCCTGACTTGGAGGCCCACGGCCTCTTCAGGTCTTGGTCCAGGTAAGCTGTGCCCAAACTGATCACATACACCCCTGAGCCCAGAGGCTGTTGCCCCAGGTAGTAGTTTTGCAGGGCTGCTGTAAGCTGGGGGGCTTAAATAACAGAAGTTTACCGTCTCACGGTTCTGGAGGCCAGAAGTCCAAAATCAAGGTGTTGGCAAGGTTGGTTCCTTCTGAGGGCTGTGTGAGAAGGAGCTGTCCCAGGCCTCTCTCCCTGGCTTGTAAATGGCCGTCCTCCTGACGACATGCTGTTCCTCGTATATGGCTATCTGTTCCAAATTTCCCATCGTTATAAGGACACCAGTCAAACTGGACGAGGGCCCACCTATCGACCTCACTTTGATTATCTCTGTAAAGATCCTATTCCAAATAAAGTCACACTCCGAGGTACTGGGGGTTGGGCGTTCAACATATGAATTTGGGGGAGGACACAACTTAACCTATAACACTCTGGGGTCCCCTCTTTAGGGTCACAGTCTTTCCATAATTTGTTGTTTCCTGGACTCTCTCCTTCTCTCTGCCTCTTTGCCACTCATTCTGTGCCCATGACAGACATTCCTAATCCCCCCTGGCATCCCTTCTGCTGAAGCAAGGTGCAGACTCAGAGTCCTCATCAGCAGTCTCCAGGCAACCTGTCCACCAATATCAGCTGGTTAAGACTTTGTGGAGGGGCTTCCCTGGTGGCCCAGTGGTTGAGAGTCCGCCTGCCAATGCAGGGGACACAGGTTCGAGCCCTGGTCCGGGAAGATCCCACGTGCCGCGGAGCAACTAAGTCCCTGAGTCCCTGCGCCACAACTACTGAGCCTGCGCTCTAGAGTCCGTGAGCCACAACTACTGAGCCCGCGTGCTGCAACTATTGAAGCCCACGCGCCTAGAGCCCGTGCTCCGCAACAAAAGAAGCCACCGCAATGAGAAGCCCGTGCACTGCAACAAGGAGTAGCTCCCGCTCGCCGCAACTAAAGTCCACGCACAGCAGCGAAGATCCAACGCAGCCAAAAATAAATAAAATAAATAAATTTATTAAAAAAAATAAAAAGGCTTAGAGAAATTCTTTAAAAAAAAAAAGACTTTGTGGAGGAGAGGGAGGAGTCAGAGGAGATGATGGACAATAAACGCTTGTTGAATGAATGATTGCATACATCTAACCTGCAAAATCCATCAACTTGTCTGTCTGTTCCAGGTTATCTGTCTCTGCACTGGACCACTGGGTCCAGTGAGCCTGCTTTCCACCAGGAACTGCAGCCCGCTTTGCTGGTTTTCATCCTCGGAAATGTGGGCACCTGGAGGCCGTGACTTCAGGGCCATAACCCAAGTCTGCCAGGGAAGAGAACCCCCCTACCTGCTTCTTCTGTTTGTAGTTCAGCCAACAAATATCTCTGAATACTCTAGTGCACAGAGGGTGCCAGGGGGATGGGGAGGGCAGCAGAGGTCAGGGTTGCCTGTCTACCCAACAGCCATGTTTCCTTCTTCCTTGCTAACAGAGCCCCAACTGCTCAGGTGATGGGTGGAGATCCCTGGATGTCATGGCAGGGGATTGGTTTAAGGGGCACAGGCCTGCTCAGGAATTCCTGAAAAAGGTTTTTCTCTTTGATGAAAGAGACATGCCAAGGAGAAAGCCCCTGTTCTATGTCCCTTCCCTCACACTCTGGAAATTGTCCTCCGAGGGTGGGATGCTCGGAGCAGCTGCAGCCATCTGGGGACCATGAGGGGGAATCTTCTGATGCATGGAAGAAGCAGAGCTGAGAGATGAGAAGCACCTGAGGCCTTGGTGACCGCTGAGCACTTCAGTGGTGACACTGACCTCCACACTTCTTAGGAGAAACAATAAAATGTCCACTTTGCTCAAAGCACCATCTAATGATGGTGCCTTTTGGAACAGCCAAATGCATCTTAACTGGAAGGATATGGACACAGGAATATAAAAAACAGGACTCTGGCATCAGCTGACTTGAAACCAGTCCCAGTTCTGCCACTTTCAAGCTTTATGATCTTAGGCAGATCATCTTCTGAAGCCTCAGCTCCTCATCTGTAAAATGAAGATAATTAGAATACCTACCTCACGGGGCTACTGTGGAGGAAAATGAGTTAGTTTAGGCAAGCATTTTGCACACTGTGGTTGGAACCTATGAGCATTCCATTTGTTTGTTACTCATCCACTAATTTATTCAACAATAGTTATTGAGCATTTACCATGTACTTGTGCTAATCTAGGGTCTGGGGAATATAGCTGTGAAAAAAGAAGTAATAGGCACTCACAGAAGCTGGCATTCTCTATTATTATTGTAAATCTTTGCCTACAAGGAGATCCTAATACGTTGGTAAAAATCGGGGGAGATTTGGCAGAAGAGTCCCTGCGCCACAACTACTGAGCCTGCGCTCTAGAGTCCGTGAGCCACAACTACTGAGCCCGCGTGCTGCAACTATTGAAGCCCACGCGCCTAGAGCCCGTGCTCCGCAACAAAAGAAGCCACCGCAATGAGAAGCCCGTGCACTGCAACAAGGAGTAGCTCCCGCTCGCCGCAACTAAAGTCCACGCACAGCAGCGAAGATCCAACGCAGCCAAAAATAAATAAAATAAATAAATTTATTAAAAAAAATAAAAAGGCTTAGAGAAATTCTTTAAAAAAAAAAAGACTTTGTGGAGGAGAGGGAGGAGTCAGAGGAGATGATGGACAATAAACGCTTGTTGAATGAATGATTGCATACATCTAACCTGCAAAATCCATCAACTTGTCTGTCTGTTCCAGGTTATCTGTCTCTGCACTGGACCACTGGGTCCAGTGAGCCTGCTTTCCACCAGGAACTGCAGCCCGCTTTGCTGGTTTTCATCCTCGGAAATGTGGGCACCTGGAGGCCGTGACTTCAGGGCCATAACCCAAGTCTGCCAGGGAAGAGAACCCCCCTACCTGCTTCTTCTGTTTGTAGTTCAGCCAACAAATATCTCTGAATACTCTAGTGCACAGAGGGTGCCAGGGGGATGGGGAGGGCAGCAGAGGTCAGGGTTGCCTGTCTACCCAACAGCCATGTTTCCTTCTTCCTTGCTAACAGAGCCCCAACTGCTCAGGTGATGGGTGGAGATCCCTGGATGTCATGGCAGGGGATTGGTTTAAGGGGCACAGGCCTGCTCAGGAATTCCTGAAAAAGGTTTTTCTCTTTGATGAAAGAGACATGCCAAGGAGAAAGCCCCTGTTCTATGTCCCTTCCCTCACACTCTGGAAATTGTCCTCCGAGGGTGGGATGCTCGGAGCAGCTGCAGCCATCTGGGGACCATGAGGGGGAATCTTCTGATGCATGGAAGAAGCAGAGCTGAGAGATGAGAAGCACCTGAGGCCTTGGTGACCGCTGAGCACTTCAGTGGTGACACTGACCTCCACACTTCTTAGGAGAAACAATAAAATGTCCACTTTGCTCAAAGCACCATCTAATGATGGTGCCTTTTGGAACAGCCAAATGCATCTTAACTGGAAGGATATGGACACAGGAATATAAAAAACAGGACTCTGGCATCAGCTGACTTGAAACCAGTCCCAGTTCTGCCACTTTCAAGCTTTATGATCTTAGGCAGATCATCTTCTGAAGCCTCAGCTCCTCATCTGTAAAATGAAGATAATTAGAATACCTACCTCACGGGGCTACTGTGGAGGAAAATGAGTTAGTTTAGGCAAGCATTTTGCACACTGTGGTTGGAACCTATGAGCATTCCATTTGTTTGTTACTCATCCACTAATTTATTCAACAATAGTTATTGAGCATTTACCATGTACTTGTGCTAATCTAGGGTCTGGGGAATATAGCTGTGAAAAAAGAAGTAATAGGCACTCACAGAAGCTGGCATTCTCTATTATTATTGTAAATCTTTGCCTACAAGGAGATCCTAATACGTTGGTAAAAATCGGGGGAGATTTGGCAGAAGTGATTTCCTGGGACCTGGCAGTGTAGGTACCTGTGGAGTGAGAGGGGCTGGGGGTACACAGGTGAGTAAGACAGATGCCCTGCCCTCTCAGGACTCACAGCCTCAAGGAGGAGACAGACAGGAAAACAGGTATGTGGTTACACTAGAGTGTGATCAGTGCTGAGATGGGGAGGAGCAGATGTCCTAGACAGGGTGAAACTGAGTTTCATTTTGTGAGTCAAATGGGAATTAGTCAACAAGGAAAGGATGGGCATCCCAGGTATCAGGAATCGCGTCTACAGACTCCAAGGGAACTGCAGGTTGTTGGGCGTGGCTAAAGCATAAGTTGAAGTTGCGTAATGCTGAGAGATGTCTTATTTCAGAGACTGTGGTTGCAAGTGACAGAAAACTGAAATCAACCAGGCTCCAACAATCAAAGGAAGGTACTGGCGCACGTGACTAAAAAGTTCAGAGGTTCAGTGGCTTCAGGTAAAGTTGATGTCATTGGGAAACCAGTTTTTTCCCATCTCTTTGTGGTGCCCTCCAGGCTCAGCTTCCTGGCCTTCATCCCATATTTGTAACATGCTGATTGGGCCAGCTTAGGTCTCTAGTCCACTTCTGAACCAATCATGATCTCCAGGGCCTTGGGAAAGGCTGACATTGGGGTGGGATCAACTCCACAGCACCACATGGATCCCCGAAGGAGAAAGGCAATGGGGGAAGGGATATCAGGAGGCCAGATTTCGAAGGAGATTATCAAAGGGTAATGAAAAGCAGCGGATTGACTTGATTAGATCGGATGTGAGAAAGCTTGCCCTGGCTGCTGAATAAAGAATAGATGAGAGGGGGCCAAGAGAGGAGGCAGGGAGGCCTGCTGGGAGGCGGTTTCATTCATGGGGTGAGAGGGAGTGGCTGTGGGGGAAGAGACTGACACACATTGGAGGCTGTTGGGCTCGGAAGTGAAGCAGAAGGAGGAGTCCAGGGCACTTCCTAAGTTTCTGTACTTCGTCGGGGACTGGTGGGAAGAGGTGGGCAGGCAGAGCAAACGGGTAGTCAAGAGGCGGAGGTCCATTTCGGACAGGCCGAGCTTGTGGTGTCTGAGAGAAAGCTGAGCACAGACGTACAGAAGGCAGTTGGTTGGGTATGGGGGTCCAGAGCCAGGGGCAGGGGTCGGGGCTGGAGATGGAGGTTGCAGCGTCCACAGCCCGGGGAGTTAAGGATGTAGCCTGGGACCGAAGGATCTACAGCAAGGGTTTGGAGGCAGAGAGGATGGGCGCCAGCTGGGAGCTCATGTCCAGGAACAGGGGTAGCCCTCTCTGTCCGTCCTGCCCAGAGGTGGATTGAGTCCAGGCCCGTCAAAAGTCCTCTGGGTTTAGAGATGACAGCCGCTAGTGACCTTGGCAAGAGCAGTCTCCGTGGAGTGGCAGAGGGTGACACAACACTGTAGTGGGTTTTGCAGAGTGAGTGGGAGGTGAGGACAGGATGAAGGGGTGTGAACAACTCTTTTAAGAAGCCCAGGGCTTCCCTGGTGGCGCAGTGGTTAAGAGTCCGCCTGCCGATGCGTGCGGGGGATGCGGGTTCGTGCCCCGGTCCGCGAAGATCCCACGTGCCGCGGAGCGGCTGGGCCCGTGAGCCATGGCCGCTGAGCCTGCGCGTCCGGAGCCTGTGCTCCGCAACGGGAGAGGCCACAGCAGTGAGAGGCCCGCGTACCAAAAAAAAAAAAAAAAAAAAAAGAAGCCCAGCTTTATCTTTATTTTTTAATTTTTCTTTTTGGCTGCACTGTGTGGCTTGAAGGATCTCAGTTCCCCGACCAGGGGTTGAACCCATGCCCCCTGCAGTGGGAGCCCAGAGTCCTAACCACTGGACCACCAGGGAATTCCCTAAGAAGCTCAGCTTTAAAAAAAAAAAGAGAGAGAGAGAGAGAGAGAGAGAGAGAGAAAAGGTAGCACTAACTTTCAGTAGCTGTAGCTGAAAGGAGTAGCTAAAGGTGAAACTTGGGATGGAGGAAGGGGTGCGTGTGTGTGTGTGTGTGTGTTGGTGTACATGGGGGATGGGAGTGTCTTGGGATGGAGGGCCTTAGGTGGGTTGACATGTGAAGGGGAGAGAATAATGAGGGAGGAGAGGTAAATGAGGACCAAACGTGTGTGTGTGTGTGTGTGTGTGTGTGTGTGTGTGTGTGTGTCTCGCTGAGAGATGCCTTCAAGGCCAACCTCCCTCCCAGAGCCTGGGAGGGAGGTTGGCCTTGAAGGGGGAAGGTACACCTACAACTGGAGGTGAGAGGGAAGGAGTGAATCTCTGGGTGCAGGGGCAGGCCTTCGAGGGGGATCCTCCCAGAGGCCTCCATTCTCTCTGGAAGCAGAAGGCAAGGTCATGCGCTAAGAGCCATGCAGCAGATGGGGTGGTGGGGGAGGAGCATGAGGGGGGCAGGTTGGGGGAAGCAGGAAGGGTGATTGTAGTCAAGCCAGGAACCCTGGATGTGCCCTGTCACTGCAGAGCTGGCCAGCAGAAGCCAGCAGTCCCAAGGGACTGGCCAGGTATGGGGCATGCAAATAGGTGGGCCGGGCCAGGGTCTGCAGGGTGGATGGGGTATTCTGGGGCACCAGGTAGGGCTCAGCAAGTAGTGAGCAGACCTGTTCAGCTGGATCAGATACAGGCTAGAAAGCCCTTGAGTACTGGGCTGAGAGAGGAGAAGCTCCAACTTTGCCTGGAAGGCAATAGTGAACCATGGAAGGTTATTGAGCTAGGAGTGAGACCTGATCAAAGCAGTATTTGAGAATCTGTGTCCAGCTATGCTTGTGTGATGGATTGGTGAGATCAGACCGAAGGCAGGAACCTGAAGCGGTAGACAAGTCAGAGGGAGGTTGTCAAGTGTCAAACGTCTCAGAGGAAGAGCTTTTAGCTTCAGAGGCCAGAACCAGGAGCTTCAGGTGGCAATGGCCTTCAGCTGGTCCACAGACCATGGGCAGCCTCACAGAGAAGTGAAGGGTGGTTTTCTAGCCCAGCTAGGGGTGTTCAAGAGGGGACCCCTGCTTCAAAAGGAAACCAGCATTGATGGAGACTCCAATTGCATTCCATCTGAGACGATGTTGGATCCTCCCAACAATCAGATGAGGTCACCATTATTGTTCCCTTTGAGAGAAGGAGGGACTAAGCCTGGAGAGGCCAAGTAACTCACCTCAGGCCACACAGCAAGCAAGAAGCAGAGCCAGGACTCACTCCAGGTCTGAGCTCCTTGGCCTGCAGTGCTCCTGCACTCTCCCTGCGGTTCCCCTCTCCTCTGCCATTTCTCTAGGGGTTTCCGCTCCACCCGACTTTGTTCTGGGAGGTTCTGGGTGGCTCTGGGCCCAGGAGACGTGCTGGGGATTGGATGTAAAGCTCAGCTGGCCCCAGAGGATCTTGACCGCATGCACTTGCCCCAGGAGAATGGGCTCCTCAGGGTGCCGTGCTCAGACTCCCTGAGAGGACATTTGTGGCCAAGCTGAGGTGGGACCCCTTGGTCCATGCTGTCACCACTAGAGGGCGCCAGCTATTGCCCAGGTGAGCGTGAGGGGAGGTTCCTTTCCTGGCTTCCGGAGAAACAGAGGGGGCTCCCAGGTCTGGAAGCTGCCCCCTCGTGGCTCCAGGGAGCCCCTGTCACCTCCTCGTGTCTCTCTGCTAAGGTCTCCCTGAACCTTCTGCCCTAGTTCCTGCTTCGCTCAGGGAGTCAGCTTTTGTCGGCGTGGGTGTCAGGAAGCCTGGGGTCTCCTTGCTGACGTCCCTGCTCCTGCCCGCCCCCAGCGCCACTCACAGATGTGCTGGCCTGGGCTCCTTTAGCGGCCCCCCCCGCCCCCTCACGCGGCCACAGTGCCGAGGCGATGCCAAGCACCGGATCGTCACCTCCGTCACCTTCTCTCAGCCTCTTCACAGCCCCGGGTGGGAGGGTGGGCCGGTTCAGGAGATTACTAACTGGGCCCAGGAGGGCAGTGCCCTGGGCCACACAGCCTGCCAGTGAGCCCCAGGGGCCTGGGAGGAAATGAAGTCCTCTCTGGGCAGGCTGAGGGCGTGAGGGCCCTGGAGGGAGCGCCCCCATGCTCCTTTCACACTTAGCCCACCTTCTCCATTTCTCCAGCTTCATCTCCCCCTGGCCTCCAGTCCGACTCCCCCGCTGCTCAGCCAGGTTTCTCCTTAGATCCTGCCACCCTCCCTCCCCCACCCAAGGGCCCGCCTGCCTGCCACCCTCCCCAGGCTGAGCCCCTTGGCTCTGGCCACTGAGGGCCTGGCCGGGGTCCCAGGCACCACACCGCAGCGGCCAGCCTTGCCTGGCCAGAGCTCAGGACAGTCCCAGTCTGTCTGGCAGGGCTACGGGTTCAGGATTGGCTGGAGCTGCCCCCGCCTTTGGGAGGAGGGAGAGGGGAGGCTGGTGGCTTGTTCAAGGTCACCCTTCTTTTCTCTCCCAGCATCCCCGTTCGACCTTTGTCCCCTCTGCCTCACCTCGAGGAGTGAGGAGGCAGGATGCCCAGCACGCAGAGGACAGAGGAGCCCAGCGAAGAGGAAGGCTTTTGGGGCTTCTGGCATTTATTTATTCAGCAAATATTGAGTGCCTCCTATATGCCAGGCACTGAGAACACAGCAGTGAACACAGTGGACCCAATCCCTGCCATGCCGCCCTGCAGGGAGACAGTCGAGAAATAAACAATCACACAAACAACGTAAACTGGTGTCCCCAGCACGGGGGCGTTGGCTTTGTGGAGGCCTGTGGGGGGGCTCGGCCAAGCCTCAGTTTCCTCAACTGGAAAACGCAGGAGGTAAATGTGGCCGGATCACGGGGCTGCTGCCCAGCGGCCTGCAGCCCTCAAAAAGCAGGCACTGGCATCCTCCCTGAGGAAGGCCGAGGGGGAGCTCCTCAGTGAGGACGGCGGGGAGGGCACTCCCGGAGGCCGGCAGCAGCTCACAAAGCTCAGAGGTGGCCTCTGGGAGGTGAGGGACCCCAGTACTTGCGCTGTACTACTGAGCTTCCCTGGCCCCTCTGCCTAAGGCAGGAGGGGAGGGGCTGGTCCCTGGCTGCCTCCTTTCTCTCCCCTCCCACACCTCCTGTTCTGGGCCACGTGGCACCTCGGTGCCCCTGGCCTGGGGGAGAATGATTCCCGACCTGGGGCTGGGCGAGCAAGGGAAAAGTGGGTGGCACGTGGGGTACCGCTGAGACCAGGTCCTGTGGCACACCCGGTCCATCCCGCCCCACAGCCCCAGGGCAGGGAGGGGGTGCTGTCTCTTTAAGAGCCTTCAGGCTGCTGGGAGCAGATGGCCAGGCCGGCCGGGGCCCCTTGTCCTTTGTGTGGCTTTGCACAAAAGAGGGGGCCAGCTGGGGAGGGGGCGGCTGCAGCAGGTGGGAGGGTGGGGCCCTGCCCCTCCCCCTCCCCCTCCTAACCCTGCACCGTTGCCCCTTGGGGAGGAGGTAGCTCACTAGGAATGTGCCTCCTCTCTCTCTCTGGACACTGTGGCCCCCAGAGTCATCCCCAAATTCCTAGGATACCCCTCCCATGTCGCGTCCCACCTCCTAGGCGGAAGCCTCATCACACCAGGGCCTAGGGACTCCCCCCACTCCTCTCTACGCCAAGGAATAAGCCTACCCTCCCTGCCCCCTCCTCCAGAGCAGAATCTTCCTCTGGCCCTGAGCTCCAGGCCCTAGGGAGAAGTGAGAACAGAATTAGGTTCTTATTGGGGGGAGGGGTGCTAAGGCAGGAGGGACGCCTGTGGCTGGGGGTACCTGGGGCAGCCCAGGAGGAGGGAGGCCAGAATAAGCATGATGCTGAGGCCTGGGGGTGGGGTGAGGTGCTGGGCCCTGGACCCTAAGCATGAGTATGGAAAAGTGGCAAGGGGGAAATGGGGGACCCAGCTGAGGCCCTGCTTCAAGAGGGGCTGGTGTGGGCAAAATGAAAGACTCCATCATAGGAGAGGGCTGTGAGCAGCGATGGCTGCCTGCCAGGCAGGAGGGGACAGAGATGAGAGGCTCCCTAAAGACTGGAGGTGCTTGGGGGCAGGGTGGCCACTCAGGAGGAGTAAGGCTGCGGAGGCTCTTTTCCTTTGTAGCAGAGCCCTTAGCTCAGACCTGCCCTTGGCCCACTCATGCTCCTCTATCCAGACCTCCCCACCCTGGGGCTTGGTGCCCAATCCATGATTTAAGAGGAGGAAAAAAGGCCCCATAGCTCTGACCGGAGGTGTGGCGGGCAACGTGGCTGCCGGCTGGGTGGCCCCAGTGTGGCCCCATGTGGCCCGACAGCACCGCAGCTGGGTGGGGTTGTGCCTGACTTTGCCCGGCCGCCCGCAGGAGCCCCCAGGACCAGGAGGCCCCAGCCGGGTCGTGGCCCGACCGCAAGACCCCGGCCGGCTGGCCGCAGGCAGCGGGTGGGGGCGGGGATCCATCCCTGGCTGGGCCCTGGGTTGCTTCTAAATTTAGGAATCTGATTACTGAGTGGCCGAGGAAGGGAAGGGAGAGGAGGGTGCGAGTGCAGGCTCGGCTCAGTCTGGGCACAGCGGGGCGTGCCCGGGTGGAGGTGTGTCTAGAAGTCTGGGGCTCGGGTGGGAGGGGCGACGGGTGGGAGGGGGCTTCGGCCTGTGTGCGCGGCAGCACGTGCCTGCGGCGGCGGGGACGGGCACCGGCGCAGCTTGTCGCCGGTGTGTGTGTGTGCTGGCTCTTTGTGTGCCTGGCAGGGTGGCTGGGTCTGGCTTTGAAAGTCTCTGCCCACCCCCCCTCCCCCATCTCCGTCTGTGCCGCTCTACCCGCTTCCCGGTCTGTCACTCTGCCCGTGCTCGTCCTGGGGGAGGGGGATGCTGCTCCCAGCTGGGGTGACAGTGAACCCAGTAGGGAGGACACCCAGCTCCTCCCTCACCCTGCAGTCCAGATCTTTCCCTACACTTCCCACTCCCCATCCCGCAACCCCTTGTGCCACTGTTTTGGGGTGCGCGCTGCTGCAGTTAAAGGCAACTGAGGTGACCCCTGGGGACCCACAGATGCACCAGAAGCCAGGCTTTGGCCCGGTAGCTCTTGGAGGAATTCATTCCTCGCCTGTCCGGCCTCCCATCCGCTCTGGCCCCCAAGGGCGCATGAAGGGGGGGGGTCCCCCCTGCGGAAGGGGGGCGGGGAGTTCCTTGGCAGGAAGGGAAATGGAAGGAAAAGCTGGGCTCCACCCGGGCGGGCGGGCAGGCGGCCTCAGGGCCCCCGGGGCAGGCGGCGGTAACCCGAGCCCACTGGTGTGTGGGGCTGGTGTGCGCGTGGGTGGGGCTGACCCCCGGCTACTCCTCGGGGGTAGGGGGGGGTCTCCCCCAGGGGCAAGTCTGGGAGCTCGGGGGGCCCGCAGAGGAACGCGCTCTCCACCCGGGTCCTGACCCCACCCCCTGGAGGTCTAGCCCCGGCCCCCAGGCCCCGCCCCCCGGGCCCTCCCTTCCACCCCAGGGCCAGATGTTCAGCTGGCGGAGGCATCGGCTGGGGGAGGGGTGCTGAGGCCGCAGCCGGCACTACTTCCCTGCCAGCAGCTTCATTGTGTGCGCGAGGAGCGAGCGGCGGCGGAGAGCGGGCGAGCGAGCAGCACCCCGAGCGCGCCGTGGAGAGCGAGCGCGCCGGGGAGGGTGCGAGGCGGCGCCCGCGGCTGCGCTCCCCCGCCTCCCGGCAACTCTGCCCCAGCACCGCGCGCCGTGCGCGCCGTCCCGCCGCCGCCGCCAGCGCCGGGGCCCCGCCGGCTGCCGTCGCAGGCAGGGGTCTGGTCCGGGCAGGGGTCCCCTCCCGGGGACTGGGGCATCCTGGTGCAGCCGAGAGGCGCGGAGCCCGCCGGGGGCGGCAATCGCGCCGCAGCGCCCGCTCGCTGAACTGCGTGGGCAGGCGGGCATTGGGGCTCCAGGGCGCTCCGAGGGCAGGGTGCCCAGACTTCTCCGGGGAGCCCCAATTCCGTGGAGCGTCCAGAGCGAGCGCGCCCCAGCCCCACCGGACCTTGCGCTCATCCCCCGCGTACCCCACTTCTACACAAACTTTTCTGACACCCTCACCCGGGGGGGTCGCGGAGAGCGCTGGGCTGCCCGCTGGGCTCCTGCCCCGCCGGACCCTAGCCACGCTTGACCTCCTGCCTCTCGTAGCCTCAGTGGCGACCTCTCCAGGCCGGGCCGGGCACGGCACCCCAGGCGAGCGCGGCAACGACCGCTGCTCTCCGAAGGCTCCCGCGCCCCCCGGGGCAGCTGGGCGGGGTAATGCCCTCGGTGATGGAGAAGCCGAGCGCGGGCTCCGGGATCCTGTCCCGCAGCCGGGCCAAGACGGCGCCCAACGGCGGACAGCCCCACTCGGAGGATGACAGCAGCGAGGAGGAGCACTCGCACGGTGAGCCCGAGGCCTAGGGTTAAAGGCGCACCGGCCCGGGGGGGCGCGGAGCGGGGCTTGGGGGAGAGTTGCCGGCCACGGGGTATTATACGGATGGTTCCTGCCTTGCCTGGGTTGGAGCTTGTGCCTCGCTTCTCCCCCAAGCCGGCACAGGGAATCTGGAGGCTGGGCCCCTGGCTGCCGAGGAGGCGGTCCTGCCTGCCCCCTCCCTGCCCTCAGTCCCCGAGGGACTCAGGCGTCCCTCCCTTTCACAGCTTGGGCTCCTCGTACCTTGCCACCTTGCAGGGGACTGAGGTCTGACTGGGGCAGGAGCTGGAAAGACACCTCCACACCGAGCTGTGGGGTTCCTGTGGTGGGGAGGAGCCTTGGATTCTCTGCAGGAGGGCTGTGGTCCAGGTCTAGGGGCAGCCCTCCAACCCCCCCCAACTCCACCCCCCCCTCCTCCCCCCCCCCCCGGTCAGAACAAAGGGCTCTGCTGGGCCTGGGCTTGAAAACTGGCCCCTGTCCTCTCCCCCACCCCCCATGGCTATGGCTAGGCAGGTCTCTCCCTTTTCCAGTTCCTTCTGTGGCTGAGGGTAACTGAGGGGAAGATCAGGGAAAAGTGAGCCTCCTGGAAGATGGGGGCCCTGGGTGGTCAGGAAGGAGAACTCCAGGCCAGCCACCTCCCCCGCCACATCCTCCCGTCCTCCCTCCCTCCCTGGAGTCCTGACTGCCTCCCCCCGCCCCCCACCGGCTCCACAGACAGCATGATCCGCGTTGGAACCAATTACCAGGCCGTAATTCCGGAGTGCAAGCCTGGTGAGTGGCAGGACAGGCTGTGAAGGGAGGGGACTGGAGGGCCCATGGCTTGGCCCTGAGCCCCACCTGGGGGAACCCTTGGCTGGCGCCCACTGTAAGGACAGGCGGGGGTGGGTGGCCGGCCCTGTGGCATGGTTAGTTTTCCTGCTCTGCCTTCCTGTCTGGGTCTCTGTCCCTCCTTCCCCTCTGGGCCTCACCTCGCGGGCCCCACTCCTCCGCTGCCCTCTGGCCGTGGGTCCAGGCCAGCGCCACCAGGCTGATGATGTCTTCCCTCCTCTGCTCCGTTGCCTTTCAGAGAGCCCCGCACGCTACAGTAACAAGGAGCTGAAGGGGATGTTGGTGTGGTCACCCAACCACTGTGTGTCAGATGCCAAGCGTGAGTGGGGTGGGACCCTGGGCTCATGCATACCCTTGGGAGCTGGGGCCTGGGGTTCATGCCAGCTGGCAGCCAGCTCTTCTCAGAAGTGGGCTGGAGGCTGAGGTATGTGGGTTCAGCCCCTGCCCTGGGGCTCAGGCTCAGGGGCCTAGCCCCTGGGGGCATACCCCTTTCCGGGCAGGCCTGGCTTAGGGGTTGTAACCCCTCCTCCAAGACCTGGCTCCTCCCGCCCCTGCAGTTGACAAGTACATTGCGATGGCCAAGGAGAAGCATGGTTACAACATCGAGCAGGTGAGCCTTGGCCCCGCAGGGATTTGGGGTGGAGACGGGACAGTGCTGCGGGCAGCTGAGCCTGAGTTGTCCCCTCTCCTGGGCCAGGCACTGGGCATGCTCCTATGGCATAAGCACGACGTAGAGAAGTCGCTGGCTGACCTGGCCAACTTCACCCCGTTCCCGGACGAGTGGACGGTAGAGGACAAGGTGTTGTTTGAACAGGCCTTTGGCTTCCATGGCAAATGTTTCCAGCGGATCCAGCAGATGGTAAAGCCCTCCACCCCCGCCAGTGCTCCTTGGCCCCTTCTTTCTGTTAAGCCTGCCCGAGGCCCAGAGTCTTAGGTGGGCCCCAGCCTCTGGCGTTGCCCCTCCAGCTGCCTGACAAGCTGATTCCCAGCCTGGTGAAGTATTACTACTCTTGGAAGAAGACCCGCAGCCGGACCAGTGTGATGGACAGACAGGCTCGGCGGCTGGGGGGCCGAAAGGACAAAGAAGACAGGTGGGGGGCTCGGGGAAGCTCTGGGTGGGGGTAAACTGAGCTCCTGGGGGCCCTGGCCCCTGCCTTACCCCGCCTTGGCCCCTGTGTAAGCAGTGATGAGCTTGAAGAGGGACGAGGAGCCGTGAGTGAGGGGGAGCCAGACGCTGGAGACCCCAAGAGAGAGGTGAGGTCCCAGAGCTCCTCTGGCCTTGCCCGCCTGCCCGCCCTCTCCTTGGGCTCTGCACCACCCACCCACCTCCTCTCCTTTCCCTGGCAGCCTCTGCCCTCTCGGCCCCTGAATGCCCGCCCAGGTCCAGGAAAGAAGGAGGCCCAGGGATCTCAGTACCGCCACCATCCACTGCGAACTCGGCGGCGCCCTCCCAAGGGCATGTACCTGAGCCCTGAGGGCCTCACTGCCGTGTCAGGGAGCCCGGACCTTGCCAACCTCACACTTCGAGGCCTCGACTCCCAGCTCATCTCCCTCAAGCGCCAGGTGGGGGGCCCGAGGAAAGAAGGGGCCAGGCAAAGGGGCCAGTCGGCAGCTGGGAACTATGACTGGGGGCAGCTGAGGCGTAAGGGAGGTCGTGTGGATGCCAAGCCTGCATCTGCCCCATCCTCTGGGCTTCTGGGTAACTTGGCGTTCTTTTCTGGACATTAAACAAACAAACAAACAAACCTGGTCTTTGAAAAGGGGCAAACCCCAGTGTCTCCCCTACTCAATGGTTGTGAGGGAGAGATGAGGTAGACGGTGGGTGGCAAAGAGCTTTGTTGGGAAGTAGGGCCCTGGTGAGGGTTGGTATTGATGGCCTCCCTGGCTTGGAATTTGATGTCCCTTCCTTGCCTTGCCTTCCCAGGTGCAAAGCATGAAGCAGACCAACAGCAGCCTCCGCCAAGCCCTGGAGGGGGGCATCGATCCACTCCGTCCCCCTGAGGTGAGACTGCTCTTCAAGTCTGGGTGCAGGAGGGGGTTCTTTCTGGTGGCACAGCAGAAAGGGGAGTTTTTCTTGGGTAGCAGTGCCTCTGTTCCCATATTTTTGAGTCTCAAGGATATATTCCTTGCTCTCCAGGCCAACACCAAGTTCAACTCCCGCTGGACCACAGATGAGCAGCTTTTGGCAGTACAAGGTGGGTGAGACTCGGGAGAATAGAGGGCCCCAGGAGTCTCTCCTGCCCTCCAAGGAGCTGGGGCAGAGGGGAAGGATCAGGGAAGTAACTAGTTCTAAGGGGGTATTCACACCTGCTGCCCTTTTGACCCTTGCAGCCATCCGTAGGTATGGCAAAGACTTTGGGGCTATTGCAGAGGTGATTGGGAACAAGACTCTGACCCAGGTGAAGACCTTCTTTGTGAGCTACCGGCGCCGCTTCAATCTGGAGGAGGTGCTGCAGGAATGGGAGGCCGAGCAGGATGGGGCCCCTGGAGCCCCCCCAGTCCCCATGGAGGAGGCTAGGAGAGGGGCTCCCTTGCCAGCCCCAGCCCTGGAGGAAGACGATGAGGTGAGAAGGGGAGAGAGTGAAACGCTTCAGAGAACAGAGGAGAGGAACTGCCTCCGTCCTTAGACTGGGCTGAGGGTGTGCTTGAGCCTGGTTTCTCACTCTTCTCTCGCCCTTCTCAGGTCCAGATTACATCTGTGTCGACATCAGGACCCCGATCGGGGCCCCCTGCGCCGCCCCCTCCTCCGCCTCCCACCTCGCTGTCCCAGCCGCCGCCACTGCTGAGACCACCTTTGCCCACGGCTCCCACCCTGCTCCGCCAGCCCCCCCCACTCCAGCAGGGCCGCTTCCTCCAGCCCCGGCTGGCCCCCAACCAGCCCCCCCCACCTCTCATCCGCCCTGCCCTGGCTGCCTCCCGCCACGGTGCCCGCCCCGGCCCTCAGCCCACACCCACCCTGGCTGGAGCCCCCCTGGAGCCTCCAGCACCCTCGCTCTGAGCCCCGAGGCCCTCCGCCAACCGGAGGCTCCAGAACCCCTTTGCCGGATGTCCTCGGGGACCTCCAGCTTCACTGAGGACAGAAGAGACTAGAGCTCTCGCCAGGTCTTTCGAAGACCCAGCGCTGCCGACGGGGGCACAGCCTGGACCCCCGCAGGTTCTGCACGTCTTTCTGGCAGCCAGCCTGTCTCCACCCCCACCCCAGCCAGGGTCTGGGGCCTTCTGAGCTGGCCCGAGGGTACTTTTCTTGGCTGGGACTGGAATGGCTGCCTCCTAGTCTGCCAGGGCCTGGCCTAGGGGTCCTGCCCTTCGTGTGTAGGGGGTAGTGACCATAGCCTGGGGGTGGGGGAGAGGACAGTTTAGTGTGTTGGCTGTTCTTCCTCTTCCCCTTCTTTTAGCAATAAGTCTGGGGTGAGGTGGGGAGGGAGCTGGAGGGGGGAAGTGGGCAGAGAGGTTCCTTGGGGCCTGACAGCAGCGGAGGCTGAAGAGGTAGCTCTCCGGTCTTCAGGGGGTCTTCAGGGGGCCGGGTGGAAAGTGCTGAGGAGCCCTGAGGGTGCCTACTGTGCCCACTGCCCAAAAGCTTAGAGAAAGGAGGATTGGGAACATATGCAGACATGGGTTTATTTTTCAATGTTTTTTAAAAATAAATAAAACCTTCAAGCTCACTGAATCCTCCTTCCCTTTTGGTTTAAGGGTCTTGGGCTTTGCTTCCTGTCTGTGCCATGAGGGTGGGGAGGGAGGGATCCCGCCCAGCACCGGCCTTTCCCCAGGCCCCAGGCAGGAATCAGTTCTCCCCTGCGAGTCAGGCAGGCTGGGCCACATCTTGCCCATGGGGACTGGGTCCCTGCCCGGTAGGAAGAAACAGGAGGAGGCAGCTCAGATTCCAAACATTCTCTTTATTACGTGTTTGATCCAGAGGAGAAACTAAGTGCAGGAAGGGGGGCTGGGTGGGGAGGGGCCACCTTGCCTGGGAGCCCCCCGCCAGCACCCCCTTTGGGAGCCAAGCCTTGCCCTCCCGGCCCCTCGGAGCACCCGGGCTGTTCCATAGGGCAGGAGGCGGGAGGGAAGAAGGGAGGGGGAGCCCTTGGTGGGAGCCGGAGCCCGCATTCAGGGCTTGGGGCAGGAGGGCTGAGGTTGGCGAGGCCCCTTCCTGGGAACCAAGGGCTCGACTTAACTGGGAGTAGGGTGATGAGTAGGGGTGGAGTCATCATAAATCAAAAAAAAAAAAAAATAAAATAAAATAATAAAATAAAAAATAAAACCCATCACAAAAAATGTACAACTCAGGTGAGGGTAGAGGCAGCCTCTGTTCAGGACCCCCTCCCCCAATTTCTCAAGAACAGAAACAGCAGAGAAATAAATTAAGGGATGCAGCGGCTGCCACCAGCCAAGCGCCCATAACCAGCCACTCCCACGCTGGCTGCAGAGGTTAGCAAGCTGGGAGTCACTTGGCCTATCTGTCCCCCCACCCTGTGGAGGGCAGAGGCTCCCGGCCCTGCTGCCCTGTCCAGCCTCCCGCCAGGCGGCCGGCCCCGGGGGCCCCAGGCAGTGTCTCCTGAGAGGAGGGGCGACTGTGAGGAAGAAAAGGCAAGGCCGAGATGAGTGGTGAGGAAGTCACTGCTATGGAACTAGCTGGTGCCCAGATTAATGCCAATGAAGGGGAGCAGTGGGGAGAGGGACGGCGAGGGGGGCTGTGCTTTCAGACAAAGGCTCTCCCAGAACGGAGAATGCCCAGCGTCCCTGTTCCGGAGACTAGCAGCCCAGGCGGCCCCCTGGGGGCCGAGGAGCCCATCTGCCCTGCGGTCCCCTCCCCTCTCCCAGCCCTGGGGTCAGCCCCGCCTTCTACCCAGGAGGGGGTGGGAGAAGATGGCACAGACTTTTTGAGGAGGGGGAACAAAAGTCCCCACAGCAGCTTGTGGAAGGAAATGCCCAGCCTCTGGGGAAGGAGGAGCAGAGGATACAGTGTGGAGGGAGGCCGAGCCCCGCGCCTAGCCTGCCAGCCCCAGAGCAGCCGCCAGTCCCACCGCTTCAGGGCTGTGCGGCACCCCTGCCCCCAGCCCCCAGCCGCCCAGGCCTCCAGCCCAGGGGCCTGAGGTCAGGGGAAGGCCACCTCTGGTGGTTTGCTTGGAGGGGAAGGAGGAGAGGAGAGGGGAGAAGCCCAAAGTGGGCCTGGCGGAGGGCCTGACAGGGAACTCCACCACTCTTGCCTGAGAGTGTTCCAGCCCTGAGCCACCCTCCCGGGAAACCCCACAGATCCAGTCTCGACTGTCCCAATGGGGCAGGGAGGAAAGGTGGCCGCTGGGATTTTTTTTTTTTCTTTTTTCTTTTTGGTAATAAAAAATTTCTTGGTTTAGGCGAAATACTCTGTGCAACCGCAGTACCGAGGGGGAGCCCTGGCCCCCACCCCTCCCTCCCCTTCCTTTGCCTCCTGTGGGAGAGAGGGGGGAAGGGGGAATATCTGGGCAGGGGCAAATGTGGGGGGGAGAGAACCATCTCCCAACCCCCACAAACATGGAAGAAAAAACTGAGAAGGGCGGGGAGGGGAGAAGTGCCAGCAGGGGAGACACACCAATCCATCTCTGCAGTCTCGCCCGGGCAGGCGGAGCGCCGGCCCCAGCAGCTAAGTCCAGCTGGCCGCCTCCGTCGCCCCCCACTCCTGGCAGCCTGTTAAAGCTTAAGCTCGTTGGCTATTTTGGAGGCAATGTTTTTGAAGGCCATGGAGGTGCCCGATATCCGCTTAAATCGAACACCGTTGAGAGACAGCCGCGGCAGTTTGCACACCTCCATCTCCCACTGCACGAAGTTCTCGTGGCCTGGCGTGCCGTGCATGCACAACAGCATGTACTTCTCGTGCAGCTCGCTCTGGCAGCTGTTTGCGTCCAGCACCTTGCGGATCTCCCGCATCATCTCGTTGGGCTCCATGGAGCTCGTGGTCTTCATGCTCCACGTGAAGCGTAGTGAGCGGGGCTTGGCCTCCCGAAACTCCTCCTTTTCCTTGTCACTGCCGCCGCTGCCCACCACGTGAGGTCTGCGGAGAGGGCAGAGGCGGGTGTCAGGCGCCCCACCCACAGGACAGCCCCCCTGGCAGACGGACCGAGACCAGAGAGGAGAGCTGGAGGGTGCCCAGGAGGCGGCAGTGCTGAAGAGGGAGGGAGCGTTAGACCTGGCCCAGGGAGCAGAGGGAGGGCGAGGGGGGGCGGGCAGCCTCGTCTCTCAGGGCAGAGAAGGCGAGAAGCCAGCCCCTGGCAGGGGGGGGACAAGGTGACAGCTCCATGCTTTCCTGGCAAGGGGGCAGGGTCAGGGAAGAAAGGGGAGCACGCGCTCAGCAGCCCTGAGCAGTTCACAGACTGGACAGAAAGAAGTGACTGAATCACAGGAAAGTGAGCTTGTCGAGGGATAGGAGTCTAGAGTCCCAACCGCCCGGCCCAGGGCTCTTGCTTCCAGAACACACCAGACCTGAGGAGAAGGGCCCACACCCACTGCAGCGGGGCTGTGGGGGTCCTCTGAGGGAAGGGAGGCCCCAAGATGGGGAGGACAGGGCACAAGCATGGGAGGAAGAGCCAGGTGGCAGAAGGAAGAGAGGAGCAGGAGGCTCGTGGCAGGCCCGGTGGCCCGGGCAGGGCCGGCGCTGGCTCCAGCCCTCTCTCACCTGAGCGTCTCCACTCGGTCTTTGCTTTCAGGTTCATTCAGGTTCCTCGAAAAACAGAGCGAGGCAGAGTTTAGTGCTGGGACCTCTGTGAGGGCGGGTCCGGGGAGGTGCCGCCGGTGGGTGGGCGGGACCCAAGCCCAAAGGCCACTTGCCCATCACTTAGCACGCCAACATGGCACATCACACTGGCAGCTCAACTGTCCCTCTCCAGCAGGGAGCCCGGGACGCAGGGCCTGCCCCTCCCCACACTCTCAAAGATGGGTGCCGGGAGAAGGAGCCGGGGGAGCAGGAGGGTGTGGACGTGCGGGCACACGCATGGAGCACACAGCCCATAGCCACAGCCAGGGCTCGCGCGGAGCGTAGCTTCTACACTAGTGCCCCGAGTGGGTCTCAGAACTGTAGTCCTCTTGGAGGGAAGGGGCGGGGGGATAAATAGAGGTCTCTCTCAGGAGGCTCAAACGGACCTGCTTTGAGTACGCCTGGGGCTCAGTGCCTGGGACTGGGTGGGGAGGAGATGGGCCCTGAAGCCGGCTGTAGACAGGCCCACCTCCCCCATTCTTTTAT
>NC_041229.1:101862873-101876917 GCF_002837175.3 Physeter macrocephalus | reverse complement strand
GCTACCCATCCTGTTGTTCTATCTAGTCCATGCAAACACCGAGTACAAGGACAAAGACCCCATAGTCATAAAGGGGTTTCTATCAAGAGAAAACAAAGGGGTAAAGTCAGAAATTATCCAACACCATCCAAAACACTTAGAACAATGCCTGGCATATATTAAATGCTCATGACATGCTAGCTATTATTACTATAATTCCATACGCTTTCCCAACTTATTCTGTAGGTTGCCAGAAAAAGAAATAGCTTTTGCATAAGTTTTCATGTTTTTTTAATATGATTTTTAAAAAATTAATTATTATTTATTTTTGGTTGCATTTGGGTCTGTTGCTGCACGCAGGCTTTCTCTAGTTGCGGCGAGCGGGGGCTACTCTTCCTTGCGGTGCACGGGCTTCTCATTGCGGTGGCTTCTCTTGTTTTCTTGTTTTTTTTTGTTTTTTATAGCGGTTGTGGAGCACGGGCTCTAGGCGCGCGGGCTTCAGTAGTTGTGGCTCAGGGGCTCTAGAGCACAGGCTCAGTAGTTGTGGCGCATCGGCTTACCTGCTCTGCAGCATGTGGGATCTTCCCGGACCAGGGCTCAAACCCGTGTCCCCTGCATTGGCAGGCGGGTTCTTAACCACTGCGCCACCAGGGAAGCCCAGATACGGCTTTTGGCTTTAACTTCTTTACCCACTGCTTACCACAAATTCTCTATTCTCCAAAAAGAGATGGATCTTTCAAACCGGCCTAGGAGAGCGCTAGAGTCGAAGACCAAGTTCTGTTCACCTATTTGCACAGCTCAGACTTGGACGTGGGTTTCTGGCAGAGCCAGAAAGGGCTCCAGCAGCTCAACTGTTTTATCCCTTCCATAAAAGGCCACTCTACTTGTCCCTGATAAAAAGCACTTTAAACACACACATCCAACCCTAGGAAAATCCAGAGTACACACCACAGCTCCTGAGACACACAATGTCAATAATCTTGCCAAGATTTTCTAGGTATATGGAACTGGAAACTTTGCAAATTAATAGTCACAATGGGGGGCGCTTCCCTGGTGGTGCAGTGGTTAAGAGTCCGCCTGCCGATGCAGGGGACACGGGTTCGTGCCCCGGTCCGGGAAGATCCCACATGCCGCGGAGCAGCTAGGCCCGTGAGCCATGGCCGCTGAGCCTGCGCGTCCGGAGCCTGTGCTCCGCAACGGGAGAGGCCACAACAGTGAGAGTCCCGTGTACCGCAAAAAAAAAAAAAAAAAGTCACAATGGGAAATGTGACCGGTATTTAAGAAATACACACACACTCACACAGTGTGGCTAGAGTCCCTGATTGTTATGTACTGAAGAGCACTGCCTCTTCCGTGGTGAGATGAGGGAAACTCAGAGCCAGGGTAGTGGGGGTGAGTGTTCTGGTGAAAACTTAGCCGCACTCCCAGCTCCTGAATGTCTCTGGCTTGGAGACTCAGCAGCCTTCGTGGCAGCCAGGCTCCCACCACCAGCTGTCCTTCACACAACATAACAAGATCGCTGTCGCTGTTTGGGAAGATGGGATTTTCGGTGTTGGGTTTTGTATCCCATAAGCTGGCAGGCATCTGTCTCAGGGGCAGTTTCCTGAAACAGCTGCATGTCATGGGCCCCGGCAGACAGGATTTGAGATACAGGAGAAAGATAATAAATGAGATACCAGAAGTAGGAATTCAGGGATGATAAAGGTAAGAAGGAATGAAACTGTCTAGCTGTCCTTTTCTCACTCCTGTCCCACAAGAGCTGACTTTTCCTACCTGGTCCTCACTAAGGAATCACAAACACTCCTGTTTCCCTTTCTTGACAGACCCAGGCTTCCTCCTGGCATCTCCACATTTTTACCCTGACAGCTCTAACACATCAAGTGACTGTGGTATCTAAAACTGATGCTGGGGGGCTTCCCTGGTGGCACAGTGGTTGAGAATCTGCCTGCTAATGCAGGGGACACGGGTTCAAGCCCTGGTCTGGGAAGATCCCACACGCCGCGGAGCAACTAGGCCCGTGAGCCACAACTACCGAGCCTGCGCGTCTGGAGCCTGTGCTCCGCAACAAGAGATGCCGTGAGAGTGAGAGGCCCGCGCACCGCGATGAAAAGTGGCCCCCGCTTGCCACAACTAGAGAAAGCCCTCGCACAGAAACGAAGACCCAACACAGCCAAAAGTAAAGTAAAATAAATAAATAAAAGAAATGCATTTCCATTTAAAAAAAAAAGAAGCTTCGAGCTTCATGTTTCTAAAAATAAATAAATAAATAAATAAAACTGATGCTGGGGCTTCCCTGGTGGCGCAGTGGTTAAGAATCTGCCTGCCAATGCAGGGGACACGAGTTTGAGCCCTGGTCCGGAAAGATCCCACATGCTGCGGAGCAACTAAGCCCGTGCGTCACAACTACTGAGCCTGCGCTCTAGAGCCCGCGAGCCACAACTACTGAAGCCCGCGCGCCCAGAGCCTGTGCTCCGCAACTAGAGAAGCCACCACAATAAGAAGCCCACGCACCGCAACGAAGAGTAGCCCCCACTCGCCGCAACTAGAGAAAGCCTGTGAGCAGCAACGAAGCCCCAGTGCAGCCAAAAATAAATAAATTTTTTAAAATAATTAAAAAAATAAAGCTGATGCTGGCTACCCCATTAAGAGATAACCAAGGTCATGTGAGCTGGCCTGACATGTTCTGCTGCACTTGTTTATGGGCAAGAGGATTAAAACAGCCTGTCAGGGGAGGGAAGGGGGCAAACCCTGTACACAGGGCAAGCACTGGGAACACCACACAGAGGCCTCCTGCCAAGAGATCTTTTGCTCAAGTATAAAGCAGAAATCTCTCACCGAACACCAAACCAGCTAACTATGCCAAATACCACTTATGATCCAGTGACCTTGAGGCACTGCTCCATTTTCCCAAAGTTCTTCGTATAAAAGGTTTGGGTTTTTTTGTGGGGGGGTCCGGGAGATTAGAAGGATGAGCAACATAGGGCCCCATTAAGAGTCCCAAATTAAAATAATACCCAAGCAAAGGCTCTCTGTCTCACCAAGAAATATATGTGGCATAGGGCTTAAGAAAGAGGGGTGTTTCCAGGGTACTTTTACATAAAGAAAGCACTCAGGGGCTTCCCTGGTGGTACAGTGGTTAAGAATCTGCCTACCAATGCAGGACACAGGTTCGAGCCCTGGTCCGGGAAGATCCCACATGCCATGGAGCAACTAAGCCCGTGCGCCGCAACTACTGAGCCTGCGCTCTAGAGCCCGCGAGCCACAACTACTGAGCCTGCGAGCCACAACTACTGAAGCCTGCATACCTAGAGCCCCTGCTCTGCAACAAGAGAAGCTGCCTCAATGAGAAGCCCTCGCACCACAACGAATAGTAGCTCCCGCTTTCCACAACTAGAGAAAAGCCCCCATGCAGCAACGAAGACCCAATGCAGCCAAAACTAAAATAAATAATAAAATAAATAAATTTTAAAAGAAGATCTGTGCATTAAAAAAAAAAAAAAGAAACTTCCTGCCAATGCAGGGGACACAGGTTCGAACCCTGGTCCGGGAAGATCCCCTATGCCGCGGAGCAACTAAGCCCATGTGCCACAATTACTGAGCCTGCACTCTAGAGCCCGTGAGCCACAACTACTGAAGCCCACACGCCTAGAGCCTATGCTCTGCAATAAGAGAAGCCACCGCAATGAGAAGCCCACGCACCGCAATGAAGAGTAGCCCCTGCTCGCTGTAACCAGAGAAAGCCTGCGCGCAGCAACAAAGACCCAAAGCAGCCAAAAATAAATAAATAAATAATTTTTTTTTTTTTTTTTGGTATGCGGGCCTCTCACTGTTGTGGAGCACAGGCTCCGGACGCGCAGGCTTAGCGGCCATGGCTCACGGGCCTAGCTGCTCCGCGGCATGTGGGATCTTCCCGGATCGGGGCACGAACCCGTGTCCCCTGCATCGGCAGGCGGACTCTCAACCACTGCGCCACCAGGGAAGCCCTAAATAAATAATTTTTAAAAAGAAGGAAAGCACTCAGTTCTCAGATGGCTAAATGCCCAATCAGAAGTCAAACTATCAAAACAAAACTTCCTATGACCATTTCTTGCCCTATGCAAAGTCAGAATTGGGAGGCCATTTAGGTACAGCTCCAGCGCAGAAGGGCTCAAGCAGCAGGGAGTCAGGGTCGTCCTCTCTGACCAGAGGGTTAACCTCACAATGACATCACTAGCCACCAGACACAAGAAGGAAGAGAGAAGGCAGTCAGCACCTGAGCCTGTGGCCCTGTGGTTCCAGGCCGTCTGGGCTCTCCACAGGGTTACTGTAGAAATTGGCCCCTGGCTTTGCTAAATTAGATCCTTTCTCCCCTGCTCTTCTGCAAAACCATTTGTCACAGCCCCTAAATAACCAATCTTCCCCTCTTAGCAGGCCTGAGCTGCTACCATCTGGTCTCTGCCTTAGGCACTCAAGCCTCGGCAGAAAGAGGATGTTTCCATTTGGGTGCTCCCTTGGCTGTCTGGAGAGGTCGGCAGACGGGAACTAGGGTGGCACCCTTCTCTAGCCAGCCAGAGGGGGATGCAAAATACCTGCTGGCAACCTGTGCTCCCTCTCCAAACTCCCCTTTCTAGCAAAGGAGCAGCTACCCCTTCCTAACCTTCCACCCACAGTCTCACCCCGGCCAGGGAGATGCACTCATCCTACAAGAAGTGAAGGTAGTTAAGTCCAGCTTAGGAGCTAAAGAACCTGGCTTAGGGAAGAAAGGGATAAGAACAAACTCCCCGAACCGCCCACCAAGCTCTTCTGAAGAGCAGGGGTATTTAGAAGTGCTTTCCCTTTCCCCACGTGTTTGAGAGGAGGGTGGCCTCAGGCAGACGCACACCTGGCTGGGTCATCTCCCCTCAGGAGCCCTGGTCTCCCTAACACCAGAATAAGTCCACACCTGCCACCAAGGACCAGCCTGAGATGGTAACGTGCTCCGGGGTTCACATACTCACGCGTCCATTAATCTTCCTCCAGATCGCTGCCGTCATGCAGAGCAGTGAGGCGGGCTGAGTCCTGCTCTGAGCCCCTGAGCCGGTCACTCCAGTTTGCTTGGTGTATTGTGGGGGGAGGAGGGGGGGGCAGGAGAAGGAGGAGGAAGGGAGATTATGATTCTCTATTTTCAAGCCCTGCCCCTACAACCGAGGAGGGAAGCAGCTGGGTTCCCACTGCAGGAGAGCTCCAATCTCTGGGCACTACAGCTGCATACGGAGAACTCTGGGGAACATGCACATCCAACACGCTGGGAAAAGGAGGGGAAACCAGCCCGGAGAGAAGTGAGTTGGTCTCCTGCCAAGAACTCTGAATGGTACTCCTATCAGAACTAGAACATAACAGGAGGTAGGCAGGTTTATGGTCTCTGGGGAAAGGCAGGAGGGGAAACAGTAAAAGCCGGACTAGCATGGGAACAAAACTTGCTCCGTGGCAGGAGAGCGGACAGCCCAGCTGTCTGCAAGGCAGCAGCCACATACAGTCAAGTAAGACACTGTCCCCGTTACACCTTTCGGAGGGAGACAGTCTACACTCTAACCTCAGGTCGGTTTTCACATGCTTTGGCTTTGCCGGCTGTGCCCGGAACCCTGCAGTTTGGAGCATGGTCATTTCTATGACCCTGTAAGTTAAGGTCTACCACTTAAGGACCTGTGCCCCTGACTGCCAGTGGCAGGAGGGAAGGGAGACTCTCGCTGGCGCTGGCATGTTGTATAGGGTGGAGCAGAAGCCACAGATGGCCCCTCTCACGGAGAGGAAATGCTCCTCCTTTGCCAGAGCAGAGCCCAAGGCTGCCACAGAGAGGTGCTATTTAGCGACAGAAATGTCTGTCAGGAGTGGCAGGAGAAATGGCCACCAAGTACTTCTTTCTCACCAACTGCTACCATCAGCCGCCACAGGCTGCCTCTGAAAAGCCTGCAGAACCTCCGGTGGCAGCAATAGCCTGTGAGTCAGTCCCCCATAAGAAGAGGGAAATTGGTCCTGTCCCTGGGCCTGAAGAAGCCCCACAGTGTCCTCAGCCAGCTCTGCTCCAAAGCTAAAACCAGTCCCACCTGCCAGGACGGAAACCTCGGGCAGCCTACCCTCCACCCACACCTGCATGTAGAAAAACCAGTCCTCTTACTCTGCCACATGTGGGGGGCATCCACAGTCACCTCAGCAGGATGCCCAGCACTGGGAACAGGAAGTGATGGCTTCATACTCAAAGCTCCCCTTACACACACACGATTTATATGTATACGTACACATACACAGGGTAAATGTCTACATACACATATATATATATACACACACTGTAAAATTGATTTGCAGACCCAAATCGTTTCTGGATTTTTCTTTCAGCTGGCAGCTCCCTTTCCCTGCCTGCAGCTCCAGCCTTGCCCTCGTCCCTCCCTAGTCTCACTCTGGCCTCCTGCCACCTGTTTTCAAGTGTTCTCTCAGACCTCCAGGCCTTTGCCACGGCCTCCTACTGCCTGGAACGCTTTGCCTCCATCCTCCGTTCCCATTCTTCTTCCTGGTTAACCTCAGCTCAGACATCACGTCCCCCAGGAAGTTCTCCCTGCTCCACCTCTCTGACTTCACAGGGTCCCTGACACGTCACTCCAGGTGTCCCAAAGACAGCCGCCTTCTTGCACTAGGACTTCGCTCTTGCGGAACGGCCTGTCTCCTTCACAACTCTCAGTGGCTGTCTTGTTCACCACAGCACAGAGTGGGAGCGACCTAAGAGAAATTTCCAGGGCTTAAGTCAACTCTGTGTCCTCAGTGCCCAGGCACAGTGCCTGGCACCTAACAGGCTTTCAAGCAATGCTTTCCTAATTCATGAGAGAAGGTCAGGGTCTTCCTGCTTTTTTCGGAGTGACTCTTTACCCAATAGCTCTTAGCACATCGCTGCTCCACGTGACTACTTCACCCTGGGCCAGGGCTAGAATGCTGGTGCCTACTGCTTTTAATCCATTCTTGAGGGCCTTCTGGTGTCTCTACGGACGCAGACTCTGGCAGGATTTCAGAGCTCATGGCTGGTGTGTGGAGCTGGGGCCTACTGCCCTTTCACCTGTCCTTCCCCAGCCTCCCCTCTGCCATGACGGCTGCAGGTAGCCCCCGCACAGGTCTTCTAAGCAAGAGGACTGCTTCTGAAGTGGAAGCAAAGGGGGATACAGCTCCAAGTCCTCAAGAGAGAGCAAATCTAGATCCAGCTCCACCCAAACAAGTTACATATCCCGTGCCAGTCATTCACCCTCTTGCGACCTGTGTTTCCCCACTTGTATAATGAGGGGCTGGAGATGAGCTCTGAGGGTCTGTCCTAGGTGGATGTGAGGGCTTCTCAGTGCCTCTGTGCTCTTAAGCCTTCCAGCCCTGTCCCTGAGACCACAGCAGGAAGTGAGCATGGTCTGCACGTCCTGAAGACCACATCCTGACCTTGTCTTACATCGAGTCAACCTGCCAGAAGTCTGGCTCCATAAGTAAACCTCACCTAACATGTCTCGGACACCAAGCTCGCACACTGGAAAATCTCTTCCACCTAGGGCTGAGAAAATTAAAGTTAAGCTAGGTGACAACTCTGGACTTAGAAACATTACAACCCTGAACTCAGTGTGCCCTAGGCAAGAATCCTCTCCCTCTCTAGATTTCATTTACCCACGATTTACAAGCTCCTCACCACTCCCAGCCTCTCGGCATACCACGAATGTGGCCACAAGGTGCAGGAAAAGGTACCGTGAACACACAGTCTACTTCCAGCAGGCCCCAGGGCTCTGCAGCCTTAGTCTGAGCAGCTCTGAGTAGGCACAGCCCCTGGTAGGGTAGGTGGCACACCTAGTGCCTAGCACCTGCCCCCGCCACCGCGCCCCCGCAGCATGACTCCCTAGCAGCCTGGCTCCTTGGAGGGCTCCTGGATGGGGAGCTGCCTGCCTGTCTGCCATGGTAGCCGATCCATGAGGAGAAACCAACCTGGCAAAGCCCAGCAAGCAGCAGTTTCAGCCTTGCTGCCCAGAGTGGGGGAAGGGGGAGGCAGGTCCAAGCAGACCAGTCCAAAAGGTCCTTTTTCCACCACCCTACACAGCTGGTGCCTTCTGCACTGGTTCAAAAACAGGAGCTTCAAAAGTCAGTTGGAGCTCTCACACCCTGAGTCACGAAGACCAAGGAATCAAGAGGAAAGTAGAAAAATGGTCATCGCATTCTTGCTCTACCCATAATGGTCCTGGAAAATGTGGTCCCTGACACCTCACAGCTCTTGGTCAGTTCAGAAAAGCACCTGATCTCCCCCGAGATGCTCAAAGAGAAACCTGGGTCCGCACCACCACCAGGTGCTGAGGTGGTGTGAAATCAGTTCTTTCTGTGCCATGCTCCTTAGCTTCTCTCCCACTATAAATAACTCCAGCTTTCTGATACAGACCACATGATCTCTCCAGCTCTGGACAAAATTCCCAACACCCAGTGTACCTCTGTTCACCCATTGCAGAAGCAGGAAAGATGAGGCCAATTTAACCAAAAGCAACAACATAGCCAGAGACGCTGTGTGTCAGGGGCAAGAACAGAATTCAGCAAAACCAGGAGGGCCTGGCTTTTCCACTCTGTTCCCTACTTCGGGAAGCCAGACAGGGTTTCCTCAGCAGTGCACTCCCCCGCTGCGGTTTCCTCTCTGAGTTCTTAACACAATCCAGTAATAGGGTAAAACGTCCCCCTTATCCTCTCATCCTGAAAAAGTTCTTTTTAGTCATTATTGAACCTATTAAGACACCAATTAAGACGTGACTTAAATGGCCAAAAATTGGATAGACAAATGTCTGATTCACAAATCAATATGGACACACTTCCCCAAGGGTGGTGGTAAATGAAGAATAATACCCATGTTGTTATTTTTCTTATTGTTTTATTTCACAAATAATTCACTGAGAGACGATCATGTGCAAAGCAGTCTAAAAGACTCTGGGGGAGGAAGGGATACAGAGAAAGATAAAATACAGCCCAGCCTTCAAAAAAGTTGACTACCTAATTGGAGAGATAAGCACAAATCACACTATCCAACGTAGGACCAAATCCAGGAGCTAACTAAAGTTACAGTCTGCCTATGCCCTCCAATTTACTAGAAGTCTGTAGCTTTTTTTTTTTTTTTTTTTAAGTCTGTAGCTTTTGTTATTTTTCAGAGGAACCATGCGCTGAGAGATTTGAAGATCCCAGGTCTCGCTTCTAGCTACGATCATGAGTTCTACCAGGATCTATCTAAACCCTGAGACTTGGGATTTCCCTGGTGGTCCAGTGGTTAAGACTCTGCACTCCCAATGCAGGGGGCCTGGGTTCGACCCCTGGTCAGCAAACTAGATCCCACATGCCACAACTAAAAGATCCCGCATGCCACAACCGCGACCCGGAGCCAAATAAATAAATAAATAAATAAATAAATATTAAACCCTGAGACGTCAATGAATGGGGATGCCCACCCACTGCGTGGACCATGATGAGAGTTGTGAGATGCTGGTATGAAAGGAAGTCAACCCGGGGAGACTCACTGAAGAATCAATCATTTAGCCTTCCTTGTCTCATCCCCATCTAGAAACCAGAGATAGGCCCAATATACAAGCAAAGATGATACAGGAAGGGCTTAAGCACAAAGTCAGAAAAGTTGCTCAGGGCTAAGGTCATGGAAATGAAGTCAAAAAAAGCCCTTAGCATTAGAACAGAAGAGGGTGCTCTTGGGGAAAATCTGGAAGGGCTTCGTAAAGATCTGCATCCAGAGACCCATATCTCAGTGCTGGCTGTGACTACGGAGGCACGTTAATATACTTTTCCTTTTCTTTCCCAATTATTGATTGTCAAGCCTGGTCTCCCTCATCAACTCCCATTCAAGCAGTGCTTTAGCTTGACGTACACACTAGTACCAGTTTTTAAACTGTACCCTTACTCAGCAGGCTACCAGCACTGTCAGAGTTCTTCTGGAAGGTTGCAAGAAGGAACGAATACTTATTCCTGAAACTACTTGGAAAGAAATTCCCTAGACAAACAGAAGATTCTATGCCATCCTAAAAAAAAAGGTAATTCAGGGCCTAAGGATAAAGATTAAGGCCCCAGTCTTCCTCTGTTGGGGGAAAAATAATTCTGAAGCTAGTTCTATTTTTTTTTTAATTGAAGTTTAGTTGATTTACAATATTGCAGGTATATAACAAAGTGATTCAGTTATATATATATATGTGTGTGTGTGTCTGCGCCCACATATATACGTATTCTTTTTCAGATTCTTTTCTATTATAGGTTATTACAAGACACTGAATATAGTTATGTTGTTCCCTGTGCTATACAGTAGATCCTTGTTGTTTATATATTTTATATATAGTTCTATCTTAAAAATGGTAAGGCTAGTGAGACTTGGTCCAAATCACCTCCAAAGAAAATCATTTTCTGAAATTAAAAAAAATAAATAAGTAGGTGAAGGGGAATGGGAATTGTTTTGTTGAAAACCTTTCCTACAGCAGATAGCAGATTAGCTGCACAAGATTCTTTTGGAATGGTTTACTATGCAGAATTTTATAATGTAAAGCATTCCAAATGTGAAACTGGGAGTTCAGCACCTAAACATTTATTAATGAGAAAAACCCTCACACCCTAATCATAAGGAAGGTTTAACATCAGTGTCTGACATTTTGTCAGTTAGGGGTTGGTTTTAACAGTGTGGATTTGGCAGCTTGCTCTATCGGCTGTTTCACAAGCAGTTTCTGTGGTTTCAAGAAAGGCAGGGTGTTTGCTTTTAAACACTATCTTAAAAATATATTTCAGAATAGGGTTCAACCACTCCAAGACAGGAGGAAAGAATGAAAACCAAAACAAATAAAGGAATCTGGTGCTACTAAACAGAAAGGAAGCACACCAAAGGTGCAGGACAGGAAAAGACATTGTTTGCCACCGGCACCAAAATGGCAAGAAAAGCCAACTTAGTGCTTCTTACTACCAAGTTAGAAGATAAGGACACAGAAATGGCACTAAAGACATGAGGTCTAGGACTTCCCTGGTGGCTCAGTGGTTGAGAATCTGCCTGTCAATGCAGGGGACACGGGTTCGAGCCCTGGTCCTGGAAGTGGTCCAGGAAGATCCCACATGCCGCGGAGCAACTAAGCCCGTGTGCCACAACTACTGAGCCTGCACTCTAGAGCCTGCAAGCCACAACTAGTGAGCCCGCGAGCCACAACTACTGAGCCCGTGTGCCACAACTACTGAAGCCCACACACCTAGAGCCCGTGCTCCGCAACAAGAGAAGCTACCGCAATGAGAAGCCCGTGCACCACAACGAAGAGTAGCCCCCGCTCGCTGCAGCCAGAGAAAGCCTACATGCAGCAACGAAGACCCAACACAGCCAAAAATAAATAAATAAATTAATTTTTTTAAAAAAGAAAAAAGACAGTCTGTAAAAAAAAAAAAAAAAGACATAAGGTTAATAAAGGGAAATCTTTATCTCTTCAAAATAAACTTACCTGGCTCAAATCTATTTTATTTAAAAACAAAACAACCTCAACAGTTCCACACCAATGCAAAGGACTGTCATCTAATCGATTAGCAGCCACACCTCTCTGCCAGCATGATGTGGTAATTAAGGTAGAGATTTTTCTCCCTAGGAATACAAGTACAGAAGGGCAGAGCCCCTATGGACCTAACCCATTATGACAGCCTTTTCATTAGCAAGAGAACACTGCCATGCACTCTCCAAGGAAGCAGTGGCCTGCATCACTAAAGAACACCTGTATGTGACAGCAGCCACCTCTGAGGAGAGATAAAAATGTGCCGGAGGGACTTCCTTGGTGGCGCAACAGTTAAGAATCCACCTGCCAATGCAGGGCATATGGGTTCGATTCCTGGTCCGGGAAGATCCCACATGCCACGGAGCAACTAAGCCTGTGCACCACAACTACTGAGGCTGCGCTCTAGAGCCCGTGAACCACAACTACTGAGCTCACGTGCCACAACTACTGAAGCCCACGCGCCTAGAGCCCATGTTCCGCAACAAGAGAAGCCACCGCAATGAGAAGCCCTTGCACCACAACAAAGAGTAGCCCCCGCTCACCGCAACTAGAGAAAGCCTGCACATAGCAACGAAAACCCAACGCAGCCAAAATAAATAAATTAATTAATAATTTTTTTAAAAATGTGCTGGAGGTGGGAAGTGGGGAGGGGGAGAACCACTCATAAGAAAGCCAACAGGCTGTGCTTCTCAAAGTGATTCACATGGACCTTGGTTTTTCCACTGTAACAAAAACATGGATTCTAAAGTAATTTAGAAATGGCATGTAACCGTGATCTTAGAGAAGTGAATCAGGTTTGAACACAAATACAATCATATAAGTTGAACTCCTCTTCTTCTGCTAGGGCAGCAGTAGGGGCGCAAGTGGATAAGTGATGTTTGAATCAAGGGCAGCAGCTCACCCCCTTTACCCATGCTCCATGCCGGCATCTTTAAATCAGCTCAACATTTCAGAATTCTGCGAATAAAATCAAAACCTCTAACAGGATAAAAGAAAAGGCACTATATTGCCAGGGGTAGACAAGCAAGTAAATCAAACCAAAAACTCATAAACTCAAGTTAACTGAAATTCCACAGAGGTTCACTCTCACTAAGAAACAACTCCAGATGTCTAGGAGGACCATATGCATAGCTTCAGGAGACAGAAGTGAAACAAAAGAAAGACTGACAAGTGCAAACAGGAAGTACTGGCATATTACACAAGCAATGGGATAAAGAGACAGCAGGAAGGACAGAATTCAGATCCCAGGATTGGACTGGCAAGTCCCAAACACACACAGAGGCCTGGCACTACCAGCTACAGTGATCTCAGTGTCCTTGGCAGTCAAGGCTAAAAGCAAGTAGCTCTGGGCTTCTGCGTGTGTAAGTGTACATAATGGTACATAAAAAGAAAATACTAGTTTCGTAAGCATAAAATGTACATAGTTAAGATCCACAAACAAAAGTTTTCTTTTTTGGGGGTAGTGAGGTGCTACTGAGCAGGACAGTCAAATCTAAGAATCCAAACTGTCCTATGCTGTGAGGTACTTACTTGTTGGTTACCAATTTCAGATCTCAAGACTCTGGTTTTTCTAAAGGAGTTCTTGGAATTCCAGAAGGTGAGAAGAGATGAAGAGGAAAACCAGAAGCCAGGATTAAACAATAAGGTCAAAAAACTGTTTCCCACAGCTCTTAAGACCAGGGAGCTAAACCCAAAGAGCTGCATCTCCTGCACTGTGCCACCTTAACAACAGGTCACAGAGGGCAGAAAGAAACAACGTGGGGCAGAGGAGAGCACGCACAACTCTGAAGCCGGCCTGGGAGCCATGTTTTGCCCCACACTGACTGTGAGCTAATCCTAAGGGATCTATCTTCTACTGCCAGGACACAACTGAAGCCAGAGCCAAAGTGCTCTCCACGGTCAAGAAAGTCTTGTTCTGACACCAACAAACACTCTGAACCACATGAGTTTGTTACCTTAAGTTACTCAACATTTCTGGGCGTCTGTTTCCTCATCTGCAAAGTGGGGAAAATAATAAGACCTACTATCTCACAAAGATTAAATGAGTTAATGAATGTAAAACAGCTAATTAAACAAGTATCTGGGACAAAGTTAAGTGCTCAATAAATGCTGGCTATTATTATGTCTATAGCTGAAGACACTAGCCTCAGGGCAAACTGTGCCCTGTGAGAATGGGTGTGTGAGAATGGGTGGGGGGCACCGTCTACCCTTCAAGTACTCAGTCCATTGTCTTTAAGAGTTTCCCAACCACTGGGAACAGAGGAATGTACTTAGAGGGCCATCCAGGAGGCACTGTTACTGAGTCACTGCCTTAGCTAATAGAGTGAAAAAATCACCTTTGAAAGCAAGTCTATCTTCCATACAGACCAGAGGCCGAAGAGAGAAAAAAAGCACATCAAGTTGAATTCTGGAAAGAAATATGCTTTGTGTAAAAAGCAGAGGCTTATGGGACTTGCTGAGTGATGGGAAATGGAGCTACAATCCTGCAAGTCTATATGTAGACACAATTTGATATAAGGTAAGCACTTGATTCAACTTTTTTTTTTTTTTTT
>NC_041229.1:101854354-101862750 GCF_002837175.3 Physeter macrocephalus | reverse complement strand
CAGGCCCCGGACGCGCAGGCTCAGCGGCCATGGCTCACGGGCCCAGCCGCTCCGCGGCATGTGGGATCTTCCCGGACCGGGGCACGAACCCATGTCCCCTGCATCGGCAGGAGGACTCTTAACCACTGCGCCACCAGGGAAGCCCCTAAACTTTTTTTTTTTTTAAATGATTCTGATGAGAAGTGATTCTGAGCAAATAAGATGAGTGTAAAAAGATTTGCTTTAAAGCTGGTCTGAGTGACTATTAGAGGAGGCCCAAAGGTCTACTATTAGCGGTACTAAGAAGCGCATTTAAAAGTAAGAGGTATGGACTTCCCTGGTGGCGCAGTGGTTAAGAATCTGCCTGCCAACTGACATATATACACTAATATGTATAAAATGGATAACTAATAAGAACCTGCTGTATATGGGGCTTCCCTGGTGGCGCAGTGGTTGGGAGTCTGCCTGCTGATGCAGGGGACGCGGGTTCGTGCCCGGGTCCGGGAGGATCCCACGTGCCGCGGAGCGGCTGGGCCCGTGGGCCATGGCTGCTGGGCCTGTACATCCGGAGCCTGTGCTCCGCAGCGGGAGAGGGCACAGCAGTGAGAGGCCCGCGTACCGCAAAAAAATAAATAAATAAATAAATAACCTGCTGTATAAAAACATAAATAAAATTAAATTAAATTAAAAAAAAAAAAAAAAAAGAATCTGCCTGCCAATGCAGGGGACACGGGTTCGAGCCCTGGTCTGGGAACATCCCACATTCCGCAGACCAACTAGGCCCGTGCGCCACAACTACTGAGCCTGCGCTCTAGAGCCCACAATCCACAACTACTGAGCCTGTGTGCCACAACTACTGAAGCCCGGGTGCCTAGAGCCCGTGCTCTGCAACAAGAGAAGCCACCGCAATGAGAAGTCCACACACCACGACAAAGAGCAGCCCTCGCTCACCACAACTAGAGAAAAGCCCGCACACAGCAACGAAGACCCAACACAGCCAAAAATAAATAAATAAATATTTTTTAAAAAGAGGCACTACGTTAACTGGACAATGAATACAAGCAAAAGAACAAGGTGGAAAATAATATAGTAGTTCAGAAATATATTTACTGCAACTGTATCTCTTAAAGACTCTTCAAGCAAAGATAAAGTTCCCACGCTGTTACATACACAACAAATCTGCTTACCTCTTCCAGGAGAAAATAAAGTGCACTGACATAAAAGCGGGATCTGGCAGGCGTGTTTTACTAAGATACAGGGCTAACAAAGAGTTAAGTACAGAAGAAATAGGAATAAAGTGTGTAGGCTCTGCAGCCACCCTGAGAACAGACTGTTGGGTGTTCTGGCCTCAGTGAGTGCCTGGAGCCTACCAGCCTTCAGCTATTATAGGCACCAAGGTTTTTCAAGGATAGAGACTAAGCAAGCTTTGCAGTTTTCAAAGTTGGAATTGACCAATAGCTTACATATAAGCTTAAAAAGAAAATCTACTGTCATAATGAAATCCAAGTAAGCCAAAGGATTTTTTAATTGGGGGGTGGGGTGGGGAAAAGCCAGTGCTCTGTATTAGGAGGAGGAAATAAGCCAAATTTCGTTAAAAGTCCCTCAGGTCACTGAGAACCAGCTTCCTCATACAGATACACTGCAAACCAAGGCAGCAAGTGCCTTCCTGCAGTTCAGCCAGGACTCTGGGAATTGCAAAATAAAGGCTCACTATGAGGTCACAGCAAGTAAGCAGCCAATCAAGGACAGGGATGATCCACAAAAGCAATTCTCACACTCCTGTGTGGACAACCCTTTATGCTCTTAATTATTAAGGACCTCAAATAGCTTTTGCTGATGTGGATTATAGCTACTGTTATTATAACTAAAACTGAGAAAAAAAAGAGAAAATGTTAATCTATTAATTCACTTAAAGTAATATTACTAAACCCATTACAACTATATGTCTTAATAACTATATTTTCCAACATATCAAGTTAATACATACCATCACAGTAAAATCCAGGTTAAATTTAAAACGTAATTAAAGCTACAACATAGATGAACGTTGAAAACATTATGCTAAGTGAAATGAGCCAGACACAAAAAGACATATATTGTATGATTCCACTTGTATGAGGTGCTCAGAACAAGCAAATTCATAGAGAAAGAAAGTAGAAAAGAGGTTACCAAAGGCTGGGGGAAGGGAATATGGGGAATTATTGTTTAATTGATATAGAGTTTCTATTTGAGATGATGAAAAAGTTCTACAAATAGTGACGCTGGCTACATTATGAATGTACTTAATGCCACTGGACTATGCACTTAAAAATTTATTAAAATATAAGTTTTGTGTTACGTGTATTTGACCACAATGAAAAAACAGAATTAAAGCACAAGGTCATGAGAAAATTTCAGACTACCGCAACTGAGGAACGTTCTATAAAAATAACCAGCATTCTTCAAAACTGTCAATGTCATGAAAGACATGGAAAGACTAAGGAGACTATAGAGACAGGAGAACTACATGCAATGTGGGCTCCCAGACTGGATCTTCAACAGAAAAAGCACATCAGTGGAAAAACTGATGAAATCTGAAGATGGTTAGTTAACAGTATGATACCAAGATTAATTATCAGTTTTGATACATGTTCTATGGTTATATAAGATGTTAATATAAGGGGAAGCTGGGTTAAGAATGTACAAAAACTCTTTGGACTATTTTTGCAACTTTTCTAACTTTAAAATTATCTCAACATTTTAAAAAATCAAATTTAACTGTTTAAAAAAAAAAAACACAAGGTCAATGCTATGTATTCAGAGGAGGAAACGAGCCAACTTTGGTCAAAGTCCCCCTCTGGTCACTGAGAACCAGCTTCCTCAGCTAGAACAACAGCAAACCAAGGTAGCAAGTGCCTTCTTGAGGCCCAGCCAGGACTAAATAGGGGCTGGGAACTGCAAAACTTTTTTTTTTTTTTTTTTTAATGAAATTACCAAGAAATCAACCAAACAAAGCCAGGGAGAATTAACCCAGGTTTTGTCTACAGCTGTGGTTCTTATTACACTTTTTGGTTTCAGAAAGCCTTTGCAGTATTAAAAATAACTGAGTCCCCCAAAAGCTTTTGTTTAAATGGGTTATATCTATCAGTGTCTCCATTCATTTAAAAGAACATTAATAAACCCATTACATATAAACATGTTACTTATTTTTAGTGAAAAAAACATATTTTCCAAACCACAACTTCACACATACTAAAGGAAGTCCACCTGATGAACTGATTTTTATAATGTAATTAAAACAATGCCAGACCCCCCCACCAAAAAAACCTAACAAACTAAAGAATAAAAAAAGAAAAAATGAGAAAAATAAAAGAATAAAGAGAAAGGGAAAATGAGAAAAAGAAGAAAAATTAGGGAATAAAGAGAAAAAACGGGGGAAATAAACCACAGATAAAACAACAACAACAAAAAACCTCACAAGGCCAATGCTATATGTATTAGAAGAAGGAAATAAGCTCACTCGGGTCAAAGTCTCTGAGGCCCAGGCAGGGATTATTACAAGGGCTGGGAACTGCAAACAAGGGCTCCCTATGAAGTCATCACAGGTAACCAGCCCAAGACAGGACAATCAACTCAGGTTTTGTCTACAACAAAGGTTTTCTCACTTTCCGATCTCAAGAACTCTTCACAAGAGTTAACAAATTTATCAAGGACTACGAAGATCTTTTGTTTATGTGGGTCATAGATATCAACAGTTACCTTATTAGAAATTGAAACTGATAATTTTAAAAATTATTTTTATTCATTCAAAATAACAATAAACCTATTACCTGTTTACACAACTAACCCTTTTTTTTTTTTTTTTTTGTGGTACACGGGCCTCTCACTGCTGTGGCCTCTCCCGTTGCGGAGCACAGGCTCCGGACGCGCAGGCTCAGCGGTCATGGCTCACGGGCCTAGCCGCTCCGCGGCATGTGGGATCCTCCCAGACCGGGGCACGAACCCGTGTCCCCTGCATCGGCAGGCGGACTCCCAACCACTGCGCCACCAGGGAAGCCCACAACTAACCCATTTTTTAAACGAAGAAACTATTTCTAAAACAAAATGAAATTTTCAACAAGTTACATGTTTTATATTCTTGTACATCTCTTTAATGTATAGCTTAATGGAAAAGGGCCAACTTCTCATATCTGCTTCTGCATTCAGTGTGTTTTCCACATGCTGTTTTGGTTGAAAGATATAAAGAAAATCTCATTTCACACAGATGTGTAGTTGGAAAATGGAGTTTAATAGCCTTTCAAATATTGAGGATTTTCTTCTTTGATACTAGACCAAAACTCCACAAGTAGTAGTTTTTAAAGACTAGTTGCAATGTGCAATCTGAAATTTTATCAATGAACCTTTTGTGTACTTTTACATTAAAATCCACTGGTCATCTTGCACTTTGAATGGCTCTTTTAACCCACTGACAATCTAGGAAATATTCCTTCCCCGAATTATGCAGAATTTCCAAATACTGGCATTTCATACAACATCAAAAAAATCACATTCCATCAATCTTATCACCGATCTCATCAAAAAAGTCTGACAAATACAAGTTTTCCAAAATTCTAAATTTTGCTTGAAAACTTGAATTTTATCACTGGCAATGGTGATAGGCTTTGTTCAATTTCAATAAAACGTCCACTAAATACTGCAGTATGAACAACTATAGTTTGTCCATCAATTGTTATTTCAAGTAAAAATGATGATCCATGTAGATGGTTCGGCTCCAACACACACGTGCATTTTCTCCAGACAGCTGGACTACGGTATACAGCAGCAATGCTCCAGGAATACTTTGCATTTCTTCACTTGGAACATCAAAGACCTTTATTATTGGAGGATTGAGATTTAATTAAAAAAATAATAATTTTTAGTGCTTCATCCAAGGCATTCTTAAGTGAAAATGGCTTTTTTTTTCTTTTCTTTTTTTTCCTTTCTTTTTTTTTCTTTTTCTCTTTTTTTTTTGCGGTACGCGGGCCTCTCTCACTGTTGTGGCCTCTCCCGTTGCGGAGCACAGGCTCCGGACGCGCAGGCTCAGCGGCCATGGCTCACGGGCCTAGCCGCTCCGTGGCATGTGGGAACTTCCCGGACCGGGGCACGAACCCGTGTCCCCTGCATCGGCAGGTGGACTCTCAACCACTGCGCCACCAGGGAAGCCCGAAAATGGCTTTTTTTTAAACCACAAGGGTGTAGCAAGAAAGTCCATGACTATGACCACCAGCAGTTTTGTGCCACTGCCCTGATTCATGTTATGGCACCAGCAGTTTTCTCTGTCACTGCTTCTGCACCAACAGTGCAAATGGAAAGGAAGTTGTTCCAGGATAAACCATGAGAGTCAAAAAAGTTATTCAGGGTTTCCCTGGTGGCGCAGTGGTTGAGAGTCCGCCTGCCGATGCAGGGGATACGGGTTCGTGCCCCGGTCCGGGAAGATCCCACATGCCGCGGAGCGGCTGGGCCCGTGAGCCATGGCCGCTGAGCCTGCGCGTCCGGAGCCTGTGCTCCGCAACGGGAGAGGCCACAACAGTGAGAGGCCTGCGTACCGCAAAAAAAAAAAAAAAAAAAAAAAGTTATTCAACCCTATGCATATTTATCACAACTTGTGTTTGTTGTTGAGCATTCACATAAAAGAAAATTTTTTTTTAATTTATTTATTATTATTATTATTATTTGGGCTGTGTTGGGTCTTCGTTTCTGTGGGAGGGCTTTCTCTAGTTGCGGCAAGCGGGGGCCACTCTTCATCGCGGTGCGCGGGCCTTTCACTGTCGCGGCCTCTCTTGTTGCCGGGCACACGCTCCAGATGCGCAGGCTCAGTAGTTGTGGCACACGGGCCTAGTTGCTCCGCGGCATGTGGGATCTTCCCAGACAAGGGCTCGAACCCGTGTCCCCTGCGTTGGCAGGCAGATTCTCAACCACTGCGCCACCAGGGAAGCCCAAAGAAAATATTTTTTGAAGCATACCTGGTGCTGATACAACTTGAGCCATGTCTATAAATCTGCTCATTTGTAAGGTGAAAGTAAAATTTTATAAGTAAGATATTACCTCAGTCTTCATGTTTGCAGCTAAATCTTTGATTCGACAAGTCACGGTAATTATGAAGTGGCACTACCCTGAACTTTACTGACTTTTCATTCAGTGGGCATTCAGGAACATCAGCTGTTCAAAACGTCATTAGTCTCTCAGCTATTGGGTGAGCTATTCCAGCCAAAGCAATAACTCATCCTGTAAGAGGCTTCAGTGACTTTTTCATTTCTAGGTGGAAAAGCTGGAACAAATTTTGGCTTTTAAAGAGACCATGGTGTGTACGCTTAAAACACGTAATTCCTTCTTCTTTAAACTCTGACTGACTGGTCTTGAAATGATGCTTCAACTTAACTGGCACCCTAATACTACATGAAAACGCTCTGTTGCATAAGATACAATAAAGTACATTATTTGCATCTATAAAGCTGAGAAGATCACTTTCATTATGATTTTCTTTTTTTTTTTTTTTTTTTTTTTCAGTTCTTGTCTGCAGTTTCACCCAGTTTCTTTAGAGTAGATCCCTCCCTTTCACTTGTTGATATGTCCAGTTGCAGTAAACAGAGCTGGCAGCTACGTTGAGAAAGCAAGACTTCCAGCCTCCCTTTTTTAAGCCAACAATTAATCCTTAAATATAAGAGAAATACTATAAATTTTCTTCTATTTTAGAATAAAACAGAATTAAGTGTTAAAATAAACTATAAATAAAAATTTAAAAATTATTAGTTTTCCGGGCCTTCCTGGTGGCACAGTGGTTGAGGGTCCGCCTGCCAATGCAGGGGATGCGGGTTCGTGCCCCGGTCCGGGAGGATCCCACGTGCCGTGGAGCTGCTGGGCCCGGGGGCCATGGCCGCTGGGCCTGCGCGTCCGGAGCCTGTGCTCCGCGGCGGGAGGGGCCGCAGCAGTGAGAGGCCCGCGTACAGCAAAAAAAAAAAAAAAAAAAAAAAATTATTAGTTTTCCCAAAAGTTTTTACAAGTAAGTGTTGCAGGTTGTACTTACTTCTTGTGTTTCTTCAAAGGTGAAGGAAAATGCTGGGATTTTTAAATAACTACTTATTAAACAATAATGAGGTTTACAGAGATTAGCAGGTATAACCGAAGAAAACTAGTAAGAGCACAGTAGAAGTACTGAGAACAAATCGAGTTCATCACTGAAAACTTCCATATATTTTTTATAAATTTATTTTTATTTATATTATTTATTTTTGGCCGCGTTGGGTCTTCGTTGCTGCACACGGGCTTCCTCTAGCTGTGGCGAGCGGGGGCTGCTCTTTGTTGCGGTGCGCGGGCTTCTCATTGCAGTGGCTTCTCTTGTTGCGGAGCACGGGCTCTAGGTGCATGGGCTTCAGTAGTTGTGGCTCTTGGGCTCTAGAGCGCAGGCTCAGTAGTTGTGACACATGGGCTTAGTTGCTCCGCGGCATGTGGGATGTTCCCGGACCAGGGCTCGAACCTGTGACCCTTGCACTGGCAGGCAGATTCTTAACCACTGCGCCACCAGGGAAGTCCCAGAAAACTTCCATATTTATACCTTAAAGTACTACCTTAAAAATTCTAGGAAACACAAAAATAAAGAAGTACAGATTCCACTGGCCAAGAGTGATGACGTCAACACACATCATTTAGCCTCTGGAAAACTCCATTGTACACTGGTGAGAGAATGAGAGTGAAATAGGCAAATACTGCATTAATGTTACAATGAAAATTATTTTGACTTTGTATAGCACCAAACAGGTCTTAGGGACCGCAAGGGTCCCCAGACTACATTTTGAGAACCAAGTTTAGTATTGTGCTACCAAAATTAATAAGTGCCTCCCCAGATCTCTCCCAAGACAGGATCTAGAGTTACGGCATTCCTGATTGGTCAGAGGAAACAGCCTAGAACTAGCTTAGACCCTGTCACCAGGGAAACTGGGATGCCATCCCTAATAAGTTGTCAAGTTGCCAAGCCTGGATTTACTGAGGAACGTGGCTCCAGAGGCACAAAAATAAAATGTTTTCTAAAGCAGTGAGTCCTTAACTTTACAGAAATCAGAGGACTAGGAGAAAGAAAGGACTGGGTGGTTCTAGGATTTTATACATGAAGGCGATCTCGGACTAGCAAAATTCCTCTCCTGAGCCATGCCACAAAAGAGGCATACAGGGCTTCCCTGGTGGCGCAGTGGTTAAGAATCCGTCTGGGGCTTCCCTGGTGGCGCAGTGGTTGAGAGTCTGCCTGCCGATGCAGGGGGCACGGGTTCGTGCCCCAGTCTGGGAGGGTCCCACGTGCCACAGAGCGGCTGGGCCCGTGAGCCATGGCCACTGAGCCTGTGCTTCCGGAGCCTGTGCTCCGCAACAGGAGAGGCCACAACAGTGAGACGCCCGCGTACCGCAAAAAA
>NC_041229.1:101843978-101854289 GCF_002837175.3 Physeter macrocephalus | reverse complement strand
AATCCGCCTGCCAATGTAGGGGACACAGGTTCGAGCCCTGGTCCGGGAAGATCCCACATGCCATGGAGCAACTAAGCCCGTGTGCCACAACTACTGAGCCTGCGCTCTAGAGCCCGCAAGCCACAACTACTGGGCCCGCGTGCCTAGAGCCCACGCTCCGCAACAAGAGAAGCCACCGCAATGAGAAGCCCACCCACCGCGACGAAGAGTAGCCCCCACTCGACGCAATTAAAGAAAGTCCGTGCGCATCAACGAAGACCCAGTGCAGCCAAAAATAAATCAATCAATAAATAATTTTAGAAGTTCCCTTAAAAAAAAAAAGAGGCATACAGGCATACACACAGGTAAGGCAGTGGTACATGGAGATGAAAACCCAAGATGGACAGTGAAAAGGAAGGAACAGAGTTCAAAGAAACCAAACAGAAAAACAAAACAAAAAAAAGGAAGTGAGACACAAGTCAGGAGAGGGGTCAAAAGGAAGAGAAAATGCACTGACAGAAACATTCCCTGATGAGCTCTGCGGCGACACTGTTACCTTTCTCCCTGGCCACGGTGGCAGTGTGAAAAAAAATTGAGCAACTTACTTGCTGTTCTGATAAGGCATTCAGGCTCTAGAAGTGGCAAGCAAGGAACATCAACAGGAACCAACTGAGACCAAAATCTCGGCCCAAGATTCAAAGTCCACAAATCCACAGGAGCTGCTGAGAAATGACTGTCACCCTCCCTCCCAGGCCTCACAAAGGGGAGGCTTTCTTTTCACTTCAGAAAAGCCAACAAAGGTAACAAGAACCTGCCCTTGAAGGCCCCTCTGCTAGTGAAAAAGGAACCTAAAATCATCAGCTGCTAAGTTCCCATGTGGTCTTTGAGAGAAACAGGGAGCCTTCTCCTGTTGCCAAAGGGTAAATACTGCACGTGAATAAAGGAACACAATGAAAGAAATCCTGGCACTAGGTGGGGCCTCCTCTAACACCCGGATCCCAACAGCTCAGAAAAGCCCATGCTCCAGTAACTTTGGATTTGGCCTTCCAGCCAATGAAGAGACTGCACATCCACCACCAACACCACCACCATTCACACCACAGAAATAATGGGCAGGCAGAGGGTGGTGTGTTTTTTTTTCCCTTTAATCAATAAAGTTGCCTAATATTGATATCTTGTAAATAAACGAAGTATCATTTCTTAAAAAGTGCTTTCAAAAGTACATAAACCTCTCCAACAGCATCTTATTTTCTTTCAGATATCTGATTTAAAAAGAAAACTAAAAAACCAGAAATGCTAGGAAAAGCACCTATGGAAGGAATCCCAATGGCTGGAGGAGGCCAAGATTCTTCCAGTCATTACAGAGACATTCCAAACTACGTCCCTTATACCGACCTGGAGTTGTGTGGCACTCAGAGAAAATTCACTAAGTTGCTCAACTGAAACAACGATGACGATAATTATTACGTCCTGCCAGCACTATTGTAAGTGCTTTATATTCATTAACTCTTTTAATGCTCACAACAACTATATCTCTAAGATAGGTACTATTATTACTCCTTTTTCTTTACAGGCCTAGAGGGATAAAGTAAGCCCAAGGTCACAGTAGGGGCTGACCCGAGATTCCAATACAGGGACTCTAGCTGCAGAGCCTACTCTGACCACAGTGACACCATTTATTGGAAGTCCGAAAGTGCTGGGATCTCCTTTCAACCCTGCCATAAGCTCAACTCAATCAGAAAGCTATGCTAGACCAAGAGGGCCAAAGGGACCCCACTTCCTGTGACTGGAGAACCAGTAATTCAGACTCTTTTGGGCAAAAACAAAGCAACAAGCCCAAAATGCTGCCAATGCTATGTGCAAAGGCAGTCAAAAGATGGCCATCTATGGAGAGGAGGTGGGGAAGTGATGGGGTAAGGGAAAACCAGCAGACACTCGGGTCTAAAGAAGGTGAAGAAAAAAGGGGGTCACCCTGCATATAGGATATGAGTAACCAAAACAAAACCTTCAGTAAAATGGTCCTCAGGAGAAGCAATGAGTAAACCATTGTAGCAGCAACAAGGACATAAGCTAGAGCTCTGCCTGCAGGTAGCTGAACTCATTAATCACCAAGCTTTTGGACTTGGGAGCTTTCTGCTTAGTGGGAGACTGAGAAAACAATCCGGCTACATCAGCAGCACCCGCAGTCTAGTCGCAGGGGGCTCAGAATCCTGCTATGTCCCCTCCCTGAGAAAGATTCCCTACTGTGTTCAGGAAGTGCCAGCACGTGGTGACTGAAGGCTCCCACCTTTCCTACAGGTACCTTGATCAGGGACACTCAAACTGTTCCCCATGGCTGAAGTATCTGTTGAACTGCCAAAAATCAAAAACTATTCTCTCTCCTTTTTTCTTCTCCAGCAGGCCTGGACAGACAGTACCTATGTACCGATCCAAAAAGTCTGGGGTCTGGTTGGATTTAGCAGCCAGATCACGACAGCCAGGAGTCAGGAGTCCCGATTCCCTTTCAGATCCACACGTGGGGAGCCAAGCACAGACCTCCTGGCCAGGCGAAGGGCCTTTTGCCAAGCTGTGAACTGCAAAGAAAAGGAGCTCTATCTTAGAGCTTCCAGTGAAAGGTGTGTAAGACCAAGTTGCTTTGAGTAGCATGAGGTGTGGAGAAAGCCTACTCACTGGAGAGGCCCAGCTGAGAGACCCATTCAGAATTAGGAGGGAAGGTGGTTGTTTACAGACCTCCTCCAGACTCATTCCTCAGTGAGCAGAGCCCCAGAGGAGGCAGATCTTTGTATTGCCAATTTCCCGAAGAGCAGAGGAAAAGAGGCCGAGGCGGCTCAAAACTAGCTTGACTGGTTCTACAGAGAAGCCACTGGTCTGCTCCGCCTTCCTTATGTTAAAAAGAAAAAGGTGGCTTGGAGCCAGTCGTTGAACCCGCCCCCCCCCCCCCCCGCCCGCCCGCCCCACTGCTTCACTGTCCCACAGGATCCACCTAGCCACCAAGACCAGGGTCCATCTCACCCTCCCTCCTACCTACTTGTGATTCTATGACTTCATAAGCCTAAAATCAATCATTTGCTGCACAAGAGGAAATATATTTGTTTTTTGCCCTTTTCCAATGAGAAGGAATAAATGAAAGTAAGGCGGAATGAGTGCCAACCCAAAGACAGACATCTGTGGAAAGAACTCCCCACGGGGACCAAAAAAACTTCAAACACTCTAGACAAAACGGACATTCAGATGAAGGGATCTAGCCTATTTATACCCGGCAAAGGAGAAGCAGGTCAAGTGGGCCAGAGAAGGCCCTGGGACCCCTCCTCCTCTGAGAGAGAACTGGAAACCAAGGGGGCCAGATGTTCTCTTGGTGCTTTTTCAGAACCAGATGTACCATCTCAAAGTCTAAGAAACAGCAAAGACATTCAATAGCCCGCACTAAAAGGGCTGTGGCGGGGTAGTGACGCTCTGCTCCGAGAGCTAGAACTTTCAGAGTTAACATGGCGATAGACAGCCTCTTCCCATGCCACAAGTGGGAAATGGGTGGTTTCCTCCTCCACAAGGTTTGTAAAGCCTTACTCTTCCCTTTGCTGAGACAGAAGGGGAAAATGCATAGATAACACTTCAGTGACTCATATTTGATGAAGGCTGGGAGAAAGCCTGGAGAATCCAAGCTTCAGGTGCAAAATGTACAAATACTGGAATCTACTATCAAGAAAAGGAAACCCAGCCACCTATCTGGTTTGTCATTTTGCTGAACTTCCGCTGAAGGAGGAAGGGCCAGGTTTAAACTCCACCCACCCTTTCCACAGCCCTCTCAATTTTTGCTTTGACGCAGGAAAGCGGCGAACGCGGCAACGTCACCATGGTTAAGAGAGAACCAAACTCTTTCCACGTCTCCTCCCAAAGCAGAGGCCTAGTGGTCAGCCTACAGCTTAACCCAGCGCAAGGAGCTGGGGCTGGACCTGGTTACAGCAGGAAAGCCTCATCAGGCAGCCTCAGGGAAGGAAGGATGACCACCCTCCTTGCCCTTTCCATCTGCTGAGGTTACTTCATCCCAATCCATTAATGAGCTTCAAAGTGCTGCTGGGGGGAGTCCATTTAGCAGAGACGCTATCATGGGGCCAAGGGTGGCGCCCAGCCCCCACCTCACTTGTCGATAATGGGCCACAAGGTCCGAGCTTAGCTGCACTCTAGGCATAAAATATTCATTTAAGTCGACATAGTACATGTGAGGAAAGTCATGGAAGCTCCTGGGCGAAGAGGAATGCCAGCCAGGTGGCTAAGTGCTCAATGGGAAAGAGTTCATGAAGGCACGGGTTAGTCCTGGTCAAATGCCCACTGAGAATTAGGCTGTTCTGTCCAAAGGGGAAGCAGTCTAGTCTGAGACGTTTTTGACTCCCAAGAGCTCTAACCATGCAAACCTTTCAGAAAACAAATTCTCAGTCTTTTCCTGCCTCACAGGCATCAACTCTGTTTAAGACATTTATGCTGAAGAAAACTCAAGCCCAATCTTTGGTCGCCATCCGAAAGATTCAGTTATCCCTGTGCAAACTTGATTTTAATCTGAAGCAGGCCGAATTTCAATGACTGCCTTGTATCCATCTGTTTAGCTACTTCCCAAAGTCCACAGACTGGAGAGAAATTATTACAATTTACTAGGTAGCTACCTTTACCAGGTTCAAAGGTTGTAGTATGGCAACTCTATGAACTCCAGGGGCTCCTAGAGCCCTTGGTCTAACAATACCTCTTTCCTGTTTCGAGGGTGAAGCAGAAAGTAAGACTATATGGTCTGACATTCACCCACACCCCTGACCAGAAGGCAGCACCACCAAGGAGCCCCTGGCCAGGGTCAAAGGGCAGAGGTCGGAGTCAGCACCCAGAGCATGGGGCTTGCTGCACAGCCTGCAGGACAGGGAGTGAAACGAGAGCGAACCGAGCTCTCTACAAGACAACACTAAAACCAGATTACTCAGTGAAACGTTCAGCCAGAATCAACACTGGGATCCAAGGGATATGTGTGTTTGGAGTGGCTCAGTGGTTCTGTGCAGGATTCTAAAAGTTAGATTTGCTCTCTCACCCACACTTCCAAACTCCTCTTCCCAGAATCATGAGAGAAGAAACAATGCCACGCACTCCCTGGAAGGACAACAGCAGCCCCCTCCCTCGCCCACTGCAGCAGAGGCAGAGGCGGGTGGGTAGTGAAAGCCTCTTGCTTTCTCTCAGGTGCTTTCTCTCAGGAGCCCTCTCTTGTGGTTCCTGAGGCCCAGAGGTGGGGCAGGTATGAAGGCAATGTAGGCCCTCTACCAGGTGTTACAGGAAGCTTTCGCCAGCGGCAGGTGGACTCTGCAAGTTGGACCCCTCTCCACTTGCCTATTACTGCTGCTGCTGGCTGGAAGACAAACAGTCATCTTGCTGATTGCTTTCACCACTGCCAAGCCTCCAGGCCAACAGAGCCATTTGGAAAAGTGAACGGAAAGCTCAGCTCTCAGATTAAGAATGCCCAAAACGACCAGCCCCAGGTCACAACCCTCTTTCTGCAAAAGGAAGAGGCTATGACTGTGAAAAAGCACATCTGCAATCAGGTGTCACAAAAATCACAATAAAGACAGGGTTTAACTTTCTTTTTATCTCCTACTTTCACTGTTAGAAGCAGAGTCGACAGCAAACAGGCAATCTCTCTGCAACACTAGGTTTATTTTTATGCTTCAGCATTTTGTGTGTGTGTGTGTGTGTATGTCTGTTTAATTCAGATGTGATCAAAGAGCTCCTAGAAACAGCTTCTCATCAGCCACATGTTTTAAAGAAAGAGGGAGAGAAAGAGCAAGAGATTGGAGCTTGAAGACAACCAGCAGAGTTTGTTTACCTATTTTCTTGCGAAACCAATTAAAATAATTTAAATCTAAATAAGATAATAGAGGACCTTTGGGGGAAAGAAATCAAACCAACCAAATCCCTTGCTTTTTATTTCACAACATTAAGGCTTATGCAATGACCACTTCAGCTAGAATCGCAACAGGACCGAGAAGAGCTTTCTGGTCTCACCTGGTGGCATGATCTAGCCCAAAAGAAACCAGTGCTTCAGGCCTCTCTAGCCATATGACCAGAGGAGCTGCTACTTGTCTTTTTTCTTGTTTTAAAAAATACTGCACCTGCCCTTTATGTTTTTCGAAATCCACGCTTTTACCGGAATGAGACTTAATATCAAGTCAATGGTGCGGCTACCCTGAGAATGACAGAAGAACCAACGAAGCGGCTCAGGGGAACCTAAATCCATGGAGTGGAAACAGGATGAGTAATTCATAATTTGGAACAGGATGACAATGTATGCAGCCAGTGCTCTGGACAAAGTTATCAAGGAGCAGCTTACGTTCCCAAATGGTTCACAGAGTTCTATCACAAAATCAGTAGGCGTGCACCGGGTTCCTACTATGCGCTCAGCATTATGTGAGGCTTGTAGGGAAGAGAGGAAATCAATGCACACATCACAAGAAAAAGACCAAGGCAAGAATACATTTACATTGAGTAAAGAGCACAAAGAAACCACATTGAGGCACTCTGTTACTCTACTTTGCAGAATACAATGCCCCCCACAGCCTTGCTGAGAGAGTAGGCACTCCACCGCCACTCCCCAGATGCCTGAGGGTGCCAGTCAGTCACTTGGCCTCCTCCTACCAGCTCAGAATCAACAGTCTGGGGAAGTCCTTTGGTTAAGCAGGGTTTACCTGCTAAATAAAGGCTGTGATAGGAAAAGGAATGGAACAGGCAACCTCAAGAGGGTCTTGAGAAAGTGGTTCCCATTAAGGAGAGAAACAGCTGGCACTGAGGGAAAGACTGTGAGATACAGACCATGCTCCAGTTTTCAAACACCTCAGTCCCATACAGAACCAGCTGCCAAACCCGCTGATGAAATGGAAATCAACCATCACTCCCTCTCAACCCATTTCAACCCCAGAAGCAATCAGTCAATCCATCAGTAATGAAATGGTCAACCACTGCAGAAAAACTTATCCAGAACTCCTCTTGAGTTCCTGACTGCCCAGATAACAGAGAGTGAGGGGGTAACAAAAGAGAAAAACATCAGAGAAATGAAAAGAGGGTAGATTTTTCAGAGAAAGGTGTTAATATGCAAGAGTATATAACAACAGTTCTACAGCACTAAGGAGAAAGAAGGAAACAAGATGAAAACATAAATAATGTAGTGAGGGAGAAGGATGCAAAAAGCACTTCAAGCCCCACAGGAGAAGAGCTCTTTTTTCAGGTCAAGTTTTTTTTGCCTAGTGAAGTTCTCCACCAAGTTTTTTTTTGCCTAGTAAAGTTCTCCACCAAGGTATGACAGGCAGGGGACTCTCCACAGAGCAGGCAGCAAGGGACACTAGAGATGGTGAAAGAAAGGGGAGGGGTGGAAAGTGGACGCCTCTCGGCTAAGAGGTGAGATGACACAGAAAAGGCTAAGGCTTGGGTGACAGATGATAGCAGTGATTGCCAGGATGAGGGGGAAGTGTGTAGCTCAAGAAACTAGCGTGCAAAATTCCTGACCCGGGGGGTTACAAAGACTAGCCAATCACAAGGGGATGGATAGGGGCATATGCGGGGGGAAAAATAAACATGATGTGAAGAAGGCAGGAAACTAATATGGAGATTAAAGGCAATCCTAATTAAGAGGCATAGTAAGAAAGATGGGGTGAGGGCAGAGAAACCAGAAGGCAACAAGCAAGGGGGAAGAAACTACGTAAAGTGACAGATCCAGGAGTGAAGAAACAAGAAAGCCTCACGGTTTGTGTTGCGGTGTAAGAGGACAGAAAGGCAAGGACGGGGATGCGGCAAGGCCTGGGAAAGGACCGAGCAACAGGTTGTGTAAATGAAGTGGGGCTGAAATAGTGAGTGTCTTTCCCTCGGTAGGAAGAGCCCAGGGACAAGACTGGTACAGCACTCACCGTGAGAAACAGGAGGCCAAGACTCAAAAACCCAAACCCCAGAGGAAGAGAACGTGAGGGATCCAAAGACTCTGAAGGGAGTGAAGACTGGAACCCCAAAGACAACCTGTGGGAAAACTATGCGCATGACAGCTGTACGGGAAAACACGGAAGCAACAAATGCCAGCGCGAGGCACCAGGGAGCTCCTGGAGAAGAGAAGGGAAAGTGATGAGCAAAGAGTAGGCGAAAGATTTGGAAAGGTGATGAGGGTGGAGCTGGTGGGTTGCAAGCAAGAGGGAGAGCACAATCTGGAAAATTGCAAGAGGCAGGGTGGAAAGCCGGGGAACTGGAAGGGGATAGGGATCGAGAACACACTCCGGGGCAAGGACCCTGAGGGTGATAACTGGGAGAACCGGTGCGGGCGGAGGGGAAGCGAGGCTGGAGGGATGGAGGAAGAGGTGGACAACGACCCGGGGCAAATCGCAGGGTGCCAGCCGAGGAACAGGAGGGTGGCAGCTTTAAGCGTGGGTGGAGGAAGACCAGAAAGGCCCCCGAGAGAAAAAGGGAAGAGAAGAGGAAGCTGGGGAGGTAACACGGAAGAGCGCAGGAGGGCGGTGAGGGGAGAAGGGGGGGGGTTCGGCAGAAAGACAAGTGTACAGCTTGGAGTCTGGACGAGGTGGGTCCCAGGAGAGGACTCGGAAGGGAGATGTACGGGGCCAGGAGCCAGATGACAGGGCAGCCGAGGCTTACAGGATGGCAGCAGGGGCACGAGGGGAGCTGAGGAGGGAGGAGGCTCTGCAAGGTGCAGGGGCCCAGCCAGAGAATTCGGGGAGCCCTTAGGGCTCCTTACCTGCTCGGTGTCCCTCTCGTTCAGCGTGGGTAGGGGGGTCCGGGCGCTGGACATGGCGCCGGTATCTCAGGGGAGGGAACCGAGAAGCTCGGAGGAAGGGAGGGAAGGGAAGGCGCGGAGCCCGGCCGGGCGGGGCTTCTCACAGCAGGGGCACCCGCCGCATGGGCCCCGGCCGGGGGTGCGGGGAGGCCGGACTGCCGCTCACGCCAGCCCGGGGATGCGCCGCTCGGGCTAGGCCGCGCCGGCTCCGAGCGGCTCCGGACCGCACCCCCCCGACCCCCGGCTGGGCTGTGCCGCCTTTCGGCCGGGCCGCGCCGCTCCGCCTACTCTCTGCCGCCGCAGCCGGCCGCCTGCCTCGCTCCTCCCCTGCCCTCAGCGGCACTGCTCCGCGCCCGGCACACAGGCAGCCGCCGCCGGACCTGCTGCTCCCAACATGGCCGCCACCACCGCCGGCCCTCGGCTCTTTCCGCCGGCAGCAGCCGGAAACATCCGAAGCGGCTAGAAACGGGAGGGGGGCGCGCCTTCTCCTCCCGGCCACAGACTACTGGTGAATTCCGGAAACACCCGAAGAAGGTAATCCCGGGGACGCGCCTGCCTCCTCGATTCCGAAGACCAAGCTTCGGCTCTGTTTGCGGAAATCCACGAAGGGACTCCGGGTACTCCAGCCACGCCCACAGGCCTTTCCCCGCCCACTTCAAGCTGGCTCTCGGCAGTTTCCGGACACACCCGAAGCCGCCCCGCTTGCCTTGAGCCGGCCCCGCCCCCATCCCGCCCCGACGCCTCCGGCGGTTGTCGGCCATTTCCGGCAACACCCGAGGCCGGGCGAGCCTCGGGTAATTCCCTCGGGTGGTACCCAAAGTCTGACTCTTCGTTTCTTTCCGTCAGTTTTCGGGTATTTTCAAACCTTGAACAGGGAGCGTGGATCGCATGTGCGTGTTACCATTTGCCTAAATAGAAAATAAGGCTGTTAGCCATCACTGCTGTTGGCATTCTTTGGTTCTAAGGCAACTTCCTGTCTGTGTGTCCTTTCGTCTCTCAGCTAGCTCATTAAATACATCTCGTTTATCATCCAGCCTGTCTATCAACATGTGTGTCACCTGTCAGATGCAGCGTTAGTCTATTACCTGTCTACCTACAGTTCATCACCTGCTGTCATCTATCTTGGCTTCTATTTATCTATCCATGCACCCCGCATCTAGTCCACAGGGCTCCTCAAGGTCCCAGGCAAGCACCAGGTAAACGTCCTTGGCTCCCAGCTGCCGGAAGCTGCACAGATTCCCCCCAGCCCAGCATTCCACCTCCAGCTGTGTGTAGTGAAAATGCTGTGTGATCTTGGAAAAATCACATAACATCTCTGTTTAGACTCCTCAACGTTCCTATATTGACAGAATCCATGCCTTTGTTCCAGTGATGACATTCTAAATAACATCTTTGAATTTGTTACCTTTTCTTTCTTTCAGAAAAAGTTTCTGTTTTTTTTACGTGTTGTTTTTTTTTTTTTTGGCTACGCTGGGTCTTCTTTTCTGTGCGTGGGCTTTCTCTAGTTGCGGCGGGCGGGGGCCACTCTTCATCACAGTGCG
>NC_041229.1:101829138-101843930 GCF_002837175.3 Physeter macrocephalus | reverse complement strand
CATCGCAGTGCGCGGGCCTCTCACTGTCGCGGCCTCTCTTGCTGCGGAGCACAAGCTCCAGGTGCGCAGGCTCAGTAGTTGTGGCTCACGGGCCTAGTTGCTCCGCGGCATGTGGGATCTTCCCAGACCAGGGCTCGAACCCGTGTCCCCTGCATTGGCAGGCAGACTCTCAACCACTGCGCCGCCAGGGAAGCCCCAGAAAAAGTCTTTTGCTTGTTCAAAATAGCACAAAACGGCATTGCACTATGGCAGTGAGTCACGCCAGTTCCCTTTTAACTCTACCTGTGAGGTAGAGCAGGAGAGACATTATCTTAATTCACATTTCAGTTATCCCTCCTAAGACAAGGAACTCATGGGAAAGAAAAGAGAAACTGGTTGAAAATGAGGATTCCTCAGGATGGCACAAAGAATGGACACCTAGAGAGGTTCCTTTTCTTCTCTGGCCTCAGTTTCCCCATCAATGAATCGAGGTCATTAGATTCATGAGCTCTGAGGTCCCTCTCATCTCTGGAGAGCCCCTGACTTTAACAGGAAGTCTGTGTGGCAACCTGAGTTCACTCTTCACTTCCTCCTAGATTGTCTCACCAGGGAGGGGCAGTAGGCTGGCTGGGCTGATTCCTTGGGCTCTAAGCTGCCCCCACCCATTGTATCCTGGACATGTTGAAAAACCACCACTCCCAAACCTACCCTAAGTTCAACAGCAAATAAGGTAGGCAGAAGCCAGAGTCCCCACAAGAGCCAGAGACCAAGCTCAAGTAACAAGTTCCCAAAGGTACAGGAGGAGAGAGGCCCAGGGGCTTGTGGGGAAAGAGTGCTGGCTGCACCTCTGACACTTGACTTCCAACTCCAGCTACAGCTTATTGAGCAGAGCCCTTGGCTAAGTCAACCAGAGAAATAGGCAGCCAGATAGAAGCAATGAGAGGATGGTATGAACATACTTCCTAAGGCAACCGGTATGACCTACAGTCGTAGTAAATGCTCGGGACTCCATGACACCTCCTCATGCCCCACCTCAGCTCCATTCAGGCATCCAGCCCTTGAGGAAGAAGTTGGTGAAGGAACACAGAAGGAGGTGAGGGGGGCAAAGAGGAAGAGGTGAAGCCAGAGGACATTACCCGACCCCAAATTCATCCGGAAAAATCCATGAGAACGATGTGCCCTCTGGTGGCCAAAGGGAGACTCACTGTTGATTCCTGTGCCCCGTGTAACCTCCAAGGCTTGGGTCCCTGGAATAAGGGAAAAGGGGAGGGGGTTGGAGGAGCAAAGGAAGGTGCACTCAGGGGTCTTCCCTGGCCCCAATCTAAGCAAACTTGACTAAGCAAACCCTACATCCTCCATGCTTCTACCCACTCAAGTTCTCATCCCTGCACTCTGCCCCTTAGCCCCTGCCTCCATCCTACCTGTTCTCTCCTCTTCCTCACAAGGCTGTCCAACCGGTCTCCCTGCCTAGAGTCCCTCCAACCTGCCCCACCAGCCATGCCAGAATAATCTTCCTAAAGTCGAGCTCCAATTACATCTCTGCCCTGCTAGAAGGCTCTCACCAGCTCCCCTGTGGGTTAGGCAGGCTGATTTCATGGGCCTATGACCTGTGCAGTCACACAAAGCCCCACACTTAAGAAGGGGCTTGAGCTTGATTTAATGCTCTACTGTCACCCCTCTTGAAATTTCTACCAAGGGGGCCCTGCATTTTCATTTTGCACCGGGCCCCACAAATTTTGTACCTGGTCCTGGTGGTAGGAAAAGACTTTGGCCTGCACTGAAACCTTTGCACAATCTGGCCTCCACTTACCTTGTGAATATCCTCTCCAGCTAGGTATCACCGGTTGGCACCTCCCTGCAATTCGTGCCCTGCCACCAAGCTCTCTCACCTTCACGCTTTTGTTCAGGCTGATCAATTGCCAGTCACCTACCTCACCTGGAATTCTAGATGTCCTTCAAGATCCAGTTCAAATATCATCTTCTCATACCCACCTAGTCTTCTTCAAAGATTAATTACTGCCACACATTTACCTCTCTCTAATCTGCAAATTCATTCATTCATAAATCTCTATTGAGCATCTACTATGTGCAAGGCACTGTTCTAAGCTCTCCAGATATATCAGTGAACAAAAGATCTCTGCCGTTGGGGAACTTACATCTCGACTGGGGAAAGACAGACAACAAACATAATACATGATAGTAAATATCAAGTGTCATGGGAAAAAAACTAGTCAGCTAAAGGGGATCAGGATTGCAGAAGTGAGGTAAAGGGATGGAAAACAAGTTGCAGTATTAGGGTGGTCAGTGCAGGCCTCACTGAGAAGGTGACACTTGAGCAAAGACTTGAAGGAGTTGAGGGAGTGAGCTCTGCTGCTGTCTGGGGGAAGAGCATTCTAGGCGGAGTGTGCGGCCAGTGCAAAGGCCCTGAGGCAGGTGCGGGCCTGGCTGTTTGAGAGTGTGGGGGTAAACAGTAGGAGAAGAGGGCAGAAAGGTGATGTGGAGCCAGGCCTGGTGGGCCGCTGCTTTGGCTTTTTCTTGTTGTGAGGTGGGGAGCCACTGTAGTGACATGGCCCGACTGGCTGCTGGGTTGAGAATAGAGTGAAGGGGGCAGGGCAGAGTTTCCTTCTGGAAACCCTGAAGGAGGCTTTTATGACAATTCAAGTGAGAGATGACCATGGCTCGGAGCAAGTCAGCAGTGGTGGAAGTAGTGAGAACTGGTCAGATTTGTGATAGATACAGCCGACAGGATTTCTTTCTCTCTTTTTTTAAAAAATAAATTTATTTATTTATTTTTGGCTGTGTTGGGTCTTCGTTGCTGCGCATGGGCTTTCTCTAGCTGCAGCGAGTGGGGGTACTCTTCGTTGCGGCGCGCAGGCTTCTCACTGTGGTAGCTTCTCTTGTTGTGGAGCACGGGCTCTAGGCACGCGGGCTTCAGTAGCTGTGGCACGCAGGCTCAGTAGTTGTGGCTCATGGGCTCTAGAGCACAGGCTCAGTAGTTGTGGCGCATGGGCTTAGTTGCTCCGTGGCATGTGGGATCTTCTCAGTCCAGGGCTCGAACCCGTGTCCCCTGCATTGGTAGACGGATTCTTATCCACTGTGCCACCAGGGAAGTCCCCGGACAGGATTTCTTTTCTTTTCTTTTTAATATATAAATTTATTTATTTATTTTTGGCTGCATTGGGTCTTCGTTGCTTCTTAGGGGCTTTCTCTAGTTGTGGTGAGCGGGGGCTACTCTTCGTTGAGGTGCGTGGCCTTCTCATTGCAGTGGCTTCTCTTGCAGAGCTCAGGCTCTAGGCGCACGGGCATCAGTAGTTGTGGCACGTGGGCTCAGTAGTTGTGGCTCACGGGCTCTAGAGCACAGGCTCAGTAGTTGTGGCACACGGGCTTAGTTGCTCTGCAGCATGTGGGATCTTCCCAGACCAGGGCTCGAACCTGTGTCCCCTGCATTGGCAGGCGGATTCTTAGCCACTGCACCACCAGGGAAGTCCCGGCAGGTGGATTCTTAACCACTGTGCCACCAGGGAAGCCCCCAACAGGATTTCTTGATGGATTAGATTAGGAGGTATGTGAGACAGAAGAGCTGAGGATAATTTCAAGCTTTCCAACCTGAATAACTGAAAACAAAACAAACACAAAAGTAAAGGCTCTACCACAAGCCCCAGACCAGGTAGAAACCAATGGATAGGACCTATGCTCCAGGGCAGCCACGTTGCCCACCAGAATCAGGGAAGGCAGGGGTTACAGATCCCCAGCACCAGAGGCACAGGGGCCTTAGAGTAGCAGTCCCCTGCATGGATGGGCCAAGAGGGGAAAAGCCAAAGGGAGACCAAGGTGCTGGATGGAAGACACCTTCATTCTCACCCCTGTGAACCATTGTAACTCTTCTCCATCTTTCTCCTCCCACCCAGTGAAGCCAGAGAGCCTGCTCAGGCAGGCCACCCTGGGGGGTAAGGAGAGTGGTCCAGAATTGCCCTCTGATCAAGAGTCAGATAACAGGGTGTGGCAAGACCCACACATGCCCTCTGACTCACAGAGACCCTCCCATCTCGCTGAGCTTTGCTCTCTCTTGATGTCTCTGAACTTCCATCATGCACTTTATTTATTTATTTTTAAAATTTTATTTATTTATTTTTGGCTGCATTGGGTCTTTGTTGCTGTGCCCGGGCTTTTCTCTAGTTGTGGTGAGCGGGGGCTACTCTTCGTTGCAGTGCGCGGGCTTCTCATTGCGGTGGCTTCTCTTGTTGCAGAGCACAGGCTCTAGGCCCCTGGGCTTCAGTTGTGGCTCGCGGGCTCTAGAGCGCAGGCTCAGTAGTTGTGGCGCACGGGCTTAGTTGCTCCGCAGCATGTGGGATCTTCCCGGACCAGGGCTCGAACCCGTGTCCCCTGCGTTGGCAGGCGGATTCTTAACCACTGCGCCACCAGGGAAGCCCCGTCACGCACTTTATTGCCATTACCATACACCATATTGAATTTAGGACATTTCAGAGATGTTAGAGTGTGGGCAGACGTGCATCTTAGAACTGATGGAATAGAATATGTTTATTATTCCACCAGGATGTGAGCTACACTAGGACAGGAACTCCCAGGCTCCTTCCCTTTTCTCAGGGCTAACCCACACGGAGAGCTGCATCCTATGTGGATATACTAACACTCACAAGTGGGAGGCATTGTTATTTCCCTCACTTTTCTCAGAAGGAAATTGAAGCATAGAGAAGCTTGGTCCCTTGCCAATGGGAGTGGGAACAGGGGAATGAACTTTGGGCTTCTCTGCCCATGAGAGGTGGGCTGTGTAGGGTAGTGGCAGACCCTACTGCCAGGCTGCTCCTTAGCAGCTATGTGATCTTAAGTAAGGCTCTTAACGTCTCTCTGCCTTAATTTCCCCGTCTGTTAAATGGGGATAATAAAAGTACCTACCTCACAGGGCTGATTTGTGAGGCTATAATGAGATGATACACGAAACAGGCCAGGACAGAGCCTGGTGGACAGCCAGCGCTTTGTGTGGGCTGCTATTATTATTAGGCAGACTAGCCAGCCTCCCTGAGGCTTCTTTTAAGTCTCTTTACTATATCCTCCCCACGTCCCAGAAGCACAACACTGGATCAGATGTAAGAGAGTCCATCCTGGCCCCAGCTCTGTCACTAAGGGATCATGTGAGCCATTAGGTAACTCCCTTGCCCACTTGGGGCCTCAGGCTTCTTCTTTGATCTCTGTGGGGTCTTCCATAATGCTGTCGACTGAATGTGTGTCTGCCCCCCAAGATTCATATGTGGAAATCCTAATCCCCCCGAGGTGATGGTATCTGGAGGTGGCGCCTCTGGGAGGTGATTATGTCATGAAGGCAGAGCCCTCATGAATGGAATGAGGACCCTTATAAAAGAGACCCCACAGAGCTCTCTGGTCCCTTCACCGAGTTGAGGACACAGCAAGGAGACAGCTGTCTATGAACCAGGAAGTGGGCTTTCACCAGACATTGAATCTGGTGGCACCTTGATCTTGGACTTCTCAGACTCTGGAGATAAGAGGAATAAACTTCTGTTGTTTATAAGCCATGAGTCTGGTATTTTGGGACGGCAGCAGCCTGGACAGACTAAGATAATCTCCCAAACCCTAAACCAGTGACAATGTCACTCTTGTCCTTCTTCGCCCATGACTTGGCACTGTGCCTGGGGTGGAGGAGTGTTCCTATTCAGTGTTCCTGCCAGTGTTCCTGCCAGCCTTGCTCATATGTGCCTAGCGCAGCAGGAAAGTCCAGCTACCCATGGAGGTCACTGTATACCGACTTAGGGGGAAGGGGGGAGGAGGGGAGAGGGGGAGAGGAAGGGGCAGCAGGCAGGGAAGCCACCTTCAGTGTCTGTTCTCCTGGGAGGAGGTGCCATTTGGACCAACTCACATTCCCATACTGGGTCACTGTCTACAGGCAGAGTTCTGCCACCTCCATCGCTAAGAAGGTTGGGCGTTCTGGATGGAAAGCCAGGCTGCCACGTTGGCAGAAGCCACGTCGGTGGGAGGCAAAGGGGAAAGCAGAAGTGGGCAGTTTTTACTGGGGCTCAGAGGGGGATACCCAAAGTGGATGATCTGGGGCCTGTGGGAGCATGGGGACTGGAAGAAGCAGCAAGGAAGGCTTCTTAGAGGAGGCGATGCAGTCAGACCCCAAGGATAAGCAAAGGACTGCGAGGAAGAACTGGCAGAAATAGGAGCAGCCCGTGGAGGCATGAAGGAGGCCGGCTCTCAAGGAGCTCCCATTTCATGGGGATGGGCCAAGAGCAGCCTCAGACTTGGAGCTGGCAGAGGGGAGTCGGTACCAGCTGGCTGTAACTGGCTTCCTGGAGGACGAGGGGCGGGGGAGGCCGGCCAATGACTCATCAGTGTCTGAGATGATGTCCCCGCATACCCAAGGCTGCATGGTTGCTCCTGGATGGCCGGCAGCAGGTGTGTCTGGGGGAACACTCCCACTTTCCCTACCACCTCACCATCCTCCCTAGGGAGGACAGTGCCTGAGGTCCCCAGCCCCAAGGACAGCAGGGACACTTTCTGGCCCTGGCAGTGTCCTTAGTGGTTCCAACAGTGCTGGGCACATAGCAGGCTGTCTGTGAATCCCTGGGGAACGAAAGCCACAGGGCTTTGGCTCTCCTTGTCCCCTTTGCCCCGAACTCCCTTTCCCTATGTAACTGCATGGCTCTCTCTGTGCTTAAATGTCTCCAGAGGAAGCCCTCTCTAGCCCCCAACTCAAAACTGCATCCCTTGACGAATGAACATGCAAGGATATCACGGGAATGCAGTCAGCCAAATCCAGAACGGAGGAAATTCTGTCCATAGAACAAGCCACTGTGTTCTTAAGAAAAAAGAAAAGAAATAGGGAAAAAGAGGAAAGAAAGGCTGTTACAGGTTGAAACCCATCAACCAAATGCAGTGCAGGGAATGTACTTAACCCCAGATTCAAAGAAATCAGCTGTAAAAGGATTCACGGCAGAGTTCTGGAGATCCGTTGCGCAACAATGTGAATGTACTTACTATTAAACTGGACACTTGAAAATGGTAAATTTCATGTTATGTGTATTTTCCCACAATTAAAAAAAGGTTTTTTTTTAAGATATTCATGGACCAATTGGGGGATGTGAACACTGTGTGGATATTAAATGACATTAAGGGATTATTCGTTTTTAAAGTGTGATATATATTTTACTGAAAAGAGTCTGAATTTCCTAGAGATACAAACAGACCTATTTACAGATGAACTGATACAATGTCTGGGATTTGCTTTTAAATAATCCAGAAGAGAAGGAGATGTGGGGAGATAAAGATAAACCAAAACTGGCCCTATTTGTTGAAGCTGGGATACATCAGGGTTCATTGTTCCTCTCTCTCTCTCTCTCTCTCTCTCTCTCTCTCTCTCTCTCTCTCTCTCTTCTTTTGGGTGTGTTTGAAAATGTCCACCATTGGGAATTCCCTGGCAGTCCAGTCGTTAGGACTCCGTGTTAGGGTTTTTTTTTTCTCTCTCTCTCTCTCTCTCTCTCTCTCTCTCTCTCTCTCTCTCTCTCTTCTTTTGGGTGTGTTTGAAAATGTCCACCATTGGGAATTCCCTGGCAGTCCAGTCGTTAGGACTCCGTGTTTTTACTGCCGAGGGCACCGGTTTCATCCCTGGTCGGGGAACTAAGATCTCACAAGTCGCGCAGTGTGGGAAAAAAAAATGTCCAAGATCAAAAGAGAAAGAAAAGAAAAAAAGAATAGTGCCCTTCCGTCACGCCCAGTGCTCTTCCCTGCTGGACACACTGAGAAGCTCCTAGTTTGCCGTCTGCCTCCCCTGGAATGGGGGTGTGGGGAGAGCCGGGGTGCTCTCTCTCTCTCGTTCACAGCTATATTCAAAACACCTGAAACCATAAATGCCTCTCATCCAGCTGGCAGCTGTGAGCCTGGGTCTGCGTGGCCCCATAAGCCTGAGATTTGAACAGCACAGTGATCTTAACCTTGGAGGGCCATGGATTAGTCTGTCTGAGGCCAACCGCTCACCCAGGAAGATGTGGGTGCCATGGTGGGCAAGTGGTCGGGTCAAGGAGAGGGAGTGGAAGGGACAGGGCAGGGTCTGGAAAGGAGAAGCCCCTCCCTCTGCCCTGTCCCCTAGGGCAGCCCAAGCTCATGTGGACATCATTGTACCTGGCACTACTTTTGTAGCCTCCATATACCAAGTCCAGCCTGAGCCAGGGTCAGAGGTCGCGGAGGGAGGCCAGGGCCAGCAGGCGGGACCCACCAGGGGCCCAGGAGCCTTTCAGGAGAGAGAGGCAGGTGAGGAACAGGTCTCCCTACACCCTCAAAGCCCTCAGCTTGGTTCCCAGACATCATCACCTGAGACAGGTGTGATGAGCACCCCTCCACATTGCTGTGAGCCCCTCCAGTGGGTACTGCCAGGCACAGGGCATGACCCCAGCAGGGGCCAGGCCCTGGAGGGCTCTGGAAGTTGGCAAGGCAGGGGCACTGGGCACCACTATCATGCTCCTGAGCAAAGGAGGTGTGAGCGCTTGTTGTCTCGAATGAGCTTCCTGACTCCCATCTGCGTCCACTCCAGCCCCAACCCCTGAACCTACCGTGGGTCCCCAGGCTCTGGAGGGAAGGTGTGTCAGGGTCTTCCTAAAGCACAAACAGGCCATGGCGTGCCAGAGACAGCAGCTCTGCAGTCAGACAGACCTGGGCTCAGCCAGGTTCTGCTCCTTTAGCCGCTCTGGGATGGCAGGCAAGGTACCACATGCAGCTCAAGGTGCCTCAGTTTCCTCACCTGTATCACGGGCACAAGGTGGGGTGACCCACAGTGGAGACCAAGGCAGGTGTCCTGCCTGCACCCCACAGTTCCCAGCACCGTGGCCGCCCAGGGGCCTTCATCCACGGCTGTGCAAGCTGACCCTGCAGGGTGCTTGTCCCAGCCCCTGCTTCCCCGGGCCTCCTAGATGCGGGGCCTGAGGAGACCTGAGGCTTTGCTGTTGGTGTTAGGGAGGCCAAAAACGTGGCTCTGTTTCCTTTCTCTTCCTTTCTCGTGGTGCACTCTGTCCACGGAGTGAGGCTATTTGCTCGAGGGAAGAAAGGGACTGGCCAGATTCGGTGATACGAAGGCACCTGGTTCCAGGAAGGTGGGAAACAGACACACTGGCGTGCTGTGGAGTCACCTTACCCGTCACACCTGCGAGCAGCAGCCTCCATCCTGCCTTGGGGAGGTCAGCTGGGTGCCCCCTTCCCAAAAGACCCTCCGTGGGGACAGACGCAGAGGCTGCAATCCCCTCAGAGACGCTCACCCACGCCAGCCCCCAGCCTCCTCCACACCTCAGGGGTATGCAGGACTTCACAAAGGGCCCTGAAGGCAGTCTCATTCCAGCCACTCTGCAGCCTGGCTGTGTGTGTGAGGAATGGGGTGGGGGGCCCCTGGAAAGGGAGAGCGGGTTAGAGGAGCCGAAGAGTCCGGACCAGAGCAGTGACAGGACTGGGCGCTGCATGGGGGCCCAGCCAGTGACCCTCCCCCTTTTCCAGCCGTGCTCCGCCCCCTTTCCAACCACGCTGCAGTTTCTCTTCAAGGAGGGAAGGGGCTGCTTCTTCCCTGGCCTCGGACTGGCTCTGCCCTCAGGGCTGTTACTGGTCTCCAAAAAGAGCTCCCTGACTGGGCCCCAAGGAGGGCAGTTGTGAAGGGTGGCAGGTGGCCGCCTTCAGAGCACAAAGGAGTACTGGGGAGAGGGGCGGGCGTGCGGCTCAGGGGTCGGGCGGCGGCATCCTCTTCCCCGGCTCCTTCACTTGGTCGTGGCTGGACTTCAGCAGCACACCCGGAGAACGTCACCACCATCAGCCACTCGGGTCGCTGATATTCGCAAAGGAGGCTTTCTTGGTGTCACAGGCTCTAGGACTGTGGCTCTGACCCAGGTGGCGGACCCCAAGCGATCCTTCACCTACGTTCACAAACTCCCTTCTGCACTCTGGGTGGAGCCACGCCCCGGGCTTCACTCTCTCCGCCTCTCTCTCTGGAAGCCCAGAGGTGCCCACAGGCAGCTCCCAGCCACACATGCTCACGGAGTCCCTGGGGTCCTGGCCCAGGCTGGGCAGATCCCCGTCACCCAGGAGGTGGGGCTTAGGCCGTGGAACAACCACGTCACCAGCGGCCACCTCGTGCAGAGGACCACACTGCAGGGACTGGCCCGCACTGCAAAAACGTCGCATAGGAGTACACACCGAGAGGGAACCAGGCAAACATTTATTAAGCACCTACTACGCGCCAGACCCTATGCAGGGTGCTAGGAAAATGAAGTCAACGCAATCCAGCCCTCGCCCAGAAGGAGCTCACAGTCTAGCGGGCCAAACCTTCAATCATGATTAACGGCCGCGAAGAGCGAAGGTGCATTTAGCTTCACAATTGCACAATGAGCTTTTATATAAGTTCTCCCAACTGTCAACACCCAGCAACACAGCCACATTGTCTTAAAAGCACGTTGGCATACGTGTAAACACAGCCACACGACGGATAGGACGGAGAGCGACCACCTGTGACAATCCATCGTCTGCGTTTCAGAGCCAGACTTTCAGCATTACTTATTCCTTCCTATTAGGAAGGATACAAGTTTTGCCAATTTGCAGAAATGGCGGTAGATACAGGGTAGTTCTATGGCCCCTTGACATCACGCGCTGGCGCAGCCACCCTAGACACGAGGGGTCCTGACTCCTTGCCCTCTTTCCCCCCGCCACATCACAAATCTTCTGGTCTCCCCCGGAAGAGGGCCCCAGATGTCCCTGGGCTCTTTCTCCCGAGCTTGTCAGCTGGGGAGAAAGGACCACTTCCCATGAGCCCACCACGCTGAGATCACTCACACCTGCTTGAGCCCACGGGTGACACCAGCTCAGACAGGCACACAGCACAGCGCGCTCAAGCCCAGACCCTTCCTTATGTGGGGACCAGCTCTCTGGTCAGTCTCAAAACCTGATGGGGTTGGCGTCATACAGGAGCAACTGCCCTGCGAGTCCTGCCTCTGCCCCCCTCTCCCCGGCTGCACGGGATCCATCAGGAGCAGTGGAGCGGTCCAGGTGCAGAGGGTGGATGGCCCTATTTTATCCCACTCACCCCTGGATTCTGAACGGGACAGTCAAGTTTGGGATCTGAGAGCCCTCTGTGCCTCCCTTGAGAGCCCCCTTCACCAAAGAGGAAAAACACAACCCTACACAGATTTGGCTGGTGATGGTTAATTTAGGAGGATAAGGGGTTAGGAATCTGGTGAAGAGATCCAAGTGGACCCATCTCCGGGTCCGGGGAACAGGAAAGCCAGCCAAAGGCTTGGTGTAATTAAGCCGAGGAGAGGGCGGGCAGACCATGAGGCTGAGTGTTCAGCGCTGAAAGGTTGGGGGCGTTCAGGACCCCACCGCCTGCCTTCCTTTCCTGGGGCAGGGGGAGGAGAGGCTTCTCTTCCCCTGCACGCTGGCCACAGCCAGGGCACTTTGTAAAGGTCATGTTAAGTCTCAGCTCCTCCCCTGGGCCCCCCCAGTGTGGCCTGTCTTGGACAGACAGAGGCTTACCAAGTGAGTCAGAAGATACAACACGTTAAAGGTGTTTCTGACCCCATTTGGAGGGCACGGGTAAGGGGAGGGGGCGAGGCGCACTGCTGACTGACTCGGCCTCGGTCTGCTGGCCCAACAAAGCCTGCCCTGACCCTGTTGCAGCCTCTGGGGCAGCAGCTTTCTGGCTCACACCCAGGACCACCTCTTAGCCCTCCTCCAGGTCGCTCCAGGAGGCTGGATATCCTGCTAGCAAACCCCTTCCCCCAATGATGGCCCAGACGGAACTCTCTTAATAAAAAAAAATAATTTATTGTCAACAAAGGAGATATATACAACAGGAAAAAGGGTGAAGAGGAGAGTGTGAGTGACCGAGCCCCCAGGTAGGCTGCTTCAGCCACCTGCAGGGATGGAGGAGGAAGAGGTAATGGAGGCTTCCTGGTTTAGGAGCCTAAACAGGTGGGGGAGGAGAGGCGTCCCCCGAGGTAGTGGGACTCAGTTCAACACCGTCACGACCACCTCTTGCGTAAGGCACTGTGCCAAGGGAGAATGGTGGGGGGCTGAGAGGGTGGGAGGAGGTCAGGGGGACAGAGAGGTCTGGGTCAGCAAAAGGATCGGGTGGGTGTTCTCCATAGGCCCAATGCCCTACCGCACGACAGCCCTCGGCACCCCCGTCCCCCTCAGGGCCTGGCCTCACGCCTCACCCCGGGGAGACACTTTCCAGCGTCCCCGAGTCATAGCGGATGCTGCCCACCTTCCTCTCCTCCATCCTGCCTTGGCACCTGGTTTTACTCTCTCCATCAGGTGGCCGAGCTGGGCAGCTCTGAGTGATAAGCCAAAGGGGGACAACGCCTCCTCTCCCTGCCCCCCCGCCAGAAAGCAAGAACCTACAGGCCACTCCCTGCCTCTGGCTGCCCCCCGACAGTGGTGCTGGACTCTGACAGAACCGCGGGCCAGTCTGGGCTGTCACCTGCTCCCACACCCTTGGTGCCCTGGGGATGCTTGGACCAGTCTTGCAGGAGGTTGACTGCCGGGGGCTCCTCCAGTCGCACGCGGATAACCTGGAGATCCAGCGTCCCGCGAAGCCCCGGAGGGGGAGCTGGGCAAGGATGGGAGCAGAGAGAGAGTCAAGGCCCTCCAGACAATCCGCCCTGAGGATGTCCCCCGAGGGTCTCTGTAAACCACACCCCCATTTCCTGGCCTTCAATGCCATAGCCCAGGGCCTGTGGTCTGAGGAGAAGCCCGGGGACAGCGGGAGGCTGTGCTCCTAGTTCATCCCAGGACCAGCACCTACCACAAGGGCATCACGCCTCCTCAGGCATCAGCGCAGCCCTCTGCAGCCTTCCTCCCTCATGTATTCTGGCACACGGATGCTTAGTGCTGTACTCCGCTCCCCTCAACTACCTTCAGCTGACTCCATTTCATCTAGAACTTACTGGGCACCCTAGCCTGATGGGTTCTGCCTTGTGTGGGCAGAGGTGGTGGGGTGGGGAACACCCCAAAGCAGAAAAAGACATGACTGTGCCCACAAAGGAGCTCCCAGGTGAGTATGCAGGGCGGAGGAGAGAGCACTGGATGGAGAGTCCTGGGTTAACATCCAGCTCTGCTTTGGAACCTCAACCAGGCTCTTCATCTCCCAGGTCAATACCTACCACGCAGGGGTCAGATGTCCACCACAGCAGCGTGGAGAAGCTACTCACAATGGGCGAAACCGGGCCTTAAGACAGGGGAACGTGAACGGCTGACAGCCACTGTTCAGGTACCAAAATGTCCGGTTCGGCATGGGCATGCGCAAAAGTTACATCAAAAAACAAAGCCAGAAAACGGTGATTGTTAACTGTTGTGGTGTCTGTAGTATTTGTGGTTTTCTTCTGCACTGTTTCTAGAGACCCAGTGATTTAAAATCTGGCAGAGAAAACAGGTACAATTTTGCTGTACTGTTTGCCGGGGTTTAAAATGACTCAATGGCTGCCACTGGGTCGTGCGACTGAACAAATTCTGCTTTGTAGTCACATGAGCTGGTTTGTCTCCCTGACAAACTCTAAGCTCCTTGAGGGCAGGTGGAGCCTACTTATTGGCTCCTTAATTCAACAATAACTTACAGGGCAACTATACTGTGCCCAACACTAGTCCAGTTGCTGGGGGCTCCCCAGAACATGGAGCAGGCCAAGTGGCCTTCCTGGAATTTACATTCCAGTGGTGAGAGCCAATAAACAGGATGAACAAAGCAAGAATGCAATGTGGTATCTACAGACAGAAGCAAAGTAAAAAAGTACACCAGGGAAGGGGACGGGGTAGCAGGGAGGGCCTCACAGAGCTGACGCGTGAGCAAAACATACAGGAAGCAAGGAGTCGGCGGTGTGTCTGGCTGGGGAACAGCATTCCTGACGGGAGGAAGAGCAAATGAAGATGCCCGCCCTGGTGGGCGGGAGAGGTGAAGATCCTGGTTTGAGGACCACCGGTCTCCACGAGGGCTCTGACTTTTATCTGAAGTGCAACAGCGACAGTGCTGGAGTGCCAGGATCCCACCTGTGTTCTCAACAGGGGCTCTGGCTGCTGCATGAGACCGACCACGGAGGGCAAAGATCAGAAGTCAGGAGACAAGTTCAAAGGTTGTTAAGGAAGCTTGGATGGAAGTAGCAGCAGTAGGGGTAGTGACAGGGGGGTCAATTCTGAGCACCTCGGAGGTGGGGCTAACAGGATTTGCTGACGGACAGATGTGGGGTCTGAGAGACAGAAGATGATGACTCTGAGGGTTTGGTCCAAGCAAAGTGAAGAACGGGGCTGCCAGCTTCCTGGGGAAGCGAAGACTGGGGGCGAATAGAGTGGTTGGAGGTGAGTGGAGGAGACTGGGGGTTCCGTTCAGAAACGCCGTCAGAAATCCGAGTTTGGGGGATCTTTTAGGCAACCAATCAGACACGTCACATGGGTAAGAGAGAGGCTGGAACCGAAGGGAGAGGTCTGGGGTGGAGGAGAAATGTGGGACTGTGAGCCTGGACAGGATCACCCAGGGCTTAAGTGCAGATCCTGACCCACGGTTGGGTCATTCATTCATTCACCAAATACAGAAGCAGCACCTATTCTGTGCTGGGCACTGAGGATATCACAGTAAATGAAACAGGCAAACACCCTGACCCAAAGGAGCATATGTTCTAGAAACGGGAAGAAAAACAACCATAGGATCCCACTTGGGAAGCTAGGAAAGAACAAGAGAGGCAGGTGCAACCCAGGCATGCTGCTGCCCAAGAGGCCAAGGGCAGAAAGGGTTTCCGGGGAGGAGGGGAGGAGGGGAGGAGGGGAGG
>NC_041229.1:101820987-101828989 GCF_002837175.3 Physeter macrocephalus | reverse complement strand
AGGAGGGGAGGAGGGGAGGAGGGGAGGAGGGGAGGAGGGGAGGAGGGGAGGAGGGAGGGGTTCCTTGTTTTTGCCAGGTCAGGAAAAATAAGGACTGAGAACTGACCACCAGATCTAACTTTATGGAAGTCAACGGCAATGTTGCCAAAAAAGCCATTTTAGTGTGGGGTGGTGAGCATGAGTTTGACTCAAGTGGCTTCTAAAGACAGACTGGAGACAGTACAGAAGAGCTCTCCAGCTTTGCTGAAAAGGCTTGGGGATAAATGGGACAGTGGCTACGATGGGATGAGGGGTCAAGAAGGGAGAAACAACAGCTTTGCGTAGGCTGATGGGGAAGACCCAGAGGAAAGAACAGCTCCTGGTCTGACAGAGAACTGATTCCTGGCCCTCATTGTAGGCGAGGTGCCACATGGGCGAAACACACCTGCCCAAGGCTCAGTTTCCTCTTCTGTAAAGTGGACATAATAATCCTTTATAAGATGATCCTGTGGATTTCAGGAAATAATATATTAAAAGAACTCAGTACATTGGAATTAAGTGCCAATTCTTCCTGATAGCAGGGAGGGCAAAGGGGTGGGTGGTGGGGAGGGGGTTTCAGGAGAGCGAGGCCTGAGGTACAGTAGAGAGATCTTGTTTCAGAAGCAGTCCATGAGCAGAGCCCCAGGCCATCAGAGAGCAAGCCGAGGGGACTTCTCTGTCCCCTGGACAAGCTGAGTCCCCTCAGCACCCCAAGCTCAGAACCACCCCTACTTCCCTCCTGGCCCAAACTGCTCTGCTTCCCCAGCTCCACCCCCCTCCCCGCCTTCCTCCACACTTGTGCATGTGTGTGTAAATGTGTACACCTTCTCCGGGGGGTGGCTAGGGCCCACTTCTCTCGTTTCTCACTAAGGCTTGTCTCTGAGCAGAGACTCTGGAAATGTCACCACCAGAATGACAAGTGAAGGCAGCCGCCATCCACTCATCTGTCAAAAAATTTTCCCTGAGGGCTTTCTTGGTGCCAGGCCGTTCTAGGTACGCACGCGCGCACACACACGGCCCTGTTTTAGGTACACACACACACACACACACACACACACACACACACACACACACACACACACACACACACCCACACACACACCCAGGCCCTGTTCTAGGTGCTGACAGACACACACACACACACACACACACACACCCCCCAGCAGGAGGCTTTTTTCCACTGTCTGCCTGTCTGCGAGTGGGCCCTCAGGGCTCACCTCCTCTCCTGGCCGGGATGCCTTCCCCACCTTCAGCCTGGGAGGCCCCTGGAAGTCCAGCAAGTCGTCCCTGACTGCTTGACACACATATCCATCAGGTCAGCTGACCTGACCACAGTGACTCCCCGCCCCCCAACTTTTATATCCTTGATTTTTAATCTTTTTTAAAGTGGTAAGATCTTTACTCAAATAAGATCTTTGGAGAGCTTCAATAAATAAAACAACTCAAAGTAGAGACATTCTGGTTGAAGCCTCACAGATTTCTGAGAAATCTGAGCTTTGGGTACTTAAAACCCCAAACCAACCTGAAACCACCGGTCTGGTGCCTGTGCTCTACACAGAACCACCGTGGGCACCACACTATTCTCTATTTGCTGACTTGTACCCTTAGGCAGACTGTGAGTTTCTTGGGGGACAAAGGCTGTGGCACTCCTGTCATTTCCCATAGCTGGGCTGCAGGAACACTTGCTGCTGTTGTCACTTAGTACCTCCTGCAGTTTCTAGACTGTCTCCAACCTCCATAGGTCCCTGCCTCTGCCGGAACACCTCTCAGCCCCCTCCATCCCTCTCACATCATTCAATCAGCTTGCTGAACCCCAAATCTCAGGCTTTGCCCACTCACCCCAAATAAACCTGAGATCTCAAGGATGCCCTTCTCACCTATTGGTCACTCCACACAGGTGGGGTTTGGGCACAGGGTACCCCAGGGGTCAAAACAAAGGCCTCACTTTCAAGAATGAAACCAGAAGACTCATCAGCCAGTGGAAGAGATCAGCCATTTAGAGCAGGGGTCCACTGACAATACGAGGGGGCCCGGGAAACACTCAAGTCCAGGCAGAGCATGGTCCTGGGGAAGCAGGACTGGAAGGTGACTCAAGCTGAAACCCGAGACAGTTAAAAACCTCACAGGGGTGAGGCCTGCCTCCAGACTAGAAAAAGCGGTAAAAAATAAATAGATGAAAGTACACGTGCAGAGACGTGCACACAGAGCTTTGTAAAAGGTCTGAAGGATGCAAGCCAAATTTTTAACAGTGGTCACCACTGAGTGATGTGGGCTGAAGTGACAAGTTTGCCTTTTTCTTTAGACAAAAAGTACACCTCCTTTTTGAGAGCCCTGCTCTGGGGAGCCTCCAGCACCCCGTGTGCCATCCTTCTCAGGGCTCCAACTCCAAATGCCCATTTCAGGCAGGCGGGATGAGGCACTCTTTGTGTCACACATTCACTCCTTCAAGAACCATTTTCTGGGGCTTCCCTGGTGGCACAGTGGTTAAGAGTCTGCCTGCCAATGCAGGGGACGCGGGTTCGAGCCCTGCCACCGCAATGAGAAGCCCGCGCGCCACAATGAAGAGTAGCCTCCACTCGCCACAACTAGAGAAAGCCTGTTCGTAGCAACGACGATCCAACGCAGCCAAAAAAAAAAAAAGAAAAACCATTTTTTGTGTTTGAGATGCTGCGAGCAGGGCCTGGCTTGGCGAGATGAAGAGAGAGAGGAACCAGGCTCAGCCCTGCCCTGCTGGAACACAGGCCAGTCTCATCTCAATTCTGCTACTGCTGGGTTACGCTGACTGTGGTAGCAGTATACCGGTCCCCCAAAGATATTCAAGTCCTAATCCCCAGGACCTATGAATATGGTACCTTACATGGCAAAGAAGAATTAAGACTACAGATGGAACTGACATTGTTAATCAGCCAACTTTAAAATAAAATAGAGATCTGGACGATCTGGGTGGGCTCAGTGTAATCACAAGGGTCTTTAAAGGGGAAGGAGAAGGCAGAAGAGTCAGACCCAAAAATGGCATCCTGAGAAAGACTGCACTGGCCACGGCCTGCTTTGAAGACGGCAGGAGGGCACAAGCCAAGGAACACAGGCGGCTGCTAGAAGCTGGAAGAGGCAAGACTTCCTCCTTTAGGAGCCAGAAAGGAACTCAGCCCTGCTGACACCCTGACTGTAGCCCAGGGAGACCCCTTCCAGTCCTCTGACCTCCGGGACTAAAAAGCAGTGTATCTGTGTTGTTGTAAGCCACAAAATTTGTGGTAGTTTGTTACAGCAGTCTCAGGAAATGACTACAAGGACCGTAGAGGAGAAACCATCTCTCTGAGACTCAGTCGGTCCATCTGGTAAAGATACTTTTATAAGGGCCAGATGAGCTGCATATGAAAGTTTCTTAAAATCGGACATGATAAAAACTCAAGCGTTTACTGCTATTATTAGACGTACACTGAGCTGAGGTGTCTGCTGAGTGTTCACCCCGTCTATTCTGCTATCGGTCCCATTTAGGCCCCTGGTCCACCGGGGCCAAGGTGGGCACCTCACGCTCCAGCTGGAATCAGCCTTAACTGTGGTGATGGGTGTCGGGCTTTGGGGAGCACTGGCCTAACCCAACCTAACAACCAGCCAGGACACTCCCAAGGAGCTCGCAAAAAAACTCAGCTCTCTGGCTGGCCGCTGTATTTAAATCCACCTGCCCTCGGCCCCTCTCCCAGGGGACTGGAGCACCAGCCACCTCTACCCTGGGCTCTGCCGCCAAGCAGCCTCGTGGAGGCCAGACCCCAGGGAGGCGGCCTTCCTGACCCCCCACTTGTCGTCCCCTCTCAGGGGCTCACCTGGGGAGGGGCTTTCCGGCTGGAGAAGGCCTCCTTCTGCCACTTTCTCCTCTTTGGGCGGGTCCTTGCTGTCTGAGGCCCTGAGCTGGGTGTGGGAGAAGAGCTGGAGGACGAAGCCAGCGGGGAAGCTGCCGTCGGTGAAGTGTCGGACCTCGGCGGGAGCCGCAAAAGTCTCAGTGGGTGAGTCAGGTGAGGGGGGATCTGGAAGGGAGGACAGGATGGAACTGTGGTCAGACTCCCAAGGGCTGAGCCCACGGCCTCAGCTCAGGTGCAGATGCCCTCTGCCATGTGTCCCCCCACCCCCCCAGGGTCCTAGCTTTCCTCCTGGAGGCCACACCTTCCTCGCCTTCACCTGGGTCCGGGTCCGGGTCCAGGTCCAGGGTTTTGGTCATGGGTCTGCCTCTTTTCTTTCTGACCGGCTCCTCCCCAGGGGGCTCCTTCCATCTCTGACCACGTGGCTTCTTGCTTACCGGCTCTGGGACAGGCGCCGCTGCAAAACACAAGACCTTTTTAAGAGGCCTGATTGCCGTAACCACAGGGCTGCTGAAGGTACCTGCCCAGCAGCCTCTCTCCACCCAGATGGCAGGGCCCAAGCTTCCCCTTCCCCCCAGCTCAGGCTCTGAGGCTTTGGGATGACTGACCGGGAAGCTCCAGAGGGCGGAGTCCCCTGGGCCGGCTCCTCCTAGGGAGGGAGGGGTTGTCCTCGGAGTCGAGGAGAACGACAATCTCTGCTGGCATTTCAGCAGGGTCCGGGTCGGAGTCTAGGTCCACTTCGATCTCCCGGCCTGAGTCTGAAGGGGGCAGATGCCAGTGAGCAACAAGAGTCCTGACTTTTCCTTCCCCCTCCACCCCTCCCCCAGCCCAGCTACCTGAATGGGGTGGGGACGGCTGCTCAGCCCTGAAGTCTTGCAAAAGGGCCACCCCCTCACTCCAGGCCTCCAGGATATTGCTCTTCTCGGAAGGGCTCAGGTCCAGGGTGTGAGGGTGCTGCTCCAGGATGTGGGCGCGCGCCGTGTCCGCCGAGGGGGCCCGGATTTCGGCCCCACACACCATGCACAGCGCCCGCCCGCTGCCTCCCGGGCTGCTCCCCACCAGGAACTCCTGCTCCCAAGACACCTGCTGCCCGGGCTCCTCACAGCCATCGCCGCCTGCCTCTAGCAGGCTGGGCCTCGGCGGCGGGGTCTTCTCCTGCTGGGCCACTACGGAGGGAGAGGAGGGGGTGGGGACTGTCAGTAAAGGTGCCCACAACCAACAATACAGAGAACAGGATTCCCCAAACCTGGTGGCATATGTAGAAAAGTAACTTTCCCACCTAGAGTCTCTTTCTCCCTTCCCCTGGAGCCCACAGGGCACTAGCCACGATAAACACAGCCTACATGCCTCGGCATCCTGCTACCTCAATCTAGTCTCGGACCACAGGTCCAACAGGTATTTCCAACAGACTGCGTTCCTGAATGTCTTCGGCCTTGACAGCCCATCAGTCTGGCAAACTCCTCTACTTCCTTCATGGCCCTGCTCAAATCCTCAGCCCTGTGAAGCCTTCCTGACCTCCCACCCCTGGCAGGTGATTATATCCACATGCGACTACCAGGCCACGGCGAAGCACTTCCCTGAGGACAAGAATGGTAAATTTTGTCATCTTACTGTCCCCGCAGGGCCTGGCACGTAGGAGAGGAGACGCTCAACGAGCCTTCTGGGGTCAGTGAATGGCATCCATGCCTGTTCCTCCACTTGTTGAGGCCCCTTCAAGAGGCCTCCCATCCTGTCGGAAATAGCCTCCCCTCCCAAAGCCTTTGCAGCGGTGACCTCGCTCGTCCCTCCCTACTGGTCGACACAGCACCTGTTCCCTGTGCACGTGGACCATAAGCTCCGACAGGATGGGAACCCTTCTCAGCTCAGCAAAGGATGCAGGCTCAGATCCACGTTAGCCTGGCAGCTCAGTGCTTCTGATCCCTTGTGGCTGCACCTCCCTCCCACCTGAGAAGATGGAGCGAAAGACAAATATGGGAGACCCTAACACCTGGGGACTGCCTGGAAGAGGTGGCATTTGAAATGGGTGTGAGAACCAGCTTGGTCTCAGAAGGTCTAGCTCCAAGGCTGGGTTGTACCCCTCTCCCATGTGACCGTGGGCAGGAATCCCTTGGTTGCAGTTGGGCTTTCTTTCCCACCACTCCTCCAAAACAGCTCTTGTCAAGATCACCAACGCTAAACCCAGCGGTCAGCTCTTCAACTTTGTCCTTTGACAGATGGCTTCTTCCATCCTGATTTTTGTCCCTTGGACTCCAGGGCACCACCTTCTATTGGTTCTTCTCTTACTTCACTGGAGCTCTTTTTCGGGCGCCCGTGCCAGTCCCATCTCCGGAACAGAGCCGTCTTCTCACCCAAGGCTTGTCTGCCGTCCCTTAGAAAGCTGCCATCTGCCCCACCTGAGCTCCCTGTTACCCTCACTGCTTCATGTCCTACTCGTTCCCTTTGCCTCCTGACTACACTGTAGGTCCAAGACAGCATGGATTTTTGATCCTTCACGACTGTATCTCCAGCACTCGGCACAGTGCCTGGCATGAGGTGGCATTAAGCAGTTTGATGAGGAATGACTCAGTCTCCAAACTGGAATCACTGGAGCGTTCCACAACGGTCCTGGGACCCCATCTTTATCCACCTCCTTCCTCTGGTGGTCTCATCCCAGTGCCTGCCTACTGACAACTCCCCTGTCTATACCTCTAACCAGACTCTCCCAGGAAATTTAGATTCACATGTCTTACTTACCATCTGACATCTGTGCTTGAATATGTCATAAACTTCTCAAACTTGTCATGTTCAAACCTTCACTCCCCATCTCCCACAGGCCTGCACTCCAGTCTTTCCATCTCAGCAAATGGGAAGTCCATCCTTCCAGTCGCTCAGGCCAAAAACCTTGAATTCGTCTGTTTTTCTTTCCCACCCCAAATCTTTCAAGAAGCTTCTGCTTTAGGACCTTTGTACTTGCTATTCTCTCTGCCGAAAATTCTTAACCTCCAATTATCTACAGGGTTCTCTCCCTCGCTTCCTTTGGTCTGTGTTCAAAATTCACCTTATTAGAGAAGGCTTTCCCGACCACTTGATATTCCAAATGAAACACCCTCACTCTTTTCTCCTTACTTTGACTTCCTGTTCTCTGAACTACCTGACATGCTATACATTTATTTATCTTCATCTATCTTTGGTCATTAGTATCTACATATATGTTTCAGAAAAGAAGAGTTTCGACTTTTATAGCGATTACCACGCCCAGCCTGAAACAGTGCCTGACATATAAGAGGTGCCCCCAAATACCTGTTGAATGAATTCACTTCTCTGGGGAAGGAGGATGCTCTCGCAGGGTTGTTGAGAGGGTTAAGTGAGACAGCCTGGCACTAAGCACTCGAGAAATATTAGCAGAAGTACAGAAAGAACCTCTCTTTTGGATTGAAAGCTCTGAGAAGGGTAGTGGCCTTTATTTCCCTCATTTTATAGCACGCTTGATTCCAATAAGGAGAGGCAGTGCAAGGAGAAGGAGACATCACCATGTCCTGCTGAGGCTAAATGAATGGCCTTGCCCTCAACCTTTTGGGTTCTGTCTCCCTGAGGGACAGGGTATCTAGGAATGAAAAGATTTTGCATTTTTATGGATAGTGTGTCTTCCACTAAGGTGGCTCTTTGTTTTCTTAGGGTTTGCAAGATCCTGAGAACTGGAGAAATCGGTGAGGGAGGAGGAGAAAGTGAGTGCTCCCAGACTGCTCCTCAGACCCCCTTCCGAGGCCAATCCCCTTCTAGAGTGGCTGAGGGCGCCCGTAGCAAGCACTCCTTTTCCAAAACTAGGTGTCCTATGCAACCCCTTTCACCCTTGCAGCGCTAAAATCTGACACCTGTGGCTTATACAAGTGCAAGGCCCGGGGATGGTGAGGGGGGCGTAGGAAAGCTTTCTGCACGGAGTGCCCTTAAAATCCACCTTTTGGCGGGCTACAGCGGCGCCTACCTTCACCTACCGAATCGCTCCGGACACCAAGGTGCGGGGCCCCTAGCTCCGGCGTGGAGGCCCTGCCGCCCCTCGGCCCTCGGCCTAGAACACGGCCTGGCCCCTGGGCCTGCCTCTGCCTCTGTCTCCGCGGTGTGTGTGGGGGGAGGGGGAAGTGGGGAGGGGGAGT
>NC_041229.1:101755480-101820977 GCF_002837175.3 Physeter macrocephalus | reverse complement strand
GGGGGGGGGGGGGGGGGGGGGGGGGGGGGGGGGGGGGGGGGGGGGGGGGGGGGGGGGGGGGGGGGGGGGGGGGGGGGGGGGGGGGGGGGAGGGGGGAGGGGGGGGGGGGGGGGGGGGGGGGGGGGGGACCCGCCAGCGTCTCCTCGAAGCCGTCGTGCTGGGCCCGGGCGAGGGGGCGCTCGGGCACCGGAAGATCCGGAGCTCGCGGGGCGTGGATCGAAGGCTCCAGACCCTGGGCGGGGGCGGGGGAGGGGGAATTCGGGGAGGCCTGAGATTCCAAACCCCGCTGGGGGTGGAACAAGAGGGCGCCAGGGCCTCAGACAGAAGGGGGAAAGGGGTGCCCGGGCACCAGGCCGGAGTGGAGTGGGGGCGCTTGGGCCCCAGACTGGAGGTGCGGGAGGGGGTACCCAGACCCCCGACTGGTGTGTGGGGGAAGCCCGAGCCCCGGACCGTGACGCGGAAGTGGGATTCCCCTCCCATTCTCACCTCTGAGCATCGGCTCCGGCCGCGGGATTACGGCCACCACCATGGCCTCCTCGTCGTCCTCCCCTTCCTCGCATTTGAGCGTCACCTCGAAGCAGTCGAGCGCGGCGCCCTCGGCCTTCAGGGCCATGGCGCGGCCGGGGGGGCTCTCGGTGACCGGACGCCGGAGGACTGGCGCGCAGGCCTGCGCGCAAGCCTGCGGCCGCCTCCCGCCCCGTGCAGCCCCCTCCCCGCCGCCCGCCGCTCGCCGGCCCAGCCTGCGACGGGAGCGTCGGGACCCCGGGCAGGGAGGGCTCAATCCGGGGCTCTAGCCCCCCGCCGCTCCCTTTTATGGAGGCTCATTGTCGGCGCCCGCCCGGCCGGCCCGCTGCGGGCCCGCCCCCGACTCCGAGCGGCCAATCGCGCGTGGCCCCGCCCCGGGCACGAGGCTCCGTTAGGAACCCCGCGACCCGCAGGGGGCGGGCAGGGCAGCTGGCTTCCGGCTGCCCCCCGGCGTGGGGGTGGGGGTCGCGGGTCCGCAGGAGAGGACCCTGAGCTCCCCCGAGCCGGGAGCGTCCTGAGCCGGCCGGCCGAGCCTGACGGGTCGCCCTTTATCGAGACGCCAGTCGGGCACGTTGGCTGCACGAAGAGCGCTACCAAGTGCCCCAGCATTTTGAGCGGGGTCTCTCTTGCCTTTCCCTGAACAAACCTTCCTCCGCCAGAGGATGTCCGGGGCGCCAAAAGAGCCGGTGGGGGAGCGGAAAGCGCCTTGGAGCGGGAAGAGTAGAGAATGCATTCCTTCCGATTTGCTGGCTCTGTGATCTTGGGTACGTTATCTGTTTTCTTAGACAATTTCATCCTTTATTTCAAAAAACATTGTGGAGCCTTCTGGACAAGGGAATGGAAAGATGAAGAGCCAAGTGGAGTGTTGTGGGCTCGCGTAAACCACCCCCAGGGTTGTGACTGACATTTTTTAAAAGTGAGTCCAGAGATTGTGACCCTCCCCACAGGTCACGCAGAAGTCCTTGAGAGCTCCAAGACCAGCGTCCAGTTGCCATGACGCTGCTGCATCATAATTCTACTGTGGCTGAGCTTTGACCTCTGTGACATAGAATGGGCATCTCCCTCTGCTGTAGAAGCCTTCATGAAATTTCAGTGGAGAACATGCCTGACACTGAAAATCCGTCTTAAAATGCCACTGTATTAGGCCAGACACAGTAGTAATCAGAATAATGTAGTAGGTTGGGGTGGGAGGGGAGATGTGAACTAGTTTATGTGGACTACAGTATGGTTTTAAGTGAATGATTTTGTTACTTTCACGTGTATCCAGTACTTTAAAGGTTTTACAAATAAAAGTATTACCAAGCCTATTTAACCTATTTCTATCTAATGGTTGTTCTCTACTCTTTTGCTACAGATCCCTTCCTTGGGCTTCTGCTCTACTCTGTATTGCCTTGCAGGGTGCAGTTTCTCAGGCTTCCAGGACAGCTGCCTTTCAGGCTTGGGTTTGGCCAATGGAGACAGTGGCAGGAGACTGGAAGTTAGGAGGTATGAAGAAGCCAGGTTATTTCTTCTCTTTCTCTCTGTTGCTCAGGCTCTGGTAGGTCTCCAGCAGCAGGCGAGGCTCCCCTGTGGTGCCACCTCCTACTGGATAGGCTGCTGTGGTTCCAACTTCCCATGGTGGTCCTCCCCACCAGGCTCCACTAATTCCATCTCCTCTATTTGTCCCTCCAGTTAAGGAGTGTGGGCAGCTTTTGGTTTTTGCTAATCTCTGGGTTGCCTCATTGTCTGCTGTTGGGTTTCTCAGCCCTTCCATCACCCGTGTCACCAATCCCGTGCATTAAATTCTCTGTTTTTACATTCTTAGAGTGGTTCCTGTTTGTGTGGTTGGATCCTGAGCGATACAGCCAGTATTATACCAGGCACTTTGTAGACATTATTTCTTAGACCTTACAAGAAGTCTTATGTAGTAGACTGTGTTGTTCCCATTTTACAGAGCAGGAAGTTGAGCCTTAAAGGGTTAAATTACTTGCCCAGGGTAATACAGCACGAATCCTATTTCATCAAATCTAGCATGAGCATTTTCCCATACATGTTAACATCTTTGAAATGGGGATGCTTTTTCTCTAATGGACATCAATGTGAAGTTTTAAGACTATCAAGAAAGTGTAAGATGGGGACTTCCCTGGCGGTCCAGTGGTTAGGGATCCGTGCTTCCACTGCAGGGGGCGTGGGTTGGATTCCTGGTCCGGAACTAAGAAAGTGTAAGATGGCCCTTCTGATATTCAGATAATGATGATACCAGCAGAACATAAACCATGCTGTTAAAAAAGAAGAAGAAACAACAGGCCCCAGAACAGAGTCATTTTCCCCCATGACAGCAAACCAAGACTTAATTGCAGTTTCAGCCTCTCCCAGGAATGTGACCTATAAACAGATAATCTGAAATTTCCTGATCAGCACTAGTGAGGTAATCTGCATAAAGACCCCTTCCATTCCCTTCCCCCAAAAAAGAATATGACCTGGCCTGAAACAGTTCTTTCCTTTTGCTAATAACTTCCCTACCCACCCATCCTTGCTTCTGTAAAACCCTTCCATTTTGTACAATTCCGTGGAGCGCTTTTCTGTTTACTGGATAGGATGCTGGATCATTAAATAAAGCTAATTAAATCTTCAGATTTATTCAGTTGAATTTTGTTATTTATCAGTGCTTAGAATGAGACATGCTTAGATGCTCAGATGGGGCCACTTTGTGACCACAAAAATGACTTCGCCTTTCTCTGAGTGACTGGGTCCTTTTTTTTTTTTTTTTTTGGCCACACCACGCGGCTTGTGGGATGTTCCCTGACCAGGGATTGAACCCGGGCCCTGGGCCCCCCCCCGGAATCCTAACCACTAGGCCACCAGGGAGTTCCCGATTGATGCTTCTTTACCAAAAATACAACTCTAGCCCTCCGTGAATCCTCCTGCCTCTAGGTAAGCATTATAAAGATACCCAGTCTGAACTGCCTCTTCTTCTTGACAGCATTTAATCCAGAACTGGTCCCCACTTCCCTAATCCCTCCGCAGAACCATGGAACACCTAATCCCTCTGCAGAACCATGGAACAAAGGCCCAGATTTAAGGAGATACACACAAGGGTGTCCCCAGGATGCACACTCCTTACTGCTTCAAGTTAAATAAACCTGACTTTTTTTGACTGAGTGTGTTTCTGGTGGTCTTTGGTCAAGGGCTTTGACAACCGTAACCAATTTATTTTGCTTACATATTCTATTTCTAGATGTATGAAGAATGATATATGATAAAAATCTACCTTAAGATATCAGTAAGGCTAAAGATCTCTTTTAATAACTATAAAATACAATTCCAAGAGATAAGAAATCATTGTGTCAGAACTTGGCAGCGTTTTTTGTTAGGGTTGCCTAAAATAATGGTTCATGTTGCATCTTTCCCTAGATTGAATGAAATCCAATCAGTTGCAAAAGCAGGACTCAACTCTGGTTCTGCCAGTTCCCTGGCCTTGCTCTTTCCACTACAGCACCACCACGCTGCCTCACAGTGAACTTTAAATAGTTGTTAAATGAATAAAAGAGTAGATATTATTAGCTTTTATACACACACACAGACACACACACACACACACACACACACACACACAGAAACTGAATCCGAGAGAAATAAGTCATTTGAGATCAAACTACTTGCAAGTCACAGAGCGATTCTGACTCCAAAGCTTCAGCTCTTTTCCATCATGCCTGCTGCTGAGGGAGCCCTCTCTGCACCAAGCATCCGAGGGGAAGGAAACTCTGGACCAACTTAGATGGAGTTGTTACCAGTTCCCATCCCAGCTACGTAGTCCATGCTGAGTCCTTTTGGAAGGAATTGGAATTTTAATTGCTGAGCTAGCCCCGTGTGGAGGAGAGAGGGTAGAGATTTACTAGGTATGTCTGCAACTTGTGAGTTTGGCCTTGGATTATGAGATTCCTAAAACGGGGGAAGGACAGACTGGAGATAGGAGAGTTGAAAACAGTGGCCTCTGTTCCAGTAATTAGCTGCTCCAGCCCATTCCCCACATCATCCCCTGGGTTGGAGGCCCAAGCTGGGATGAAGCATTGACTTTTTTTTTTTTTAACATTAAAAAAAAAAAAATTGTACTTAATTTACAGTGTTGTTAGCTTCAGGTGTACAGCAAAGTGATTCAAACTTTCAAATTTTATTGTTCAGTATATATTTTTTAAAATGTGTATCATTGTTGTGACTTTTATATATTTATTTTTAAAAATAAATTTATTTTATTTTATTTTTGGCTGCGTTGGGTCTTCGTTGCTGTGCATGGGGTTTCTCTAGTTGCGGTGAGCGGGGGCTACTCTTCGTTGCCGTGCGTGAGCTTCTCTTTGCGGTGGCTTCTCTTGTTGCTGAGCACAAGCTGTAGGTGTGTGGGCTTCAGTAGTTGTGGCGCACGGGCATAGTTGCTCCGCGGCATGTGGGATCTTCCCAGACCAGGGCTCGAACCCGTGTCCCCTGTGTTGGCATGTGTCACCAGGGAAGCCCCTACATATATACATTTATATACTTTTCCATGATAGGTTATTACCAGATGTGGAATGGAAGCATTTCCTTTTGATACAGCTCTTACTGTTGGCATTGGGGGCCTTGGTGATGAGACAGGGCAGGGGGGGCTGCTGTGGGAAATGAAGCTAGATGAAGAGAGGCCTGTTTGAAGGCTAAGAGGAGGGGTGTGGCTTCACTCCTAACTTTCTTGGCATTTTGTAGCTGTCTACAAAAGCCATAATAAGTATATGTCCATGCTCTTTAGCTCAATAATCCTATTACCATAGGTTACCTTAAAGTCATCTGAAAGCAGAAAAATGATAACCTAACAAAGATGTCATAGTAGCGGTCACTGCTTGAACTATTCATTCCCTAAAACTTAGACTGTCACTCCTTGCTGAAATCTTATTCACGGGGTCCCCTTCTCTTGGTTCCTGAGTCAGTTTCAGCACCTCTATTGTGTAACTTGTGCTATAATCACTTGTCAGCATCTCCCAGTCCCTCAGTCTGTGGGTTCCCAGAGGGCAGGTTTATTTCTCGTCTACCTTTCTAGTTCCAGCACTGTTCCAGGAGCTATGGTGTTAGCGCCAGCTCGGTGTCTACACCGCAAAGATCTTGTTCAAACAAAATGGATTTATTGGCTCATGACTTCAGGGAAGGGCTGAATGCCTGATCATGGGGAGGGCAGGGAGACAGGCAGGATGCAAACGCCACCAGTACGATCTTTCCATCTTGGTCTCTGCCTATGTCTGTGCATCAGCCTTATTCTCTCCTTGTTAGATGTTTTTTTTCCCATTTAGCAGGAGATTTCCCACCATTTCCCATCCACTAGCTTCTAGCTCAGTACATTTCAAACCTTGTTTCTCCTCCACTGCCCACATGGGCCTCGGGTGCCAGGCGCTGTAGACCACACTCTTATCACCAGATGACTTCTGGCCTTGCACTTTGGTGTCACAAAGTGACCTGAGTCAGCTTAGTGGGCACTAGGAGAATTTCTGGAAGCCATCCCTACTCAGGACAGCTATCAGTAACTGTATAGGGAAGTGGCTACGAACGATACACATCTGTACCAGTAAGCTCCTACTACCAAACTACTACACCGCTGCTGAACTCAACAGCTGGGAACTGCCAATGGCCATCCCTCCTCCTCTTGACATGAGGGGAAGAATGGTGGAAAAGAAGGGAGAAAAAACTCAGCCAATCGAATGCAACAGGAATTTTTGGAATGAATTAGTATAATATAGTAAAATACTAGAAATAACCACAACGCCCAATAATAGGAATTGGCTAATTAAATGATGGTGTGATAGCACCACAAAGAACAAATTTCCAGATTGTAACAACATGGAAGATCATTTATGGAATAATGTTAAGTGTGCAAACCTACAAACATACACAGATCGTCCTCGATTTACATCCCCATAAACCCATCCTAAGTTTGAAACGGTGCAACTCAGATTCAGACTTGAACCCACGGTCTTTTAATTGAGATGGGTGGGTGTCTTTTAATTGAGATCACACAGCTGACCTCAGGACTTAATGAAGCTCAGGTTTTTTATGTCTCATCACAGAAAAAATTCAGTGAGAGACAAAGCGATTTATTAAGAAGTGGACTTATTTAGAGACATACACATTCCATAGACGAACACGGTCTGTCTCAAAAGGTGAGAAGGGCTTTGGGAGAAACACACTTCACAGACAGAGCGTGGGCCATCTCAGAAGGCAAGAGGCCCCAAAATATTTATGCTGTGGTTAGTTTTTGTGGGCTGGGTAATTTCATAGGCTAACAAGTGGGAGGATTATTCCAACTATTTTGGGGAAGGGGCAGAGATTTCCAGGGATTGGGACACTTTTTGACCTTTTATGGTTAGCCTTAGAACTGCCATGGCACGGGTGGGTGTGTCATTTAGCATATGCTAATGTATTACAATGAGCACATAATGAGGCTCAAGGTCTACTGGAAGTCGAATCTTCCGCCATCTTGGACCTAGTTGGTTCTAACCAGTTTTTTTTTTTTTTTTTTTTTCCGGTATGCGGGCCTCTCACTGTTGCGGCCTCTCCCGTTGCGGAGCACAGGCTCCGGACGCGCAGGCTCAGCGGCCATGACTCACGGGCCCAGCCGCTCCGCGGCATGTGGGATCTTCCCGGACCTCGTGCCCCGTGCATCGGCAGGCGGACTCTCAACCACTGTGCCACCAGGGACGCCCCTAACCAGTTTTTGTTATATCCTATGGCTATGTCATTCTTTTAAAGATCATGCCCTGACCCCTTCCTTCCTGTTTCAAGCGGAAAGTATTGTAAGTAGAAAATGCATTTAATACACCTAACCTGGTGATCATCGTAGCCTAGCCTAGCCTTTCTTAAACATTAGCCTACAGTTGGGCAAAATCATTTAACACAAAGCCTATTTAATAGTAAGATGTTGAATATCTCATGTTTTATTGAATACTGTACTGAAAGTGAAAAGCAGAATGGTTGTCTGAGTACAGAATGGTTGTTTACCCTTGTGATTATGCGGCTGACTGGGGGCTGTGGCTACTGCTGCCCTGCGTCACGAGAGCGGCTGCATATTGCTAGCCTGGGAAAGGATCAAAATTCAAAATTCAAAGTATGGTTTCTACTGAATGTACATCATTTTCCACCCATCATAAAGTCGAAAATCGTAAATCAAACCATCGCGAGCCAGGGACCTCCTGTATACTATGATTATGTTGAAGCAAAAAATTGAATAACATTGCTACAGATTGGAAGTAAACATGAGGAATGGAAATAAGTCTGTTATGATGGCAGAATTATTGGTGAAAAAATATAAACATTAAAAATAACGATGATAGGAACTTCCCTGGTGGCTCAGTGGTTAAGAATCCGCCTGCCAATGCAGGAGACGCGGGTTCGAGCCCTGGTCCGGGAGGATCCCACATGCTGCGGAGCAACTGAGCCCGTGCACCACAACTACTGAGCCCGCACGCCTAGAGCCCGTGCTCTGCAACAAGAGAAGCCACCGCAGTGAGAAGCCTGCGTGCTGCAACAGAGTAGCCCCTGCTCGCCACAATTAGAGAAAGCCCCCACGCAGCAACAAACACCCAATGCAGCCATAAATAAGTAATAAATTTAATTTAAAAATTGCGATGACATATTTTTATATAGAAAGGTATTCATGAAATTTTAACTGACAGTAGAGATTATAAAACGGTATGTATATCGTAATCCTAATTATGTTAAAAATAACATCAGTGTGATTATATATATATATGTAAGAAATTGTATAACAATAAACACTAAGCTGTTAACGTTGGTTAACCCTGAATGGTGGGATTATAGCTTTTACATTTTAAAGTTTTCTGTACTGTCTGATTTTTTTACTTGTACAATCAGAATTTAATATACAGTCATTTCTATTAAAGAAAAAAGGCTCCCAATGCAGCAGACATTAGACAAATGTCTCATAGTGCAGGAATGGCAAGTATTTGGCCCATTGGCTGTGGTAGATTGGCTTATTTCCTACTATTCCACTCCCCCCATAATAAGATTACAGGCCCAGCCCCGCTGCCTTGAGACTTTTTAGTGCCTCTCATTAGGCAATGAATATTTATCCATCCCACTGACTTTGGGCTTGGCAGACTTGCCTTGTCCAATGGAGTGTAAGCGGGCATGAGGTAAGCTGTATCCTAGCTGAGGCTTCATGCATGTTTGTGTGACATGCCTTGGCCTTTTCTGCTTGTGCCACCCACCATGAGAAGAGCATGCCCCAGGGAAATGCTGCTTCTTCAGCCTGGGTCCTAGAATGGGAGACACCCAAGTCCAGCTGGCCCAGTAGAGGCACAGTTGACCCACAGACCTGTGAGCAAGAAATAAATGTTTGCTTTTCTTTTTTGTTTTTGGCTGCACCACGCAGCATGCGGGATCACAGTTCCCCAACCAGGGATCAAACCCGAGCCCTCTGCAGTGGAAGCGCGGTATCTTAACCACTGGACTGCCAGGGAAGTCCCCAGTGTTTGCTTTTCTAAACAACTGCATTTGGGGTTGTTTGTTACACAGCCTTGCCACAGCAAGAAGCTGAATAACACTCCAGACCCTGCATTTTCTCCCCAAAACCCCTTGTTCTTTTTTGAAAAAAATTTTATATGGCTGAGGGTGGCATTAGGGGGACAAACCCTCTTGGTTTGCCTGAGTGATTGAGGGGTTTCCTAGGACATGGGACTTGCAGGTTTTTAAAAATAGCTTTATTGAGATATAATTTACATTCCATACAATTCACTCATTTACAGTGTACGATTCAATGTTTTTTTAGTATAGTCACAGAGTTGTACAACTGTCACAACAATCTAATCTTAGAACATTTTTTTTTAATTTATTTTTTTTAAAATAAATTTATTTATTTTATTTTTATTTTTGGCTGTGTTGCATCTTTGTTGCTGCACGCGGGCTTTCTCTAGTTGAGGCGAGCGGGAGCTACTCTTCGTTGTGGTGCATGGGCTTCCCATTGCAGTGGCTTCTCTTGTTGCGGAGCACAGGCTCTAGGTGTACGGGCTTCAGTAGTTGCGGCTCGCAGACTCTAAAGCACAGGCTCAGTAGTTGTGGCGCACGGGCTTAGTTGCTCCGCGGCATGTGGGATCTTCCCAGACCAGGGCTCGAACCCGTGTCCCCTGCATTGACAGGCGGATTCTTAACCACTGCGCCACCAGGGAAGCCCTAATCTTAGAACATTTTTGTCCATCCTAAAAGAGGCTCCAGACTCATCAGCAGTCACTAGCCATTGTCCCCATTCCCCATCCCACAGCAACCACTAATCTACATCCTGTCTATAAATTTGCATATTTTGGACATTTCAAATAAATGGAATCATACAGTATGGCCTTTTGTGGCTGATTTCTTTTAATTAGCATGTTTCCTAGGTTCATCCTTGTTGTAACGTGTATCAGTGCTACATTTCTTTTATTGCTGGACAATATTCAGTTGCATATATAGACCATATTTTACTCATCCCTTCGTCAGTAATGGACATTTGGGTTGTTTCCATTTTCGGGCTACTGTGAATAGTGCTGCTATGAACATTTATGTACAAGTCTTTGTTTGCACATCTGTTTTCAGTTCTTTTGGGTGTATGCCTAGGAGTGGAATTGCTGAGTGATACGGTAATTCTATGTTTAACTTATTGAGGAGCTGCCAAACTGTTTCCCACAGCTGCTGCACGGTACATTCCTACCAGCAGTGTAAGAGGAATCCAATTTCTCCACATCCTTGCCAACACTTGTTATTGTCCATCTTTTATATTACAGCCATCCTAGTAGGGTGCACAGTGGTATATCATAGTGGTTTTGATTTGCATTTCCCTAATGACTAAGGATGTTGAACATCTTTTCATGTGCTCTTTCCCCATTTGTGTATCTTCTTTGGAAAAATGTCTATTCAAATTCTTTGCTTGTTTTTAAATTAGGTTATTACTCTTTGTATGATTGAGTTGTAAGGGTTCATTATACAGTCTGGAACCTAGACCATTCTCTGATATATGATTTGTAAATATTTTCTATTCTGTGGAGTATCTTTTTACTCTCTTAATTTGCGGCACAAAAGTTTTAAATTTTGATGTAGTCCAATTTATTTTTCTTTGGTCACTTTTGCTTTTGGTGGTGTGTCTACCAGCCTCCTTGTTCGTGGCCGACATCCCAAAGCAGTTATGGCATTTTTTTTCTCACTGAAACTGGATGCCACCTACCTTGAAACTTTCCTCAACACTGTGCTATAGGCACTGTAGTGGTTAAAAGCCCAAGCTCTGGAGACAAACTGTGTGGGTTCAAATCTCCACTAGTGCTATCACTTAATGGTGGTGTCTTCTTCACCTGAGGGTCACTTGCCAGGTGAGCACAATGCTGGGTGTAGGCGAGAGAAATCAAGAATGGGTATAGACCAGTAGGATAATTAATATAGCTTATCTTGTATATGCTCTTGTAATGGATTGGACTTAATGGAGGGCCTGAACAGATCTGAGAGTTCAGGATGTGGACTATACAGGAAACTCTGGTGCATTACTTCACATCTTCTCAGGCACACCTCTTTACCAGCCACTGTTGCCAGCTTCACACAGGTACAGCCCAACTGCATCTTGCCCAAACTCTGCAACTCTCACTTCTTGCTCTGGGGCTTCTCTGACCCCTCAGTGTGGGATGCTTGGAGACCCACTCAGCACTAATATATGTGCACCCTAGAAGAGGGTGGAATGAATATCCCTGGGGCCATCGTTGACCAGCAGGGATGGGAGCTAATGAATAAGTGCTTACACATTTGTCCTTCACTTTGTTTCCCCAAGGATACCAAAAGAAGGGGTGAAGGAAGCTGAACAGGTATAAACAACAGCTACCCACTTTTTCTACTAAAAAAGAATCTATAGAAGGATCCCAGGAATCTATACGTGTAACAAGCCCTATAGGTGACTCCTTTGGGCACTAAACAAGTTTGCAAAACACTGAATTAGGGCGTTTTCTGAAGGAATTTACATTATAAGAGGAGCAGAGATTACAGCCCTGGCACACTTGAACATTCCCTTGCATCACACAGAAAAGCACTATATGACTGTCTGTCTCCATCGCCATCTTCATGGATGCTTTTCCTCTCCTGACTTGGCATTCCCGTCCTCAGGTGCACCAAGCATGTGTACGTGAACTCCTTCTTAGTCTCTATGTAAGATGACTTCTCTCGTCCTAAGGAAGGCTCCAGCCCTCTTCCACAGGAGGAGGTTTTCCTTCTGGGTTCCTTCCTGCATCCTGTTGTCTAAAGAGAGCAGGGTCCTGGGCTTCAGCCGGAAGGGCACTGATGTTCGCTTCCTGCCAGCCCAGCAAGCTATGGGTGATGAACGGCCTCTAGGACCCAGAGCAAGGATGCCTATAGTGGAGCCACCAATTTTATTAGCTCGGTTGGAAGAGTGAAAGCTACAGGGCCTGCTGGTTCCCTTATTAGATTTTATTCCTAGGTAGGCACATCTTTCAAAGACCCCCCAAAAGTTTCTGGAAGCAGTAAGGATAAATGTCTAAAAAAATGTTTTCCCCATTTGCATGGCTCTCTCTCTTTTCAGAAAGTATTCCTTCCTGCACTGCTTGGGTCTTGGGGGCATCATTAATCCATACCCACTTTTATTTATTTGTTTGTTTGTTTATGGCCGCGCTGCACAGTCTGTGGGATCTTAGTTCCCGACCAGGGATCGAACCTGCACCCCCTGCAGTGGAAATGTGGAGTCCCAACCACTGGACTGCCAGGGAAGTCCCAATCCATACCCACTTTCAATGGCTGCTTGACTTATGACTCAGGGAATAGTTTTCATTAAGTTCTTTTGATTTAAAGTCTCCCTCTGGGGCTTCCCTGGTGGCGCAGTGGTTGCGAGTCCGCCTGCCGATGCAGGGGACACGGGTTCGTGCCCCGGTCCGGGAAGATCCCACATGGCGCGGAGGGGCTGGGCCCGTGAGCCATGGCCGCTGAGCCTGCGCGTCCGGAGCCTGTGCTTCGCAACGGGAGAGGCCACAACAGTGAGAGGCCTGCGTACCGCAAAAAAAAATAATAAATAAAAAAATAAAGTCTCCCCCTGATAAAGTTGATAGTGGTGGGGTTGGGGGATTTGGTAATTCTTCCTGATTTAAACAGTATAACATGTGGCCGATCTGACTTTGGCTTATTCTAGGGCAGAAGGTAGGACTCCCCAGTTTCCACAATAGGGACGATGTCTCATATATCTGGTCATGTCTTTCCCTTACTTAAAATTCATCCATGGTTCCCAGTTACTCAAGGATAAAGTCCAAAATTATTAGCCTCACTTTCAAGCCTTTTATGATCTGGTCCCTGCTGGTCTCCTGTATTATTAAGGACTCTTCAACTGCACATGATAAAAAACCAAATGCAGGGCTTCCCTGGTGGCGCAGTGGTTGAGAGTCCGCCTGCCGATGCAGGGGACACGGGTTTGTGCCCCGGTCTGGGAGGATCCCACATGCCGCGGAGCAGCTAGGCCCGTGAGCCATGGCCGCTGAGCCTGCGCGTCCGGAGCCTGTGCTCTGCAATGGGAGAGGCCACAACAGTGAGAGGCCCGCGTACCGAAAAAAAAAAAAAAAAAACCCCAAATGCAAACTGGGTCAAGTGAAAAAGAGAAAGTATTTGCCCATATATGTGAAAAGTCCTGAGCTACACTGGCTTCAGGCACAGCTGGATTCAGAAGCACACATACTTTGGGGAATGTCATTTCTCTCTATCTCCAGGCTCTGTCCTCTGTATTGGCTTCATTTTCAGGGAGAAATCTACTATGTGGTGGCAGAGATGAACACATAGTGACTTCAGGTTTATAATCTGGTAGTTTATCAAGCTCAGTGGGGAATGAATGCAACTTGTCCAGTAAATTCTAGGAAAGTTCAGAGGATGCCTATTATTAGTGAGGCTAGGTCATATACCCATCCTTGGACCACCCTTTTGGCTTATTGTCCACTTCCGATGCTTTGGGGGTGGGATCACCCCAAATGAACGACTTTTTTGAGAGTGATGTATGAGTATTTCCAAAGGATATTTGAAATGATATTATTTTAAGAGGAGGATGTGGCATACACCATCGCCTAACAAATAGCTGTGTTCCTCTTTTTTTTTAAATTAATTAATTAATTAATTTTGGGGGCTGCATTGGGTCTTAATTGTTGGGTCTTCGTTGCTGCGCATGGGCTTTCTCTAGTTGCGGAGAACGGGGGCTACTCTTCGTTGCGGTGCACAGGCTTCTCATTGTGGTGGTTTCTCTTGTTTCAGAGCTCGGGCTCTAGGCGTGTGGGCTTCACTAGTTGTGGCTCACAGGCTCTAGAGCGCAGGCTCAGTAGTTGTGGCACATGGGCTTAGTTGCTCCAGGGCATGTGGGATCTTCCCGGACCAGGGCTCGAACCTGCGTCCCCTGCAGTTGCAGGCGGATTCTCAACCACTGCGCCACCAGGGAAGTCCCAAGCTGTGTTCATCTTCTTCCTTGCTAACAGAGTCCCAATTTTTTAGGCAGCAAGATGCTAAGGGAAGGAGAGACCCTCACTCAACCCCAGAATGAATCATAATTGGTTTAACCCAAGGCCTGGACTCCCATTCCTATTGTAGTGATTGGTTTGTGGGTCTGCATGTGACCTGGCTCTAGCTTATGAAAATCTAAGGGGCAGGCTGCTGGAGGGCTCCTGGGAAATATTTTCCTCCCTGAGAAAAGAAGTGAGGACATCAAGGAGAAGCCTCTGCCTACCTTCTTCTTTGTTGTTGTTTTTTGCGGTACACGGGCCTCTCACTGTTGTGGCCTCTCCCGTTGCGGAGCACAGGCTCCGGACGCGCAGGCTCAGCGGCCATGGCTCACGGGCCCAGCCGCTCCGCGGCACGTGGGATCTTCCCGGACCGGGGCACGAACCCGTATCCCCTGCATCGGCAGGCGGACCCCCAACCACTGCGCCACCAGGGAAGCCCTGAGATTCTATTTGGATTTTAGGATGAGTGTATGTATCCATGATCAGACCCCTGATGTTGAGTGTGAACCTTTCCTTCTCTTCTGCTGGAGGTCACTGACATGGTCATGATAGTAAGTGTGGCAGCAGGCATCCTAGGAGTGGGCCTGGCTGCCACAGGCATCCCTGGGATCCTGCTGGACAGAAGCAAGTGGGAAAAGCAATAAAGCCAAGGAATTGCCCAGACAGCAACCAGTTAGTATGGAGAAGTCTTGCTTAGCCAGCAGGCCGTGAAATTTGGTTTACTGATTTCATTCTTTGTGCTCCTTTAGGCTTATTTTAATAGAGCTAAAAAAAGCACAGGAAGAATTTTATTGGGGGAAATGCAGCCTAAGTGAATCTATTAAAGACACAGTTGGGCTCTGTTATGGACTGAATGTGTCCTCACAAAATTCATGTTGAAGCCCTAACCCCTAATAGGATGGGATCTGGAGGTGGAGCCTTTGGGAGGTAATCAGGTTTAGATGATGTCATGGGGGTGGAGCCTTCATGATGGGATTAGTGTACTTATTAGAGGAAGAAGAGAGATCAGGTTTCCCTCTCCTCCTTGTGAGGACACAGTGAGAAGGCAAGCCAGGAAGAGGGTTTTCACAGGAACTGAATCTGTGAGCACCTTGATCTTGAACTTCTCAGCTTCCAGAACTGTGAGAAATAATTGTCTGTTGTTTAAGCCACCCAGTCTCTATTATTTTGTTATGGCAGCCTGGGTTGACTAAGACACTCCTGATTTCCAGGGGAATAATTCTAATGTTTTTCTTTTTAGGATGATGCTTTCTGTAAGGTTCTAATTTAATTTTCAAAATTGAGTCTAAAATGTGTGCAATAAAGTGCACAATTTTTTTTTTTTTTTTTTTGGCCGTGTGGCACGGCTGACGGGATCTTAGTTCCCCCACCGGGATGGAAACTGGGCCCTGGCAGTGAAAGTGCCGAGTCCTAACCACGGGACCACCAGGGAGTTCCCTGGAATGTCCTCTTTTTTGATGAACTTGTTCAAGCCTTTTGCCCATTTTAGTGGGCTGTTTGACTTCTCAGTGAGCATTCGCACAGAGCAAAATACCTTCACATTCTGTGCCACTTCAGTGAGGTCCATTCACCTATTTCTTTCCTAGACCTCCTTGCTACCAATTTTCCAATCACATCTCTCCCAAGTCCCTGGCCACCCAATTAAATCATGGTTATCTCTTCATGCATCAGTGTAGGTCTGTACCTTTAGCTATCTCTCTTTCTAGAAAAAGTGAGCCACAAAGTGTGCTTCTCAAGTTTCTGTCTCCTGGGAGTATTTCCCTTCACCAGTGTCTTTCAGGACCAGCCCTCAGTGGGGCTGTAGTGCCGCAGCTGTGTAAGTTCAGACAGCGTCAACGTGTTGTGCCAAACCGCTTGTAAACCAGGCCCAAAGTTTTTCTTCCTTGGTTAGCTGCTCATAGGAATACCCTATCAGGCTATAGGGAGAGAGAAGAGGCAATGTATTAGAGTAGGCACCATAGGAATCTGGGAGGTCGGGTACATCAGCTGCCAGACTTGGACCAGAACGTATAGCTGGTACACATATCTAGGGAAGGCTGTTGCCTCTGCATCTGGTGCTGGGCTGGGTGTTGCTGTTGGGTAGCAGGGCCAGCAGTTGGAAAGAAGAGCTGGACAGTCTGGGATCCACTGGCATCTTTAACCAAAGTGCAAGGGCTGCTTCATTACTTCTGCTTCCTCAAATTCTCACAATTGTCTCTTTGGGCCAACTCTGACCCAGGACCACAAAAGAAATGGGGGTTTTGGAATATGTATTTCCATCTTAGCCAAAAATACAACGCAAAGCTACTACATCCATCCAATGAGTTCTTAATTTCAGAAATTATATTTGTCCATTGGACTTTTTTTGGTAGTAGATTCTGATTCTCTAGGGAAATTCTACTACATCTTTTCAGCCATTGTCTCTTCTTCTCTTGTATTTTCTTTAACATATTATTGATAAAGTCTATGTCTACTTATTGCAATTTCTGAATTATCTGTGACTCTGCTTCTAATTTCTGTTCGTTTTTTTTCTTTTGAATATTGGTCCTATTTTCCTGCCACTTTGCATGTCTAGTAAATATTGATTGTGTGTTGGATATTTTGTACAAAAGAACAATTATTTTTTAAAAAAAATAGACTTTAGGGACTTCCCTGGTGGTGCAGTGGATAAGACTCCGTGCTCCCAGTGCAGGGGGCCCGGGTTTGATCCCTGGTCAGGTCACTAGATCCCACATGCATGCTGCAACTAAGAGTTCACATGCCACAACTAAGGAGCCTGCCTGCTGCAACTAAGGAGCATGCCTGCCACAACTAAGACCCAGTGCAACCAAATAAATAAATTTTAAAAAATAGACTTTATTTTTTGGAGCAGTTTTAGGTTCATAGCAAAACTGAGAGAAAGTTACCATGATTTCCCATATACCTCCTGTCCCCACACGTGCGTAGCCTTCCTCATTATCAATATCATCCAGCAGAGTGGTACATTTGTTACAACTGATTAACTACATTGACACATCATTCTCATCCAAAGACCATAACTTATATTAGAGTTCCCACCTGGTGCTGTACAAATGTATAATAACATGCACCCACCATTATAGTACCATACAGAGTGATTTCACTGTAATTTTCCTAAAGATCCTCTGTGCTTGACCTATTCACCCTCCTCTCTCTTCTCACTAACCTCTGGCAACCATTGATCTTTTCATTGTCTCCATAGTTTTGACTATTCCAGAATGTCATACAGTTAGACTCCTACAGTATGTAACCATTTTAGATTCACTTAGTATTGTGCATTTCAGGTTCCACCATGTCTTTTCATGGCTTGCTAGCTCATTTCTTTTTAGTGCTAAATAATATTCTATTGTATGGATGCACCACAGTTTTTATCTGTTCATCTGAAGGATATCTTGGTTACTTCTAAGGTTTATTTTTTTAATTTTTTTGATTTTAATATGCTCTTTTCTTTTTTCCCTTCTGCGGTACGCGGGCCTCTCACTGCTGTGGCCTCTCCTGCCGCGGAGCACAGGCTCCGGACGCGCAGGCCCAGCGGCCATGGCTCACGGGCCCAGCCGCTCCGCGGCACGTGGGATCCTCCCGGACCGGGGCACGAACCCGCGTCCCCCGCATCGGCAGGCGGACTCTCAACCACTGCGCCACCAGGGAAGCCCGGTAAGAGTATATTTAGATCTTTACTAAACTGCCAAAGTGGCTGCACCATTTTGCATTCTCACCAGCAATGCATAAGAGTTCCTGTTGCTCCACATCCTTGCCAGTATTTGGTGTTATCAGTGTTCTGAATTTTCGCCGTTTTAATGGATGTGTAGTGTTATCTAATTGTTGTTTTAATTTGCATTTCCCTGATGACAAGTGATGCAGATCATCCTCTACTGTGTTTATTTGCCACCTTTATATCTTCTCTGGTGAGGTGTCTGTTAAAGTCTTTGGCCCTGCTGTAGACCGGATGTTTGCAAACCCTCAAAATTCATATGTTGAAATCCTACCCTCCAATGTGATGGCATTAGGAGGTGGGGGCCTTGGGATATGATTAGGTCACGAGGGCTCTGCCTTCATGAATGGTATTAGCGCCATTATAAAGAAGACCCAGAGAGCTCCCTCTCCCTTTCCACCATGTGAGGTTCCAGTGAGAAGATGGTTATCTGTGAACCAGGATTCAGGTCCTTACCAGAACCTGACCATAGTCGCATCCTGATCTTGGACTTCCAGCCTCCAGAGCTGTGAGAAATAAATTTCTGTTGTTTATAGACCACCCAATATATGATATGCTATAGCAGCCAAAGTGGACTAAGACAGGACTGTATTTTAATCATGTTGTTTGTTTTCTTATTGTTGAGTTTTTTAAAAAATAAATTTATTATTTATTTTATTTTTGGCCGCATTGGGTATTTGTTGCTGGGCGTGGGCTTTCTCTAGTTGCGGTGAGCGGGGGCTACTCTTCCTTGCGGTGCGTGGGCTTCTTATTGTGGTGGCTTCTCTTGCTGCGGAGCACGGACTCTAGGGCCACGGACTTCTGTAGTTGTGGCTCGCGGCCTCTAGAGAGCAGGCTCAGTAGTTGTGGTGCATGGGCTTAGTTGCTCCACGGCATGTGGAATCTTCCCAGACCAGGGCTTGAAGCCGTGTCCCCTGCATTGGCAGGTGGATTCTTAACCACTGCACCACCAGGGAAGTCCCCAGGACTATATTTTAATCATGTTGTTTGTTTTCTTATTGTTGAGTTTTAAGAGTTTTTTTGTATACGTTGGATAACAGTCCTTTGTCGGATATGTACTTTGCAAATATTTTCTTCCAGTCTGTGTCTTGTCTTTTCATTCTCTTGGCAGTGTCTTTTACATGGAAGAAATTTTAAAATTTTAATTATGTCCAGCTTTTCAATTTTTTCTCTCATGGATTGTGCCTTTGGTGTCATATCTAAAGTCATTTAGAAACGTAAGACCATCTAGATTTTCTCCTGTTATCTTCTTGGAGTTTTATACTTTTGCATTTTACATTGAGGTCAGTGATCCATTTTGAGATAATTTTTGTGACGGGTGTAAGGTTTGTGCCTTTTTCTTTCTTTCTTTCTTTTTTTTTGTTTTTTGCACGTGGATGTCTAGTTCTATTTATTGTTTTGTGGTTTTTTTGTGGTTTTTTTGCGGTATGCGGGCCTCTCACTGTTGTGGCCTCTCCCTTTGTGGAGCACAGTCTCCGGACGCGCAGGCTCTGCGGCCATGGCTCACGGGCCCAGCCGCTCCGCGGCATGTGGGATCTTCCCGGACCGGGGCACGAATCCGTGTCCCCTGCATCGGCAGGCGGACTCTCAACCACTGCGCCACCAGGGAAGCCCAGTTCTATTTATTGAAGAGACTAGCTTCTATCCGTTGTATTGCCTTTGCCCTTTTGTCAAAGATGAATTGACTACATTTATGTGGGTCTGTTTATGGGCTCTCTCGTCTGTTCCACTGATCTATTTGTCTATTCCTTCATCAATACCACACTGTCTTGTTTACTGTAAAGCTACAGTAAGTTGGGTAGTGTCAGTCCTCCAACTTTGTTTTTCTCCTTTAATAGTATGTTGGCTATTCTGATCTTTTCCTCTCCATAAAAACGTTAGAATCAGTTTGTTGATACGCATTAAATAACTTGTTATTTATTTATTTATTTATTTTAAATTATTTATTTATTTGGCTGCATCGGGTCTTAGTTGCAGCATGCAGGATCTTCATTGCTATGCGTGGGCTCTTGCTTGCAGCGCACCGGCTTCTCTCTATTTGTGGCACGCGGGCTTAGTTGCCCTGTGGCATGTGGTATCTCAGTTCCCTGACCAAGGATTGGACTTGCCTGCCCTGCATTGGAAGGTGGATTCTTAACCACTGGACCACCAGGGAAGTCCCTAACTTGTTATTTAGTTGGAGAAATTTCTGTTGGAGAAATGTCTATTCAAGTCCTTTGCCCATTTTTGAATTGGGTTGTTTAGTTTTTGTTGTTGTTGAGATTTAGGAGTTCTCTATATAGTCTGAATATTAATCCCTTATCAGATATATGATTTGCAAATGTTTTCTCCCATCCTGTGGGTTGCCTGTTTACTCTGTTGATATTGGCTTTTGGTGCACAAAATGTTTAATTTTTGTAAAGTCCAATTTGTCTTTTTTTTCTTTTGTTGCCTGTGACTTTGGATATATCCAAGAAGTCACTGCCAAGTGCCATGTTATGAAAATTTTGCCCTATATTTTCTTCTAAGAGTTTTATAGTTTTAGATCTTACACTTGTCTTTGATTCGTTTTGTGTTAATTTTTAAAAATTGAAATGTTGTTGACGTACGATATTACGTTATCATTATGTAATGCCCCTCTTTATCCCTGCTTTGTCTAAAATTAATATAGCTACTACTACTTTCTTTTGATTAGTGTTAACATGGAATATCTTTCTCCATCCGCTTACTTTTAATCTATGTCTTCATATTTAATGTGGGTTTGTTGTAGAGAACATACAGTTGGGTCTTTTGTGAGCCACTTTGACAATGTCTGTCTTTTGATTGGTTCCTTTAGACCATATTTGGTACTGTTTTCTATTTATTGCCCTTCTTTTTTATTCCTATTTTTATATTCCACTCTTTTTCTGCCTTTCATGGTTTTATTTTTTCAAATTAATTAATTAATTTATTTATTTATGTTTGTCTATGTTGGGTCTCTGTTGCTGCACTTGGGCTTTCTCTATTTGCGGCAAGTGGGGGCTACTCTTCATTGTGGCGCGCGGGCTTCTCATTGCGGTGGCTTCTCTTGTTGTGGAGCACGGGCTCTAGGCGTGCAGGCTTCAGTAGTTGTGGCACTTGGGCTCAGTAGTTGTGGCTCGCGGGCTCTAGAGCGCAGGCTCAGTAGTTGTGGTGCACGGGCTTCGTTGCTCGACGGCATGTGGGATCTTCCCGGACCAGGGCTCAAACCCATGTTCCCTGCAGTGGCCAGTGGATTCTTAACCACTGTGCCACCAGTGAAGTCCCTCATGGTTTTTTGTTTTTTTTTTTTAACATCTTCGTTGGAGTATAACTGTTTTACAATGGTGTGTTAGTTTCTGCTTTACAACAAAGTGAATCAGTTATACATATACACATGTTCCCAGCCCTCATGGTTTGAACTGAGCATTTTATATGATTCCACTTTCTCTCCTTTCTTAGCATATCAGTTATACTTCTTTTTTTAGTTTTTTTAGTGGTTGCCCTAGAGTTTGTAATATACATTTACAACTAATCCAGGTCCACTTTCAAATAACAGTATACTACCTCGTGGGTAATGAGTTTCTTAAATATAAGGTAATGAGTTTCTTAAGATAATCATAACTCTTCCCTCCTGTCCATTTGCTGTCATTCATGTCACTTATATATAAATATATATTATATATGTATACATTGTTGCTATTATTAATTTGAACAAACTGTTATCTATTAGATCAATTAAAAATAAGAAAACCGGGGGACTTCCTGGTGGTCCAGTGGTAAATAATCCGCCTTCCAATGCAGGGGATGTGGGTTTGATCCCTGGTCAGGGAACTAAGATCCCACATGCCACAGGGCAACTAAGCCCGCGCGCCACAACTACTGAGCCCACGTGCCTCAACTAGAGAGCCCACATGCCACAAACTACAGAGCCCACGTGCTCTGGAGCCCGTGTGCCACAACTAGAGAGAGAAAACCCGCACTCCACAACTAGAGAGAAGCCCACGCGCCGCAACAATTATCCCGAGTGCCACAACTAACACCCAACACAGCCAAATATAATAAATAAATAGAATAGAATAGAATAGCATTTTTTAAAAAAGAATAAGGAAACTGAAAGTTTTAATTTTACCTTCACTTATTCTTTCTTCGATATTCTTTCTTTCTTTATGTAGATCCAAGTTTCTGACCTATATTATTTTCCTTTTCTCTGAAGAACTTCTTTTAACATTTTTTAAAAGAAATGGCAGGTCTACTGGCAAAAAGTTCTCTGTTTTTGTCTGAGGAAGTCTTTATTTCTCTTACACCATTGAAGGATAATTTTACAGAGTACAGAATTCTAGGTTGGTTTTTTTTTTTTTCTCTCAGCACTTTAAATATTTCACTCTACTTTCTTCTATTGCTTGTTGCATGGTTCCTGAGAAGTCAGATATAATTCTTATCTTTGTTTCTCTGTAGGTAAGGTATTTTTTTCCTTTCTGGCTTAGGATCTCTAGTATTTTTCTTTATCTTTAATTTTATGTAGTATGAAAATGATATGCCTGTGTATAGTTTTATTTTATTTATTTATTTTTTTGGATTTATCCTGCTTGATGTTCTCTGAAATTCCTGGATCTGTGGTTTGGTATCTGACATTCATTTGGGAAAAGCCATTATTGTTTCAAATATTTCTTCTGTTCCTTTCTCTTTCTCCTTTTCCTGTTATTCCCATTATGTGTATGTTATACCTTTTATGGTTGTCCAACGGTCCTTGAATAGTTTGTTTTGTTATTTTCCATCTTTGTTCTTTTTGCTTTTTCAGTTTTGGAGGTTTCCCTTGATGTCTCCTGAACCCCAGAGATTCTTTCCTCATCTGTGTCATGTCTACTAATAAGCCTGTTCATTTACATTACAGTGTTTTTGAGCTCTAGCATTTCTTTTGGTTCTTTCTTAGGATTTCCTTCTCTCTGATTATTGCCCATCTGTTCTTGCATGCTGTCTACTTTACCCTTTAGAGCCCTTTTGGACATCATATTAGCATATTAATCATAGTTGATTCAAATTCCTGGTCTGATCTTTCCAACATCCCTGCCAAGGTTGGTTCTGATGCTTGCTCTGTCTCTTCAAACTGTAGTGGGGGTTTTTTGTTTGTTTTGTTTTTGTTTTTTCCTTTTAGCATGTCTTGTCATTTTTTTCTTGATAGCCAGGCATAATGTACTAGGTAAAAGGAACTGCTGTAAATCAGCCTTTAGTAATGTGGTGATAAAGTGTGGGAGGGGGGGAAGCATTCCATAGTCCCATGATTAGGTCTCACTCTTTTAGTGAGCCTGTGCCTCTGGACTGTGAACTTCACACGTGTTTCTTCGATTTTTACCCCTCTAGGGTGGGACAGGATGGCTAGAATTGTCTGGAGTTGGGTACTTCCCTTCCTCAGGGTCAATTAGGTTCTGATAAAACCCCAGCAGGTTAGGCTCTGGTTCAACATTTTCTCCTGAAGGCAGACCTTGTTAAGAACAGAATATTTGGCATGTTTCAGAATGGTTCCTTTTCCCCTCCCCTTGCCAGAGCATGAGGGTTTTTTCTCTGATATTCACTGTGAGAACCAGGTAGAGCCCTTGGAGGTAAATCTCCCATAAGTGGATCCTCCTATGACAGGGTCCCCCTAGAGATTTTAACTCGGAGTGTCCACTCTGAGCTGCAAGCAATTCATCAACTATAATTCAGGTTTCCCTACCCAGCACTGGTGCCCATGGACGTTTCAGCTTGTGGGTTTCTGCTTGGGTAGATCTGATTCTCCGTATTTGCCTGTCTGTCTCTCCAATTTGGGGCGTGGCAGTTTGCTGCCCTCACTTCTGTGACCTCACTGTCACAGGTCCCTGGCCCTCTGTGACCTTCTGTCACTTGTGACCTCACTTCTCTTACACATCAAGAGCTGCTGATTTTTCAGTTTGTTCACCTTTTTATTTGCTGTTAGGACAGACTAGCAACTTCCAAGCTTCTTATGTGCTGCACCCAAAGGACCATTATCTTTTATCCAGATGACTTTAATCTTTCACCAGAGGATGTTCTACATTTACTCTTTGGGCTCCTGCACTAAGAAATTGATCACATCAAGTTAGGGATTGAGCTGGATTGGGGATAAATTCCAGTTTTATGAATACTCTATCTACCTTTGTTTCATCCTCATTTCTCAGGCATGAGCCTTCTGGGCTTTTGAATGAGAGCCTAGACATTCTCTGTCTCAGCCTGTGGGCTGTGGGAGGTTTTATTCTGTCTTTTGGAGGTTTTGAGTTTAACTCTCCCACCGCCCGCCCCACATATCTTCAAAATCTGGCCCCTTTGTTTCAGGCAGGCCCTCTTTCTGTAATTGGACTTTGTCTCCTAAACACCACGCGACTGCAGAAGATTGTGCTCCCTCCGCCTTTTAGGGGCTTCCAGGAGCCTCCAGCTCCTCATGACCACCAAAATCTTTGCTGGTTTCTCTTTCTCCCAGTAATGTTCCTTTGCCTGAGCTAAGCTTTTGTGTGCAGAATTGGCAAATGCCTCCAGAGAAAAATATTTGACCAGTGATCCTCAGCTTATTCAGGAATGAAGGCTCTTCTCTCTTTGGAATTTTAGTTCATCTCATTCAGTCATAGCTCTCTGCTGACTTTAAAAAGATGATTCGTGCAATTTTTTGTTTTTCTTCTAACTTCTGCAGTGGGAGCATTGGTCTGCTGAAAACCTCTATGTCCTGGTTGGAAACAGAAGTCTTTTGATCTTTTCTTAAATTCTGTATAATTTACTTTCATTATTTCTTCAAATATTTTCTCCTCTCCAACTTTGTTTCTCTTTCTGAAGTCTCAGTATCTGGATATTTTTTACTTCTACTTTAATACTCTGTAACATATTATTTCTTTTATATTTTCTAAATTTTTTTGAATCTTCCTTCTGGGAAAGTTATTCAATTTGGTCTTCCAGTTCACTAATATTTTCTTCAGCTGTATTCATTTTATTTATCCCATCTACCTGGACTGATCAGCACTTCTGGTTTTGAAGGGCTACTCAGAATTTATCAGACTGTTATATTCATTCATTCACGTATTCATCAAATATTCATTGAATGCCTACCTTATGCCAGGCTGGGTTCTAGGCATGGGAAATTCAATCACCAACTATACAAAGGAGGTTTACTAATTTAAACCTCTAGCTCAGATTCACACATGCAACAGCCTACTTGACATCAGAGGCATCTCAAACTCAACATGTCCGAAACTGAACCAGGGATCTTCCCCTAATCAGTATTCCCTTGTTGGCAAGTGGCAGAACTCCAAGTCAAACTGGTTTAAGCCGTAAAGCAAAATTATTGGCTTAGTTAACTGAAAAGTCCAGGGGTAGGATGACCTCACGCCTGGCTGATTGATATTAGAGGGTCAGTGATATTGACAAGACACAGTATCTGTTTTTCCATCTCTTGCTTCTGCTTTTTTCTCTGCCGGCTTACCTTGTGGGATCTTGGCTCCCCCCGCCAGGGATTAAACCCAGGCCCTCGGCAGTGAAAGGGCGGAGTCCTAACCATGGGACTGCCAGGAAAGTCCCTCTGCTGCCTTAATTTCTAGGCTTACCCTCCTCACATTAGGGTGAGATGGTCACCAGCACCCACAGGCTTACATGCTTCCAGCTCAGTGACTCCAGCAGACAGACAAGAGATTCTGTTTTCCCAATGATTCCATCATCAGCTCCAGGCTCGAGTCTTGCTGACTTTGCTTGGGTTTTGTGCCTTGCTATGAACCAATCATTGTAATTTGGAGAAGGAATCTTTGGATGAGCCAGATCTAGGTCTTAGGCTGACTCCTGCAGCTGAAGTTATGTTCTGCTAGCTTTGCAACCCAGTGAAATAAAAAAGCCTCTTTCCTGAGCTCTCCATCCAATGTTTGAAGGGGGTTCTCATCTGCCTGGCTTAGGACTCATGGCCTTTTCCAAACCAATGTCTGTGTCCTATTGGTAGGCCTGGATCTGGAGTTGCCAGATTTAATGAATACAAATATGAGACATTCAGTTACATTTGAATTTCAGATAAATAATGAATAAAATGTGAAGATCCATATGTCCCAAGTAGGCATCCTGTACTTTATCTGGCAACGTGACCTGGGTCATACACCAGTCCCGCAATGTGGGGGATGAGATCAGCCACACCCAAACCACTTGGCTTTACGTGTGAGAAGCACACTTCCAAAAGGAAAAATGGAGGTGCTGTTTCCAGAAAGAAGCATGGATGTGGACTGCACAGATGATAGTTGACCTGGATACTCTCCGTGCACACCCAGTTCATTGCAACCCATTAGCCCTTCCCCATCTCCTTTCTCCCTGCTGAGAGATCCCCGTTTGGTACAGGAAGTAGATAGCACTTCCTTGATTTGAGGAATATAGGCTCTGCCCTCAGCCCCGGGGGATAAATTATGATTACCCTAAACTACCAATGATCATCCTTTTCTTCTTTGCCAAATGACTGGTGTTAAAGAGAAAATTATTCACGACAGTTGTTGATGATGATCAGGTAGACTTTATTCAGTGGGGGCTACTACGATGAGGGTTTGTATTAGGGGAGGGAGATCTGGATCAACTTTGAACACAATAAGGAAAAGTGGGGAATTAGAGCCAAGGAGCAGGGTGGGGGTCAGTGGATGGAAAATTACTAAATGGAAACCTCAGGGGTGAGGGCGGGATTGTGACTAAACCGACCTAACAGAGTCTTGCTAAAACTGAACGATGCAGAGATGAATACAGAAACCCAAAAGTCAGGGCAAAGTTGAGAATAGAGTTCAAAGGAGCCTGACTGGAGTTTGTCAAGGAAGAATCTTTGTCACTGATACAAATCTTCCTAGCTTCCTTTGTGTCCAGGTATGGTCATGCAGCCAGTTCTGGCCCATGAGAGGCGAGGGGAAATTTGCTGGGGAGTTTCTGGAGAGGATTTTGCTTCCCAGATAAAAAGACAGAGCCCCGGAAGGGAAGGACCTTGTGCCCCTGCACCCTACTTTTTACTTGGAATGCTGGTGTGAGCACATGATATATGGAGCTATGTCTGTCATGAGACAACAAACATAGGAGTAAAAAGCCAGCATGCAAAAAAGGACAGGGCTGAAGAGTGGAAAGAGTCTGAGAAAACTCTGGAAACTCCAACCTCCGGGCTTCATCTGTAAACAATAAACAGCCTTATAGTTTAGCCTCTGCCTTCTGGTACTTGCAGCCACATGCTCCCCAGCTCATCTGCTCCCTCCCCTGAGCCTGCTTTTCTCCCAGTGTCCCACAGCTCAATAAATAACACCATCACCTTTCCTTTCATGCAAATCAAAACTTCAACGTCATCACTGGAGCCTCCCTCTCCTCCCCCTGTCCCTCCCCCATTTCTGTTGAACTTCCTCAGTGACTCTGGAATCTGCCTGCATTCTACATTTCCACGTCTACTGTCGTATTCCTAGCAGCTCCTCTTTTCTCTCCTGGTCCAGTTCAAAGGCTTTCTATCCATCTCCTGCCTCTACTCTTTGTCCCCCTGCAATATCTGTCCCCCTGTTATCTTTTCAAAATATAAATCTGATAATGTCAACCTCCCCCACAATGTTTAAACACCCTTCGGTTACCTCCTCTTACTCTTAGAAAAAAGACCAAAATCCTTAACAAAGCCTTTAAAACCCTGCATGCTTGGCCCTGCCTCAAGCCATATCTCATCCATGCCACTTTCCTCTTTATAGGAGTCTGTTTCCTTCCACCACAGGACCTTTGCACATGCTGGAATGCCTAGAATGATCGTCCCCACCTCCACTCCCCTGACGCACTCCTGCCCTGCCTTCACATCTTTCCTTTACCCTGGCTTTCTCAGGTGAGCCTTTTCCTGTCCACAGAGGCCCTCTCCATTGCTCTCAAGACCTAGGAGATGTCCACAGGTATCTCTTCCCTGCCTCCCCTGGAATCCTGCCAGGATTACCTTCTACTGCTGAGATCCTTCCCCTCTGGAACAATCCAGCTGCTTTGCTTCTGTGAACCCAGGCTTTCAAATCAATGACCTGCTAATTCTTCCACAGCAGTGAGAACAGAAGACAAATTAACATTTCAGTACATTATTTTGACATACAAATAAGAAGGTAATTACGTTCTTGTTTTCCTGACTGGGTTTTGCAGCAGACCACCATAGGTCCTTGAAATGCCTACAGGAAACCTAAAGTATGAGGACAATAGAACCAGGAGCAGGGGGAGAAATGCATTCCAGGTGCTGTATGTGTACAGCCTCCTCCTTGAGGCATCCTGGAGTGCTCGTAGTTAGAGATGAGGATCAGGGGTAAGCTGGGCTGTGAAGGAATGGATTCTGATTCTGAGGGCAATGAGAAGCCAGAGGGCTTTAAGCAAGGGAGGTACTGCACCAGATTTGCTTTAGAAAGATCATTCTAGTGCTGTGTGGAGAATGGACTGTAGGGGACAAGACTGGGGCAGAGAGATAGAGAAGGAGGCTGATGCAGTGGTGCAGGAGAGATGATGGTGTGAAATTAATTAAGCAAGGAGGCCATTAGCCTGAGGGGGCTCCAATGCTACATCACCTATGGAAGCAAACCAAAATCTAAGCCTGTGAGTATCTCAAGGTTATGAAAGCAAAACCTAAAGACAAACAACCACAAAGAGCCAACTAGGATTTAAGCTATAGCCAATCAATACTTTCCTTACTTTGCTTCCAGTTTTTCCATATAAAAGTTTTCTTCAGCTCCCATCAATAGAGCACTTCTAACCACTTCCAGTTTGGCACTGCCTTATTTGAATTGATTTTTGCTCAAATAAATTCCCTAAAAATTTAGTATGCCTCAGTTTATCTTTTAACTGTTCTGGTGTTAGAAGTGGGATCCAAAAGAGATGCCAAATGGCCCACAGGAGCAACAAGCAGCCAGGCAGAGGTACCCGCTGAGCCCATTGAGCTCACTGCTTTCTTGCTACATCTGAAAGTTGGGTAAGTTCCTTTCATGTCTGAGGTCTGCAGGTTTTGTGTTTGAAAGAGCTCCCTGAATTTATCCGAGCATTTCTTTCTCTGGACTGGGTCTGGGGGGCCAGCTGATGTAAAAGAAACTGGACTGGGTCCAGGGTCAGATTAGGTCTGACTTAAACTGGACTGGGTCTGTTAGGGGAAATACTGACTGAAACTGCCTGCGCTGGCCATGCAACATAGTAACCACTTGAATGAGTTATTTTAAACAGGAAGTCCTGGTAAGGAACACAGAACTAACAAGCTACCACCAACTGGAAGGATTCAGGAAAGGTCAAAAGGAGAGAGGAGATGCCAGTCCATTTCTCCTTCCAACCTCCCAGAATCCTTCTCACTGGAATCCATCTTGGCTGAGTGATGCATGCAACCACCAGGAAGGACCCTGAGTCAGAATGATTGGCCAGAGACAGCCCAGAAACTAACCCCATTCCCATAAAACCCGAGATTGCAAGCCACGTGGCAAAGCAGTCCTCCTGGGTTCCCTGACCCTCCTGCTCTCCACCCGGGTGCCCCTTCCCAATAAAGTCTCCTGCTTTGTCGGCACGTGTATCTCCTTGGACAATTCATTTCTGAGTGTTAGACAAGAGCCCACTCTCGGGCCCTGGAAGGGGTCTGCCTTCCTGCAACAGGTCCAGTGTGAGGCCTCAGGTAATAAGGGGGAAAAAAAGAGAAAAATTGGTTCCCTGAGTCCAAAAAATCTGGGACTCCTCTGTCTGGGACCCTGGATAACTATATGTGTAAAATTATGGGCCCAGAATCTGTGTTTTTCTGAACTAGTGGGTTAACCTTACCAAAGATAACCTTAAATTGCAGTGGTCACAGTAGGGAACTTTTAACCTAGACAAGCATATCTTTACAAGGTGCTCTAGAGAAAAAAAGGGTCCCAAATCTCCCCAAAACTATGGGGTGCATTTTTTTTTTACTGGTATGCTGAAGCATCTTAGAAACTCAATGAATTGAAAATTGCTTCTTTAAAAGATTCTTTACAAAACACAAACGAAAAGTTTAAGCAACAAATTGACAGTGAATCTAAAAAAATCTAAACAGTGCACACTAACTTGACTCCAACTGCTCCTTCCCTTAAACCTCCCCTCCCTAAATTTTCTGAACCTACCAATCCCTTTACACCTTTTATTTTATTTAAAAAATTTATTTATTTATTGGTTGTGCTGGGTCTTTGTTGCGGCAGGCGGGCTCCTTAGTTGCAGCAGGTGGGCTCCTTAGTTGCGGCTCATGGGCTCCTTAGTTGAGGCATGTGAACTCTTAGTTGTGGCATGCACGTGGGATCTAGTTCCCTGACCAGGGATCAAACCCAGGCCCCCTGCCTTGGGAGCATGGAGTCTTCACCGCCGCTCTACCAGGGAAGTCCCGCTCAGTTGCCTTTTAAAGTGAGGCCCTCTGCTGAGCCTTGAGTACTAAATGTAACCATCTTTTCTCATGGTCAAAGGCTGAATTAGGGCCATCATAAAAGGTTCTCCAAATCCTCAAGAGAATCCTCAAAATTTTTATGAGGAATTTAGAATTCTAATTGCAGCCTATGATATGGTCTCCCAGATCACTGCCAGTTTATTCATATGACATTAGGACCTAGCAATGCCCAAAAATAAATGACTGAAGCCCGGTGGGAAGACCCCAAGAGTGATATTAAAGACCCACATGCAAACTGCTCTGCCAGGGATGGCCCAAAAGGCTCTAGAAAAATAGCCCAAGACCTACGTGAAAAAAAATTTTGTTAATTAATTAATTAATTTAACTAGCTAAATTAACAGAATCAACTGGACTGCCCTGGCCTAAAGTTCTACTATTCGTTTTAATGGTGATTAGATCAACACCTATGGGAAAGAATAAAGTAATACTTTATGAAATAGTGACAGGAAAACCTGTGCCCTTGGTGATAGAACCACATCTGTCTCCTGTACTCAAATTCTGATATGATTCAATAGTGTAAAGCTTTAACGTATTATGCCAAAGTGTATTTCCACCAGGTAAAAGAAGCTTTCCATGACCCTCCTACAGATTGTCGAGCCTTCTACAACTTAGAACCTGGAGAGTGGGTCTTCCCCTCAGGAAACGACACCTGAGAAAGACTGCCCTTGAACCTCGTTAGAAGGGACCATTCAGGTTCTCCTCACTATCCAGATGGCAGCCAAACTTCAGAGACTTGAACCTTGGGTCCACATCTCCCAGTTGTAATGGGCTCCTCCAAACTCTTGGAACTGCTTACAGCCAGAAATCTAAAGTTAAAACTGGGAGATTCCTCCCCAGAAACAAATGACATCTTGAGGGGGACAGCTCTCTCAAGATCACAGATCAAGATCTTTATCTCCAATATGAAATCTTTATCCCTTTCACCTACTTGCTTTCTGCTTTTCCTCTCCATTAATGCATGGAAAGATAACACTATAATTAGGATTTCACAAACAATAGCTACTACAGGAAACTTAACTAACTGCTGGATTTGTCATGCTAAACCAAACATGAAGGGAGAGACCCTTTAGTTTACCCTGTAAGTAATTTCACTGAAATCCCAAATGCCACTGTGTGCCTAAACTGTTCAGCAGCTCCCTTTTATAAAGGTAAAAATACTAAATCTACATATCCCCATTCCTTGCTTCAATTTAGTCCAACCCTGGGATGGGAAAATGTGATTCACTCAATATATGTATAAAAAACACTGCAGGGCTTCCCTGGTGGCGCAGTTGTTGGGAGTCTGCCTGCCGATGCAGGGGACGCGGGTTCGTGCCCCAGTCCGGGGGGATCCCACGTGCCGCGGAGCGGCTGGGCCCGTGAGCCATGGCCGCTGAGCCTGTGCGTCTGGAGCCTGTGCTCCGCAGGGGGAGAGGCCACAGCAGTGAGAGGCCCGCATACCACAAAAAAAAAAAACACTGCAGAGCAGCCAATGTAAATCAGACCATTTATAGGCTTGCTGACAGGCCCATATATTTAGGTGGTCTTTCAGTATGTTGGGTAACCATAGCTGAGTCTACTGCTAAGGCCTTGGCTGCACAACAAAAGTACCTAGGCTCTCTAGCTAAGGTGGTTTTAGATAGTAAAATTGCTTTAGATTATTTGTTGCCTGAACAAGGGGTCTGTGCCGTAGTTAACACCTCCCGCTGTACCTGAATTAACGCTTCCGGTGTTGTAAAAACTCAAACACAAGACATTAACAAACAAGATACTTGGCTAAAACAGATTGGTGCCACATCAGGTACATTCTTTGATGTACTCGATACCAACTGGCTTGGTGTATGGGGGCCCTGGCTAAGGAGTATACTTCAGTCTTTTGGTATTATCCCCCAGCAGTCATATCGCAGTCTCCCTGGTGGGCTGCGTTGCCTCCAAGATCTCAAATGCACGCCTGCAGCCATCAGCAGCAAATCAGATGGTCTCACGGTGCTTGGAGAAACAGAAACAAGATGTAAAATGGGATAAACAGCAAAAGCAATTCTTCTATGGATCTGACATCATAACCTGATACGAGCAATTTAACTCTCATAGTGATTGAGAATGGGGCTAATACTAAACTTTTGTTCATCCTCCGGATGACTAAAAAGGAGAATTGTTAATTTAAACAGAGACCATTAGACTGAGGTGGCTCTAGGGCCTCCGGCACCTACGTAAGCAAACCAAGATGTTAACCTGTAAATACCTCGAGGTTATGAAAGCAAAACCTAACAACCAGTCATTAACAGCCAAATAGCGTTGAAGCTATAGTCAATCAGTAATTTCCTTACTTTGCTTGCACCTTTTCTCTATAAAAGTTTTTCCTCAGCTCCCATCTGTGGAGTGCTTCTAATTGCTTCCCATTTGATAATGACCAATTTGGATGGATTTTTTTCTCAAATAAATTCCTAAAATTTTTCATGTGCCTCAGTATCTTTTTTAAAAAATTTTAATTCATTTATTTATTTATTTTTGGCTGCCTTGGGTCTTCGTTGCCGCGCGCGGGCTTTCTCTAGTCGCGGCGAGCGGGGGTTACTCTTCGTTGCGGTGCGTGGGCTTCTCATTGCGGTGGCTTCTCTTGTTGTGGAGCACGGGCTCTAGGTGTGTGGCTTCAGTAGTTGTGGCACGCGGGCTCAGTAGTTGTGATTCGTGGGCTCTAGAGCGCAGGCTCAGTAGTTGTGGTGCACGGGCTTAGTTGCTCCGCAGCGTGTGGGTTCTTCCCGGACCAGGGCTCGAACCCGTGTCCCCTGCATTGCCAGGCGGATTCTTAACCGCTGCGCCACCAGGGAAGTCCGCCTCGGTACCTTTTAACAGCAGGCTCTGAAAGTTCGGTCAGCAGGGGAGAGACACTTAGGAGTTAGAATCTAAAGGCATTTGTGTGATTGGACATGGAATGTTGGGGACCATTCACATTCCCCAACATTATAAAACCGATAGGACCCCCCCAAAGGATGTAAATGTCCCAATAGTTCAGGCGGCAGCTTCTATGTATCCCTGCACTGCTGCCAGCTTTGCACACTGGGCGAGTCCTTGATTATAGAGAACATGACATTTCAGGGCTGCTGTTTCATAGAACTTCCTGAAGGCCACATACGAGAAGTCGTAATTGTGTATATATTGCATGAATAAGTGGGGAGATAATCAGAAAAGTGCTTGTCTTTCCCTAAGAATTGGGCAAATATAACCTAATGAAATACAATGATTGTTTTTAGTGAACAGTTAAGGGGAAGAAAGAAGAGAAACAGGAAGGAGGAGACATGCCAAGGGGCAGTGGGCACTGAGTGGCCAAGGGGGCAGAGGTGCCCACCCACCTGAAAGCCTCAGCAGCCTCCAAGCTGCTCCATCTCCCCGCAACTCTTCCTCTTTTTCTCATGATAGTATTTTATTGAATAACTTAAATCCTTCTGCATCTTACTTTTATCACTTTAATACACATAGCTCTACCTCATTCTTTTTTACTGCCATATAGTATTTATAGCATGAACATTCTCTGGCTTATTCAGCTCTTTCCCTACTGAAGGACAGTTAGGTAGTTCCTGGGTTGTCATTACCTGACATGCAAGGAACACCCTTTATCCATATCTTCTTGTACATGTACGTTTCTCCAGTGTAGAATCGCTGGATCAGAGGGTATGTGTATTTTGCAAATAAACTTTTTAAAATTTTGGAATAAATTTAGATTTATAGAAAAGTTGCAGAGTACTGAGAGTTCCCGTATATCCCTCACCCAGTCTCCTCTAATGTTATCATCTTATATTATCACGGTACGTTTGTTAAGACTAAGAAACCAACTTTTGCATATTACTGTGAACTAAACTCTAGACTTTATTTGGATTTCATTAGTTGTATTAGTCTGCTCAGGCTGCTATAATAGAATATCACAGACTGGGTGACTTAAACAACATAAATTTATTTTCTCACAGTTCTGAAGGCTGGAAGTTCAAGATCAAGGTGCCAACAGGGTTGTCTTATGAGGCCTCTCTCTTTGGCTTGCAGATGGTCACCTTCTCCCTGTGTCCTCACATGGCTTTTCTTCTGTGCATACCTGCATGGGGAGAGAGAGAGAGCTCTTTGGTATCTCTTCCTCTTAGAAGGACACTAGTGTTATGGAATTAGGACCCCATCCTTATGACCTCATTTAACCTTAATTACCACTCTAAAGGCCGTCTCCAAATACAGTCACATTGGGGGTTAAGCCTTCAACATATGAATTTAGGAGGGGACACAATTCAGTCCATAACACTAGCTTTTCCACTAATGTTCTTTATCTGTTCCAGGATCCAATCCAGGATTCCACATTGCCTTTAGGAGTCTGTGCATTTTTAGATTTCAATAGATTTGGTTAAATTGCTTTCTGAAGTGGCCCTAGTGTGGCTTTCCTGGTGGCGCAGTGGTTAAGAATCCGCCTGCCAATGCAGGTGACGCGGGTTCGAGCCCTGGTCCGGGAAGATCCCACATGCCGCAGAGAAACTAAGCCCGTGTGCCACAGCTACTGAGCCTGCCCTCTAGAGCCTGTGAGCCACAACTACTGAGCCCGCGTGCCACAACTGAAGGCCGCACGCCTAGAGACTGTGCTCTGCAACAGAGTAGCTCCTGCTTGCCACAACTAGAGAAGTCCCGCGCCCGCGCGCAGCAGCGAAGACCCAGTGCAGCCAAAAATAAATAAATTAATTAAAAAAACAAAAACAAATTGGCCCTAGTAGTTGACACATTCCCAGCTGTGTGTCCCCCCTTTCCTCATACCTTCCCCATTCCTGATAGTATCAAGCTTTAAAATCTTTGCCAATCAGTTGGGTGACTAACGATATCGTGCTGTTTAATCAGCAGTTTCCTGAATACAAGTAAAGTTGAGCTACGCTTTGCTGGCCACCTGTTGTTCCTGGACTGTGAACTGCCTACTGCCTATTTTTAGCCTTTGACCTTTTTTTTTTTTTTTTTTTTTAAGTGTATGATGAGTTTTTCTTATTGAATTATAAGACCCTGTAACTTTGTGAGGGGAAGGGCTATGTCTTATAGTCACTGCTGGCACATAGTAGATGCTTTTTGTTGCAAGAATCAGAGATTAATTTAAGGAAATGAGAAAGGGGATGTATCCCAGGGGACCCAAGTATGCGTGTAATGAGGCCTCTTCAGGGTTTGGAAGCAGGAAGGGCAGGCAGCATCTTTTCCCCTTTCCACAGTCTGGGTCTCCTCACTATGTTCCGCATAGTGGGAGAGGCCTGGTCCTGATCGATGCAGCTTCAGCCACCCACCCTCAGACAACATCTAGCTGTCTGTGAAATCCCGAGAAGTGTCAGGAGAGAGGATCTGATTGGCTTTGCATGGGTCAGGGTGACACTTCCACCGGACAGTCACCTCTAGGCTCTTAAGCTGGAATGTATGGAGGAAAGATGGCTGCTGGGGGCTCCCACTCTGGGTGGGGAGGGGTGAGCTGGGCAGAGAGCCAGAGGACAGCCAGCTCCTGCAGGACTGTGATGGACAGAATAGGAGAGATGACCCCCCAAATGTGCCTTGCCCCTGTATTACTAGTGTCTTGTTAGTAGCTGGAATGACAATATATTCTCAACATGAGTGACTAGACATCGTTTCTGCCATTCAGCATCCCTTCTTTTGTTAACTTCATATGGTTTTTCCTTATAGCATCCACCCTTCTCAGTCCACATGCTGACTCCTCCCGGAAAGGGCATCTGACCCCAGGTACAGGGAGGTGGCACATCCCATGTGTTTGGCCACAGTGATGGGTTGAGGGATAAACATGTGATTAAGCATGTGATCCAATTCAGGCCAATGAGAGTTAGACCTGGGATTTTGTTCACATTGCTGGAGAAAGGAAGATCTTTCTTTTCTGAGGGCCTTGAAGTGGCGAAGTAACAGGTCTGGAACTGCTAGGGGCCATCATTTGAAAGACCTGTCCGAAAGGGAACCAGGGAAGCAGGGTAAAAACAGAGAGAGGGACTTCCCTGGTGGTCCAGTGGTTAAGACTCTGTGCTGCCAATGCAGGGGGCCTGGGTTCAATCCCTGGTCAGGGAACTAGAACCCGCATGCCGCAACGAAGATCCCGCATGCTGCAACTAAGACCCGGTGCAGCCAAATAAATAAATAAATGTTTTTTAAAAAATAAAAAGATAAAAACAAAGAGAGGGAGGGAGAGAGAGAGAGAGACATTAGATCATGGTGACACTAACTGAGCCTTGGGTCAAGTCACGTCTGAAGACGGCTCTTCTGTAGTTTTCAGTCCCATGAACAAATACACCCTCTCCCCACCTTAAAAAAAATACTGAACCAATTTGTGTTTTCCATCATTTACCAATAAAAGTGTGCTGACTCATACTGAGACAGGATTAATGAAACATTAAGTAACCACTGGAATGTTCTGTGTTAGATGACAGGTTATAGAAAAGGGACAAAGAAATCCCACATGTCTGATGTTGTTTGTTTTTTATAAAGCAAGCGTTTTATAAAGCAAATATTTATTTATTTTTGGCTGCGTCGGGTCTTAGTTGCGGCACATGGGACCTTTCACCGTGGTGCGGGGGCTCTTCGTTGTAACGCGCAGGCTTCTCTCTAGTCGTGGCGCGTGGGCTCAGTAGTTGTGGCGGGCTTAGTTGCCCCGCGGCATGTGGGATCTTAGTTCCCCGACCAGGGATCGAACCTGCATCCCCTGTATCGGAAGGCGGATTCTTAGCCACTGGACCACCAGGGAAGTTTCCCACATGTCTGGTTTTGACACATTTAAAGAGGGACAGGGATGAAGGCCTTGCTGGTCAGTTACTTCTATTTTTAAAAAAAATTTATTTATTTAGTTTTGGGCTGCGTTCGGTTTTCGTTGCTGCGCGTGGACTTTCTCCAGTTGCGGCGAACAGGGGCTACTCTTTGTGGCAGTGTGTGGGCTTCTCATTGTGGTGGCTTCTCTTTGTTGCGGGGCACAGGCTCTAGGCACGCGGGCTGCAGTAGTTGTGGCTCGCGGGCTCTAGAGCTCAGGCTCAGTAGTTGTGGCGCACGGGCTTAGTTGCTCTGTGGCATGTGGGATCTTCCCCGACCAGGGCTTGAACCCGTGTCCCCTGCATTGGCAGGTGGATTCTTAACCACTGCGCCACCAGGGAAGTCCCTCAATTACTTCTTGTTCCCTGTTTCTGCTCAGGGCTGGGTCAGGGAGTTGGACCATTATGAGACTTGTCTCTCCTTAGTGGGGTGAAGTAGAGGGAAGACTAAAATCCTCAAATGTTTATGCCAGATCAGGAGGGTAGGACACTGAGACCATCTTGAAGACATCCCCACAATGAGGAGCGGGGGACCCAGCAGCAGGCCAGCGTCCGAGGCTGGTTCTGAGGACCTTTTGATGCATCTATGGTTTTCTGCACTAGTGGGAACTCAAGCCACTCGAGCCATGGTCCTTAGAGTTATTCTTCCTTGGGCACCAACAGGTAAGAACACGAATGTTATCCTGTATTTTCTGAGTGATCATGTCACCCCAATAAATAGTTATACAGCCTGGGCATTAAGAATGTTTCACTGGGGGTGGGGGGAGTGGGAGGTACAAACTATTGGGTGTAAGACAGGCTCAAGGATGTATTGTATAACATAGGGAACATAGCCAATATTTTGTAATAACTATACATGGAAAGTAACCTTTAAAACTGTATAAAAACAAAACATTTTTAAACTTAAAAACAAACAAATAAAAGAATGTTTCATCGGACCAGCTCCTCCAGAATCAGAATCAGAAATCAGAATGTGAGACCTAGGGTTTTCATCTGTGAGGCATCCTCAGTGGTGATATCTGTAACAAACATTCAATAAACAAGAGTTGAATGAAAGAATGAATGAATAAATGAATGTGTTTGAGAATAAACTGTGTAGTGTGGGTAAGTGCAAGAAACTTTGAAAGTTCCAGAATGATAAGTATGAAGTAATTCCACTTAGTTAAAGCTTAAAAACATGTAAGTCATTGATTTATATTGTTTATGAATACGTGGGCAATGAAAGTACTGCAACTTGTATGGGAGGGATAAGCACCAGCTTCGGGAAGGGTGAACCTGGGGAGGGAGGGAGGAGATGGGGCAGGGAGGCTTGCCTTGGAGCTTCACCTGTCTCTGTGATATTTTCTCTCTTAAAAAATTTTAGGTAGCAGATACATCAAAATGTTTAGAGTTGTTAAAGCTGGGAGGTATGAGAATATGTACATAGGTACTTCTATAATTTTTTTTCTGTATGTTTGAAATATTTTATAATTTAAAAAAGTGGGGCTTCCCTGGTGGCGCAGTGGTTGAGAGTCCGCCTGCCGATGCGGGGGACGCGGGTTCGTGCCCCGGTCCGGGAGGATCCCACGTGCCGCGGAGCGGCTGGGCCCGTGGGCCGTGGCCGCTGGGCCTGCGCGTCCATCTGGGAAGATCCCACATGCCGCGGAGCGGATAGGCCCGTGAGCCATGGCCGCTGAGCCTGTGCGTCCGGAGCCTGGGCCCCGCAACGGGAGAGGCCACAACAGTGAGAGGCCCGCGTACCGCAAAAAAAAAAAAAAAAAAAAAAAAAAAAAAAAAAAAAAAGGGGTTTTAAGTGTCAGGGTTTTAGAGACCGGCAGGCTGGAGTTTAAGTCTTCTTTTCACCAATTACTAGCTGTGTTTTGGACAAGTTACTTCCTTTCTCACCTGTGCCTCTCCCTCTTGGGATATGTCACATCCTCTTCACCTGCAATGAACACTCAGACTAAGTTAACATTGGGAAACAGCTTTTGCCAGTTTTCTCTTCTCTAAAAACAGAGACATCATTGGCTGTTTCATTTGCAAATTTGAGTGCCTGGTGTTGAAATTCCTCCCCTCTGTCTCCCCTCAACACACACATATAAAGTTTGACGTTTGCCTTACACCTGGAGATAATCTTTAGGTTTGAAATTCCTTTGGAGTTTTACAAGGGATGATTCAATGTACAGTCTACATGGAAAGTCCCTTTGACATTCATAGGCTATATGACCCATTGACTTTTGTTCTTTGAAGGGGTTTAGGTCTGCCCTCTAGAGAACACTGAAAACCTACTTTTCTGAACCCATTTTATAGTTCTGAGACATTTCGTAAAGTAGAATCTAGAATTTGTGGCAAATTTGGGTCTAGTGAGGTGGATGTTATTTACGGCCTGAAAAACTTCCTTTAGGAACGCTCTTCACAGTACCCCCTTCCAGTCACTAGGGAGGCCCTTCCTTCAACGGGACTCCAGAGGAGCCACTGAGGCCCTGGAAAGACACTCCGATTCTGCCCCGAGAGACTGTGGCTCTTGCAGGCTGGGACCAGCCACCCTAAGGAGCCTGCAGTGCTGCCGGCTGAGGACCACAGACAGTGGCCTAAGCATCTGTGTCAGAGAATGGAGGGGAAGTGGCCTGGTGCAAAAACGAGGAGTTCTGGCTTCCATACAGGCTCCAAGGTCTCCACCTGTGACCTCATTCTGTCTCCGCCCCAAAATCTGTCTTTCTTTTTCTATCCCTGCCCTTCCAGTGCAGACACTGGGAGTTAGCCAGGCTTTTCTCTTGCCATCACATTCCATCGGTCACCACGTCCTGTAGGTTCTACCCTCTTAACATAGCTCAATCTAGGACCACTGCTGGCATCTACAGGGCCTTTGTTAGAAATTAGTTAAAAGGGCCCTCTCTGGGGACTTCCCTGGTGGTCCAGCGGGTATGACTCCACACTCCCAATGCAGGGGGCTCGGGTTCCATCCCTGGTCGGGGAACTAGATTCCGCACGCATGCTGCAACTAAGAAGCCCGCATGCCACAACTAAAGATCCCGCATGCCGCCACGAAGGATCCTTCATGCCACAACGAAGATCCCGCGTGCCGCGACTAAGACCCAGCGCAGCCAAAATAAATAATAAATAAACATTTTTAAAAATCACATTCATTTTAAAAGGGGTGGGGTGCTTCTCTGTGCTAGTGAAATAGGAAAAGATGCTCGCTCTAGGTGGTGGCAGCTTTCAGGTACACGCTTGGCTAGCAAATAGCTTGTGGGTGAGAAGAGGTGCACCTTCCTCCTGGCTCAGCTGGGGGCACAGGTGGCATTTCACACCCCCCTCCAGTGTCTCTGTGTGCAATGAAGATGGCACCACAATGTGCTGGGACCCTGCTCAAATCTTTGGCTTCCTCTCCATCCACCCTGTAGCTGCTGCCTTACAGCCTTTCTGTGGCTGGCGTGGACGGCTCCAACTGTGTCCAGTCTTTCTCTTCTCGCCCTCTTCCCTTGTGTTCTCAGGGCTGCCTGCTGACTGCCCTGCACACTGGCTCCAGGCACTCCCCAGGCCTCCGGGACAAACGCGTACTCTCAGCAAGGCACCCGAGACTCTTGTCCCTGCTCTTTCCATTTCTTCTGCCTCTTCCACCGGAAATCTTCCTTCACCCCAGAGCTTCCCTGCCTCTATTTCTCATCCTGGCAATACCTCCTGGCCTTTCAAGACTTGGCTCACGCCATACCTTCCCTAAGAAGTCTCCCCCAGTTGGTTGGGTAGCCTCTCCCCTGGCACTTGTCACCCTGTATTGCAATCAAGGCTGGCTAGACATTGGGCACCAGGAGCACAGTGCCTAGAGCCCTTGATAATCTTAGGGCCTCATGAAAATATTTTAACTTATTTAAAAATCAGAATAAAGAACTTTAAGGGTCAAAGAAAATGTGTTATTTTTTCTCACATCAGAAAAAAAATTGTAGGGCCCATAAAAATCCATTAAATCATTTTTCCTTTCCTTTTTCCTTTTTCTTTTTTTTTTTTTAGAGGAAGATGCCATGGAGGCAAAAGTACTGAGGACGCATGAAAAGTCTTAATGTGACCCTGACTGCCATGTCCACCCAATACACTGAGAGTTCCTAGGAAGTGGGGAATGGAACCTCCCAGGGCTGTGCTATGTAATCTTTAAACCTCTGTATCCCCAGCCCAGTGCTACGTACTCAGGACGGGCATAGTCAGTGCTTTCTGAATAAGTGGATAAGTAAATGAATGAATGGACTTGAGTGAGAGTCTTGACTCTGAGTGTCCGTTTCTGCATCTGCAAAGCAAAGCTTCATCTTTGTAGGGTGGCTGTGAGGATCAGATGGTGAGCGGAAGATGCCTTGGACCTGTGGAGCTCGGAGCCGGTCCTGAAGCTACGCAGGATGTGAGCAAGGAGAGGAGCCAGAGGTTGTTAAAAATGGCTCTAGGTGGTGTCAATACCTTTTTGTTGGTAACAAGCAAAATTATCCTATTTATACACAGAGAAAAAGAACCGGAAGGACATTTACCAAAAGTGTCTCTCAGTGGCCAGCTCTGAACGTGGGTTGTCTTTGTAATTGTTTAAAAAACATACTTAGGAACATGTGAAGGCCAGGTCTGTCTTATTTTCCTTTTGTGTCCCTGGCCGGGCATAGGTGAAGGACATATGAATAAGGGAATCCCCCATCTCATGGTCCCATCTGGCACCACATCAGCACCAGGGCCCCTGGTGGGCACCCAAGTGGGTGGACTGCAGCAAGGCCAGTAGTGGAGACAGCAGAGCTGTAGGATGGAGACTCTGTTTACCCAGGGTGATGTCTCTCGCAGGCCATCATGGGGACTGAGGAAGAGATGGGACAACATCTCCAGTGGGACAGACGCCTTTTAGACACTTCAAAAATTTTAGTTCCTGGTCCCTCTTCACGAACACTTAGGAAGCAGGCTTCCCGTGTTCCAAGTAATTTAATGTTTCCCATGGCTCCCCAAGGACTGGAATCGTTTCCTTTTTATAAGCTGTGGGTGCTAAGTCAGAAACAGTATCAGCCTTGCGCATCTTGCTCACTGCTGTCTGCCCAGCGCCGGGGAGCATGCTGGCACACAATAGGTGTAGAGTGAGCAAATGAATGTGTCAAGAGTGACTTCTTTAACGGGTTGCTGGGCACCTCCCCGAAGAAGAGAATAAAACCCACCTCTAAATAATGAGACCCTGTATGGCCTCCCGCACCCTGTAATTTGGATCTCTAGGAATCGCCTTTGTTGTGGGCGACCAACCACAGGCACAGAAAGCACCTGCTTCTCCAGCCGGTCCTCGAGGCAGGACCCCAGGCTGCCGTGCCCCTAGCTGCTTCTCCAGGTCCCTTCTCTCCGCTTCTTGGGACCTGGGGGTTCCGAGGCATCCCGGGGCTCGCAACCAGGGTCCGCCCCAGACTTCCCAGCCGTGGTGGCGCGGGTCCCCAGGTGCCCGACTCCCCGCCCGGGGACAGCGTTCTTCCCCTCCTCGTGCGGGGCAGAGGGTCCGGGACCGCGTCTAGGGCCTCGTGTCGCACCCCCAGGCCTGCGGGGGCAGAAGCCTGAGTCACGGCGGCGAACGCCCTCCCCTCTCGGCTTCCATCCTGGGGCCACCTCCGCCCGGCAGCGTCGGGCCCCGGCGCAGCCCGCTCTCCGCGGTCTACTGCGCGCCCCCTCTCCTCGGCCTGAGTCTCCGTGGCCGCGGTCCCCGCCCCGGCCAGCTCCAGGGGAGCTTGGCCCGTCCGCCCTCCAATGCTGAAGCCCGAGCTCCCAGCGCTCCCGGGCGGCTCCCGCGGGAGGGGGCGCGGCCGCCCCCGCGGCTCCACCCTCTCTGCGGGGACGCGGCCATCTGGGGCCCCTGCCAGTCGTGTCCGCTCTGGGGCCCGCGCCTAGCTCGCGCGGGAGGAGGCAGTCCCTGGCAGGGACCGGGGCCTCCCCACCGGGCGACCCCCTTGCCAGCGCCGGTGCGGGGAGCCGGGCGCTTAGATGCCCCGAGGGGGCAGTGGCTGCGAGCCGAGCTTGGGTGGAAGCGCGTCGCAACGGACGCGGCGCCCCTGGCCGCCTCGGTGACCCTTCAGGAGCCGGGACCCGAGCCCCGGAGGCGGCGGCGCGGGCCCGCGAGGACGGCGAGGTCCGTGCTCCTAACGTCCGCGGCGGGCGAAGGCTGCGGAGCCTTGGTCGGGCTGGTCGCCTCCCGCCTCTCCCCTCAGCCCCCCGCGAGCTGGCAGGAGGAAATAGCGCGCGGCCCCTTTAAATTTACCCAGGAGCCCTTAAAGGAGCCCCAGGGGCCCCAGACAGGAATCCCCACCCCGGTCCAGCCCGCGCCGCCGAGCTAGCAGTCAGCCGTCCGTGCGGCCGGCCGCCCAGTGCATGCGCCCCGCGCTCCGGGGCCCCGCGCACCGTGCGCCGCGCGCGGGCCGCCGCCGGCCCCGCGGCCCCGCGCCCTGCCGCCCCGGGGCCCCGCTCCGCAGCGCAGCGCATGGAGCCTGGCGGGGGCCCGCGCTCCGGGGCCCCCCGCACCGCGCGCCGCGCGCGGGCCGCCGCCGGCCCCGCGGCCCCGCGCCCTGCCGCCCCGGGGCCCCGCTCCGCAGCGCAGCGCATGGAGCCTGGCGGGGACCACCGGAGCCGGAGCGGCGGCGGCAGGGGCGGCCCCGGGCCAGCAGCGGCCTCGGCACGGGGCCGACGGCTGCCGCCCGCCGGATCGAGCGGCGGCGCGGAGCCCGAGGAGGACGACGGCGGTAAGAGTTGGCTTGGGCCGGCGGCTCGGGCGGGGGCCCCGGCATGGGGGAGGGGAGGGCTGCGGCTCCGGGCTCCGGGCCCCTCTCCTCCGCCGAACAAAGGGGGGGACGCGGGCAGGGCGGCCGGGGGCGCCACCTGGCGGGCGCGGATGGCGACTGCAGGGCCAGCGGGAGAGCCCCCCGCCCAGCTCCCGGGGTTGGCCCGCGGGGCTCGGGCGGATCCCCTCCCCCTTAAAGGGCCCCGCGGCCCCCGCCTTGGAGGCCAAGCTCGAGGGGCCCCAGAGGGCCTGGCCAGGCGCCGCGGGGCTCGCGCTCTAGACTCTTGGACTTGCGGCCCCCGCCCCTTTCTCTTTCAGACTCCCAGGTGGTCTCCCTTATCCGGCTGTCTCTTAAAAGTCTGCCCAGACCTTGGGTCCCTTTCCGGGCTTCCCACCAGAGGAACTGAGCTGGGGACTCCGCTGCTTTAAGTGGGGCTGTCCTCTCCTCTGTGGCCTTGCCTAGAGAAAGGAACCCTTTTTCTTTTTCCCTACGTTCTCCCTGGGAAAGAGCACGGCTTGCGCCTCTTGGGGACCTACCAGTACCTTCCCCACGGCGGGCAGTTCTTAAAGGGATGGGCTCGCCCACAAAGGCATACACCCCCTCCTGTCCGCGCGTTACCCCCTCCCTTCTTTTCAGAAATTTTGCCACAATTTGTCAGCTATAGGGGGACCAGCCAGTCCTCTTCGTTTGCTCTCAAAGGAGACTGTTTTTCTTCATCCCTCTGCTTCAGGGTCAACGCCTTAAGACCCATGAAGCTTCTGTCCAGGCTAGGGAGACTCAGCCCTAATCTCCGAGCTCCCCTCCCAGAAATTCCCCATCCCCTTTTGTTTTTAAAGAATCCCAGCTCCTCCCCTCTTTTCGGCTCTTAAAGCGCCAGTCCACCTTAGACTAACATCCAGCGCTGGAAGGATGCTCAGAGACCAGCTAGCATATCCAGTGCCTTTGCAGACAAAGACGCTTAGGCCCAGAGAGCGGACATAACCTGTCAGAGGTCACAGAGCAAGTTACCAGTGAAGCCAGGAGTCGAACCCAGGTTTCTGACTCTGAAACTAGTGTTTTCTTTTTCTTTGGAGCTACTTACACCAAAACCAAACAAAAACACAGTGATGACAGGAGCCCTCTCTGATCCTGCCTTTTGTTTCCCAGACCGGGGGATTCTCCACTGGGAGAATGACCACACCTGTCTATTCAGCCTATTTGTCCAGGAGACCCTTTTCTAAATAAAATAAGGTCCAAACTGTAGGGAAAGTGGGGGACTGCTCAGTGTCTCTCTTTGGCAAAAGGGAACACCACTGGGTTGGTGGCCTCTCCACTGACTGCCCTCTGATTGCTGGGCAGTGGCCGGCTCCCGGCCAGAGCAAAAAATAAATCCCGAGAAAGACTTAATGGACTCCAGTGGGTGGTGGCCACTCCCTGCTGCAGAGTCTTCAGTAGCCACTCTGGTGGCCCTCCTGCCGTCATCATCCCCTTTCAGTCATCGGCTCTCCCAGACTCTAGCAAAGTCAGAGTCCTAAAAACTCCTTTCTCTGGAGATGCTGACAGCTTTGTCATGGGGGTCCCTCCTGTGGGTCTCTAAATTTGGGGAACTGACAATGCTTAGTGCCCCTTAAAATGGGATTCTCAGGAGGGTGTATTTGAGGCATTATTGGAAAAAGGGAGAAGATCATCTTTGGGTGGGGCCCTCCTGGCTGGGGCCTTGGGCAGTGGGTCCTGTGTGCAGCCCTGGATGCAGACAGATGCCCCCTTTGTTCTTCTCACCCTGCTGCGGCTGTAACCGCCACGGCATGCTGCTCTCCTGGCTGTACCCCTACAGCTCTCATCCAAAAAGGGTGCCTTGCAGAGCCTGCTGCCTCCTTGGCCTTCACCTTATTTTTTAAAAAGTCAGAGCTGTGCCCTGCATTCTTTTGTTCTTGATTCTCTCTTAAAGGGTTCTTGCTCTTTGTAAAGGACCAGTGTTTTGACACCCTGCTCTACCACCTCCCTTTTATTGCTGTTGCTGTCCCTTTCCTGCCCCTGAATGACCTCTCTCCCACCTCCCTTCTCGCAAAATCGAAGCCCTGGGTTCTTTCCCTGGAAATCGGAGATTGAAAAACTGTCTCCCTTTCCCCCTCTTCAGGGCAAGATCTTCAGCTGGAAGGGGGTGCCTTGGGGACCTGGGGGAGTGCCCCCCTCCCCTCCTCCAGGGCCAGGGGACCAGCATCCTCAGGCAGGAAATACTCAGACCACTGTGAGGCCCGGGCCTCGAGGCCTGGAAAGAGCCGCATCCCTGGCCGTGACCACCGGCGCTACTACCACGACCACTGGCGGCTGGAGTACCTGATGGACTTCAACCCTGCCCGTCACGGCATGGTGTGCATGGTGTGCGGCAGCTCCCTGGCCACTCTCAAGCTCAGCACCATCAAGCGACACATCCGCCAAAAGCACCCCTACTCCCTGCATTGGAGTCCCCGGGAGAAGGAAGTCATCAGCAACAGCTGGGATGCCCACTTGGGGCTGGGGGCCTGTGGAGAGGCTGAGGGCCTAGGGGCCCAGGGGGCTGAGGAGGAGGAGGAGGACGAGGAGGAAGAGGAGGAGGAAGGGGCCGGCCTCCAGGCTTGCCCTCCCAAGGGCCCAGGTAATGTAGGACATGGGGAAGCAAGGGCCTGGGTGGTGGACGGGGCCAGGTGGGGACAGCCTGGGCTTCTTAGCCAACTAGCTGGTTTTCTGGAGCAAGTTATTGCTCCTTTTTGGGGTGAGGTCTGTTTATTGGACAATAGTGGGGGGAGAGACAGTGGGATTATGGGGTGTCCAGCGTCCCTGACAGCTTTGACATTCTGTGGTTTTAGAGGGATCCAGGGAGTGGAGGCTGGGGAAGGTCTGGGAGCAGAGGGCACTGGAAAGGTATGACTGACAGTGAAGTCTGGGGAAGGGGCTAGAAGCTGGGTCTGGGGGAGGAGTCGGGTGGGCTGAGGGTTTGTGTTCAGGAGGATTAGGAGATGGAGGAGTTAAGACTTGAGGGGAGAGGAAGGGAAGGGTAAAGCTTAGGCAGAGGGCTCAGAGTCAGAGTGAGGGAGAGGCTTATGGATGGAGGACCTGGCTGTGGTGGCGGGGGCTCCCCCGGAGGGCCAGCATCTCAGTTCCTTCCCTTCCTCCAACCCTTTCAGGCAAAGCCCCAGCTGGTGGGGGCGGCCGGCGCCAGCGGCGAGGGGGCCCAGGGGCACCCCGGGCTCGGCGTCGGCGCCTGTCTGCCTCCCGGAGGGCTGGGGGCAGCAGGGGGCTGGGTGCCCGGCGCCTGGAGCGGAGGCTGAAGGAGTCCCTGCAGAACTGGTTCCGGGCAGAGTGTCTCATGGACTATGACCCGCGGGGGAACCGGCTGGTGTGCATGGCCTGTGGCCGGGCACTACCCAGCTTGCACCTGGATGACATCCGTGCCCACGTGCTGGAGGTGCACCCCAGCTCCCTGGGGCTCAGCGGCCCCCAGCGCAGCGCCCTGCTGCAAGCCTGGGGTGGCCAGCCCGAGGCACTGTCTGAGCTCACCCAGTCCCCACCAGGTGCGAGGCCCATCCCAGGGCCAGGACCCCTTCATATAAGGGCTGCAAAGTGAGGTCTGTGGCCAGAACCGGGAGGGACTCATCCCCCCCTACACACACACACAGATGCACGCACGCGCACACACACACACATACACACACACTCACACTCTCCCTCTCTCTCTCCCTCTGGTTGGGCCCTCTAGCTTAGGGCTGGGGTGAGGAGCAAGGGACCCCCTCTGTGTGGGTGAGGGCAACCCAGCCATCAGGCTGAGCCCCTCTCCCTCACCCCTTCCCCAACAGACGATGACCTCGTCCCCCAGGACCTGACCAGAAAGAGCCGGGACTCGGCCCCCGCTGCTGGAGCCCCCTCCTCTCAGGATCTCAGCCCCCCAGACGTAAAGGAAGAGGCTGGCTGGGTCCCTGAGAGGCCCGGGCCGGCAGAGGAGGAGGAGCTGGAGGAGGGCGAGAGGGTGGGGATCCCGGGCCGGTCTCCGCGGGGCCGCGACCACCGCCGCCACTACCAGGAGCGCTGGCGGCTGGAGTACCTCATGGAGTTGGACGGCGGCCGGCGCGGCCTGGTGTGCATGGTGTGCGGGGGCGCGCTGGCCTCGCTCAAGATGAGCACCATCAAGCGGCACATCCGCCAGCGCCACCCGGGCTCCACGCGCCTCAGCGGGCCAGTCAGGGCCCTCATCGCCCAGGAGTGGAGCGAGAAGGCCGCCCACCTGCTGGCCTTGGGGCTGCCCTGCCCCGAGTCCCCCGGGGACCCTTCCGCCCCCAGCACAGCCGCAGCCTCCGAGGAGGGGGGAGGGGAAGAGGAGGAGGAGCCAGAGGAGGAGGAGGAGTGGTGGGGTGAGCTGGCGGAGGGCCAGAGCAGGTGGCGAGGGAGAGGGGGCCAGGGTAGAAGGGGGTGGGGAGAGTGGAAGGTCGAAGGGGAGAGGGGAGGGTGGGACAGGGCAAAGGTGGGGGGTAACGAAGCCCAGACGCTCCAATGCGGTCCTTTGTTCCGTCCTAGGCGACGTCCGGCTCTCCCCTGGAGAACCGTCGGAGCGGCCCGCCGAGGAAGAGGAGGACGATGAGGACGGCCCAGAGCCCGGGGGACTCGCTTTTCCACCACTGCCGCCGCCGCCGCCTCCCCCGCCGCCGCCTCCCCCGCCGCCGCCGCCGCCCCCCCGCAGCCGAGAGCAGCGGCGGAACTACCAGCCGCGCTGGCGGGGCGAGTACCTGATGGACTACGACGGCAGCCGGCGCGGCCTGGTGTGCATGGTGTGCGGGGGCGCGCTGGCCACGCTCAAGGTCAGCACCATCAAGCGGCACATTCTGCAGGTGCACCCCTTCTCCATGGACTTCACGCCCGAGGAGCGCCAGACCATCCTGGAGGCCTACGAGGAGGCGGCATTACGCTGCTACGGCCACGAGGGCTTTGGACCGCCCGCCCCGGCGCCGCGCGACGGCGGCGCGGACCTCAAGGCGGGCGCCGTGTGTCGGGCGTAGAGGACTCGCATTCGAGGGGCCGTGCCCGGCTGGCTGTCCGGCTGGGAGCCCCAGCTTCCCGCGGCCCTGGCCGCTGCCGCTGCCCCCCGCTGGCCGGGCCGGGCGGAGATTCGGGATTGGGTGGGGGTCTCCGGCTTGCGCTCGGTTCCAGAGAGTTCCCCAGGCTAGTCGCAGGAATCGCGCTCTCTTCTCGGACCCGGAGCCCAGGCCCTCGCCGCTCAGGGCCCCAAGTTCCTGAGAAGCCACAGCGTTTGCACGGAGAGCTTCCGGGCCCCGGCCGCACCCGCGAGGCGATCCTGTGACACGCCGGGACGGGGGCACCGACAGGCAGTATTAGGGCCCCAAGTAGGTGGGGGAGGCAGAAAGGACGCACCAACCCCTTTTCACGGCCGGGGGTCCAGCTCTCAGAGTTGCACGTCGGCAGGCACGGCTCCCGGGTCGGGGCGGCTGCTGCCCAGTCGTTACTGGCTTTCTCGACCGCTCCGGGGCCTGGACTGCAGACGAGGGCCTTCCTCGGGAGGAGAGGTAACGGGGCTGGGGTGCCAGCCCGCCAGCCCTCGGTGAAGGCGCGTAGTACCGCGGGTGGTCGGACGGGGCGGTGGCCCGGGGCGGGGGCGGAGCTGGACCGGGCCCCGCCTGCTGTGCCTGTCTCCGGGGCGGGCTCTCCGGGGACCGCCCCACCCGCCTCCCCGGCCCCTACCAGGGCCGCCCGCACCGAGATCTTGTAAAGGGATTAGCACTTTTTTCCTTTGCTCCTCTCGTGCTCCGAAGGCCTCCGTTTACCCTGAGGCTCAGTCAGGCGCTCCTGCTTCAGCGCCCGTCAGTCCGACCCCGGGGCACTGGAGGTCCCGGCAGTTGGCGTTCTGTTCCTGTCCCCTTTTGTACGCGGTGGACGCGCCACCCGTTCTCAGCCCCCAGGGCCTGGGGCCGGGCCTCGGCCTTCGTTTCTCTTCCCCGCGGCAGCGTCAGGTCCTGAGGGGCCGGGAGTGGGCCCCACGATCTCCCAGGCAGGTCCGAGAGGGATGTGTAGATTCATTCTCCTGTGGAGAACAGGTGGCCCCAAGATCAGGCCCTTTTTGCTCTTTGTATTTTATTTTGAAACTGTATTTAATGCTTTTATATGAGAGGGGGAGGGGCGGGAAGAGAGCTGTCCGTCACCCTTATGTGCAAATGTCTTATTTATTATGCGTGTATCAGAGATAAGCTGTGAGGTGGTGGAGGAAGGACCTAAAGGGAGGAGGTGCGAGGAGGCGCGGCTGGGAGGACCCCAAACATCATAGACTAATGTGTGCCTCACCGGGGCCCCTCCTTGGAGTCTCTGGCACCCACTGTCTGCTCTTCACAGAGGCCAGTTCCTTTGGTCTTTAAAGCCTGAGAGTGGGGAGGTCAGCGGGTTGGGACTTAAAGGCTGGGTCTGGAGGGGAAGGGGCCCTGGCACCTGGGGCCGGGAGCTGCCTCCGTGGGTGGGAAAAATGACAGCAAAGAAGCCCTTCCTCTCATCCCAGTACCCCAGGCCAGAGCCCAAGGTTCAAGTGCCTCAGGCCCAGTCCCCTTGACTCTTCCTGATTGGGAATTGAATTTTATACCACGGATTTTATAGCATTTTTATATAATTCAAGATTGTCTGAGTTGGAAGGACCTTGGAGATCTAGTACCTGCCCCCACCCCTTTCACAGATAGGTAAAATGAAGCCCGGAAGCTGAAATTGTCACACACCAGGTAGGAATAGTACCAGGACTAGAATAAAAATCTCAACTCCCAATTCGTGTTCTTTGCACTACACTATACGGCCTCCCAATCTCTGGTAAGTTAAAATTTCTTTTATCGTTATCGTTAGGCCTGCCAAAGGATGACCTGTGCTGGGTGCTGTAGGCCCTCGGCGCAGTTGTGGCCTCCTGGGGATGGCAAAGAACAGCACACCTCCTTGTAACGAATGAGTATTCTACAGGGCAGCCTTGCCACCAGTGGCTTCAGCTGGAGGGCGCCAGCAGCAGCCTTCTCCATCAGAACTCCCGAAGTAGGGCCGACTGCCGCCTGGCCCAGGGCCTGTCTACTGGGCACGGCTCTGGTGTTGTGTTGTTGATGCCACCAGGGGTTCAGGAAATACTGCATATGGGCTGTCAGTTGACTGAAAAGTGAATTCCTAGAGTGTCTGAACCTCCAGGTTTTTTGAGACAGTATTAAAAGCTTCAGAACAGGGATTATGGATGGCACCAGGTCGGACGCTGCCATTCTTTTATTTTCCTTCATGCGTGTTGTTTTCAGATCCAGAAGGAGTGTTTTGCCACTTCTGCTACTCTGCCTATTCAAAAACAGTAGGCAAACTGGGGCAATTATTTAGTCATCCAAGCCCTCTGCCGAAGTTCAGGTAAGCCAGGGCAGAGAGCAGGGTGGGAATGGTTTTTCCCCTTGATAGGGAGAGGACTTAGGAGGGCAGGAGTGGATGTCTTTATTAAGCAACAGCCCCAGGCACTCCACTGGTTCTCAAAAGTGGCCACCAGAACAGCATCATCCCATTAGGAACTTAGTAGAAAGGCAAATTCTTGGGCCCCACCTTGTAGATCAGAAACTGGGGTGGAGCCCGGCAGTCCGTTTTGAAAAGCCCTCTAGTGATCATGAGGCATGCTGAAGTTCTGAGCACCACTGATCTAGAAAGTGCCACTGTAGTGATTACTACTTTGCAGCCGTAGCCTCGTGAGTTAGGAGATTAGGTGGGCCCCATCTCTAGGTGCCTCCTCCTTGCCTTGGGAGTCTGATATGAACAGGTGAAGTTTCTTCATGAATTTTTTTGTTAATGGTATGCTTGCTATTATGGCCAATATGTAAATGTTACTCTGAATACATATTTATATATCATGTTAGTGATATTATTTGAACATTTGTATGCGTATTTGTGAAGTTGTTTGCATCAGTTATTTTTTAAAAATTTCAGCCTAAGTTTTCTAAGAGGTATGGTGAATAAATTTTAAAAATCCAGCTTAAGGGTCATGGCAGCCTTAGTTTTGAGAAAGAGCTAATCCAAGACAAGTTCTTTCAGCAAAAACCTGATGGAAAAGTTTCCATTTGCCATGGTGATTGACTCTCATTTTAAGTACATTGTGACTGAGTTATAGGCTGCTTCATGTTGCAGGTGGGGGAACCTTCCTAGGTTGGTGTAAACTGGGACAACAGACCCCTCTGGCCCCCTTCCACTCATCGTCTTTCTCCTAAGGTCATCTCTTAGAGGGTCTCTTATTTTCTTTCAGAAACCAAATGCACAGTTTTGCTCTACTATGGGAATTCTACAGTCTTGGAAATCATTACCAGTATCAACTATTAGTTGCTTTTTAAAACCTCAAAAGTGGAGTGGGGATGGGGGCCAGTGGAAGCCTTGTTTGGTTCTTACTTTACCCAAAATGTGTATAAAGAATAAAGTTAGCAGAATGACACCACAGTCACTGTGTTCTTTTTTTTATTATTATTTTTATTAATACCACATCAATTTGCAGTTTTACAGGAACCAAGATTCAAGCTCCTTAGGCGCTACTGTACTTTTATGTTGCACGCACATACACGCACACACAATTTCATTAGTAATTTTTCACCTACAGATTTTCCTTAAAAAAACAAAATTCTTGTGTGGCACAAAGATCTGTCCAAATTAATCTAAACACAGCACTAACAAAACAAGAGCTAGGTGTGGAGGCTTCCAGTGCAGAAAAAGGTCCTTTGGAGGAGAAGCCCAAAAAGATGATCAGTACACTTACTTCCTGGGAGGGCAAAGGATGGGGATGGAGAATGCACTCCCTACTATGACATGAAATCAGTTAAACATTTCAAAAGGAAAGGGGGCTAAGAAAATAAGAGTGGAGTAAGGCAAGGGTACCTTTTACCCATCTAAATTCCTAAGTAATTTCCTCAACAAAGCAGAAGGAAAACTTCCTTCCACCACCTTCTACGGAGCTGCACTACTTTGGGACTGTCAAAGACCGTAGCCTTTAAAGTCACCAGTGCATATTCCCTCTGGATTATCACGACTATGAGTTACAACCTGAAGGAACTCACAGATGATTTTCTTTCAAATTTACTGAATTTTCCTGTTGGAAAGGGAGGAAGACACTTATAAGTCTCAAATGGGAATCAAAGATTCCGAAACGCCCTCCATCTGATGTCAACGTGAATTGTTTTGTTGTCTTTTAATGTGCACGGAGCCTGTCAACACAATCTGGCCCTGCCTGATCACCCTTACCTAAAGCTTCTTGGAAAACACTCTCAAAAGGTACCCTGTACCATGGTAGAGGTGCCAAGACATTTTATGTGCCTGAAAATGAAAGGAACCCTCAAACAACACACACCCAATAAGCTAGCCTCCAAGCCTAAAGCTTCTTGGAAAACACTCTCAAAAGGTACCCTGTACCATGGTAGAGGTGCCAAGACATTTTATGTGCCTGAAAATGAAAGGAACCCTCAAACAACACACACCCAATAAGCTAGCCTCCAAGTTAAAACTCCATATGAATCACAAAATGCACTTCCTTACACTAATCTGTGATCTCTTAACCACAGACACAATCTCCTCTCAAGCCAGCTCAGCTTTGGTCCTTAGGGGAAAACGATGAGCACAGGTTAAAGATGTACCATGTGCAGGAGGAAAAGATAAAAGAAAAAAGGCCTTTGTGTTTCTGTAGTTCACCTCTTGAGAATGTCTCCCCACCATGGACTGAGACAGCATGACAATAACTCAATAACTGAGGAGCCCACATGCAGATTAATTCTTTTCTCTAACAAGTTTACAGCAGTGTACAGCAGTTACAGACATTTATTTTATAATAAGAAAAGTACAACCATGTTTATTAAACTTGAGGGTAGGAAAGAGGGAGGAAAGCCCACTCAGGAATAAGCTCTCAAACTAAAGCTCAGAACTGGTGTCCGAAAGAAATGACACAGACCCCACCGTCCCACATGGCGGCGCCTCTCCTCTCCAAAGGGTGAGCGGGAGTCGCAGCGGCACCCCTGTGCGCGCCTTCTCATCCTACTTTCCATCTTCATTCTTGGTTATCGGATGGCATTCTGAGAATCAGGAATTATCACTATTCATAGAGTTGAAAGTTATATCGTTAAATGAAGAAGAAGAATATTAGGGGCAGCTGCTCACATTGTGGGGCAGGAAGATGGGATCACAGGGCTGCAAAAAAACAAAATAAAACAAAACAACAACAACAAAAAAGAGGGAAAGAATCCCATTCTTGTCCCCAGATAATTTCTTCATAAGTTAATCATTATTTCTTAACTTAAAAATAAGGGCAAAACTATGATGGAAAGCTATGTAAGACTGACCAGTCCTTGAAATTTGAATAGAAGAACCCAAGAGATGTGTTTTATTTTCCATTTTCTCCTTTACCTCCAATCTTTCCCCTCCTTTCTAGCTACAGGTAAAGCTCCACCATCATTAAGGTACTGACTTATCCTGTTAATTTGATTCTTTCTTAATTCTTTTGGGTTCTAAGATATCAGTTCTTTTTTAAGTCCAACAATTCTTGTGCTTGATACTGAGGGTAAAGGGAAAGGAGGGGAGAAAACACCAAATTAAAAAAAAAAAGCTTGGAATGCAGGCTCAAGCTGACACTGAGCACGGTTCCTTCATAGTACAAGTAACAACATTATAACTATTAAATGGTGTTTTAGTAACTGTTGCATTTCTGGTTTCCATGTACTTATTCTGCTTTTTTTTTTGCAATTCCAGGGAGTTTTGCTTGAATCCTATTGAGGAAAAGGAAAAAAAAAAAGGGTGAAAATATAGACATTAGTTCTAGGTTTTTATTTTAACACCGATGCTAAAAGACACTCCTGGATTTACTGGAGCCATGTGAAAAACACTCCCATTTCCACAGGGCTTCCTCTGGATGAAAAGGGGCAGGGGCTGAGTCTGGCCTGGGATGAGCTGAGGCGTATGTCAAGATCCATCCCCCTCCCCGCTGCCTCGCCTGCTGCCTGTCCTCTTTCACTGCCTGAACCTCCTGGCTCCTTCACTGGGGGTTCCAGAGAAGAATGAGACGCATCTAGGCATAATGCCTGCTGACTGTGCTCTACATGACGGCAGTGCAAGAGCCCATTTCTCTTGGAATGCCAGGTTACCCATTAGTGTCACAGAAGGAACCAGGAGTCAAGGGTCAAGGTCACATATAAAAAAACTACAGGAGCTGGCAACAGTTCCCCGCCCTCACAGGACACTAAAGCTGTCCTTTATTTTGTGCACTGAGGTTACCCATCACTAAGGGTACCAAGGGATATTCACATCCCTCAGCTAATGTCAAAGCTACTCCCCACAAACGATACATCCCACAGAGTGGCCAAATCAGCTCACACTGCTAATCAAGACTTTAGGTTTAAAGCTAAGTTATGATCATCTTTTACAATAAGGAGTAAACAGCAACCATATACAAATTTGTCCTAACTGTCCTTGTCTGGCTTGAGCTCCAATGTCTACCTAAGAAAGCAAAAGAGTAGGTGAAGATCCTGGCATCAAGCCAGAGCTGTCTGGATATAGTCAAGATTTCCTCTTATCAAAGCTGGAAAAAGCACTAAAATTTGGGGTGTGAAAGGTGGGAGTGGGCACAAGGAGGATTTACATGCTTGTGATGCTTTGTCTCTTAAAGAATATCTGAAGAAAATATGGAAAATATGGAAAAATATTAACATTTTAATTCAAAGTGCTGGGTTCCATAGTTTGTTACAAATAATTGAAAATAAAAAAGAGAAACAGTTCCGTGATATAGGGAGTCATAAAAATGTCTACCAATATTTTATTACTTGATTTAAATATTAAATTGGTTAAAATGGAAGGATTTGGTAGTCTTAGAAAAAAGAGGTAGCTTTGAACTTTAATACATTGCTTTACTAAAATTTTTATTTCTGAAAAGGGAGGGAAGAGTTTGGCTTAAAATTGATATTTGTGAAAATTGGGGACTTCCCTCTTGGTCCAGTGGTTAAGACTCCGAGCTTCCACTGCAGCGGGTATGGGTTCGATCCCTGGTCAGGGAACTAAGATCCCACATGCTGCGACCAAAAACAAAACAAAACAAAACAAAACAAAACAAAAAAAAAAAAAAAATTGATATCTGTGAAAATAAATGAAGGTGAGTAGACAACCATGAACATTTAAAAACCGGTTAAAAAAGGCAGAGTGGTCCTAACTCCATTGATCCTTTTTAGTCTAAGATACAAGGCATGCTTTACAAAGGAGCAGATGAAATAATTTTCAGTAAAATCAAACTATTAACCAAGGTTTTCTTTTTCCCCAGGGTAAAAATTACTTTCTTTGGCATTAGCATTTTACACAGGAGACTAAAAATAATTGGGGGAAAAAAAGCACATGTCATGATGAAATGTGGAACCTAAGCATACTCACTTTTCAACAATTGACTTGGTCTGATCGCGGGCGATGCCAACATAGTGATCAATCTGGATCTTTAACGAAGAAAAGCGACTCAGTTGTGGCAACACACAGATTAACCATTTTCCTGAAGGTTTTTGTCTAGTTTAACCATTTTTAAAAAACACTATGGAATATTCTGGAAAATGAAAATAGTGCTCAGTTTTAAAAAGTATTTGCTAGGTATCTCCTTCAGAGACACTGGAGTATATAGCATTTTCTGAATACTAGAAACTGTGTGTCTATATTCTGTAATCAGAAATGTGGTTTGACTCCTGGGTGAGACTAATTCATTTAATATCAAAAAGCCACGAACAGGGCTTCCCTGGTGGCGCAGTGGTTAAGAATCTGCCTGCCAATGCAGGGGACACGGGTTCGAGCCCTGGTCTGGGAAGATCCCACATGCCGCAGAGCAGCTAAGCCCGTGCGCCACAGTTACTGAGTCTGCCCTCTAGAGCCTGCGAGCCACAACTACTGAGCCCATGTGCCCCAACTACTGAAGCTTGCGTACCTAGAGCCCGTGCTCCACAACAAGAGAAGCCACCACAGTGAGAAGCCCGCGCACCGCAACGAAGAGTAGCCCCCGCTCGCCGCAACTAGAGAAAGCCCAGGCGCAGCAACAAAGACCCAACGCAGCCAAAAATAAATAAAATAAAGTAAATAAATTAAAAAAAAAGTCATGAATAAAAGTCTGCTGATGCATGACTTAATCTATCAAGAATAACCTCAAAGCATCTAGTATATACTCTGTATATACCACTCTACAATGCAAACATCTGTTCATACTGATGGAGTCCCACAATAGCCTTAACAGTTTAAGTTTCTTTTTAGACACCAGCTTTTATTTAAGCATTTTCTCAGCTTATTTTTTTGGAACAGATCCATGTGATAAAAACTCAAAAGGTGGGGACTTCCCTGGTGGCGCAGTGGATAAGACTGTGCTCCCAATGCAGGGGGCCTGGGTTCAATCCCTGCGTCTGGGAACTAGATCCCACATGCATGCTGCAACTAAGAGTTCACATGCCACAACTAAGGAGCCGGAGGCCGCCTGCTGCAACTAAGACCCAGCACAACCAAATAAAAACAACAACAACAACAAAAAACTCAAAAGGCACACAGCAAGGTATAAGTTCCCTTCCTACCCTTATCTCTCCTAGACATTCAGCTTCTCTCCTTAAAGGAAACCACTATTACCAGTTTCTTACAGGCACCTGACTTATAAAATTAGACTGTAAAAATGGCTAGAAAAGGATTGCTCTGCACTTTCAATGCCTAAAAAATGAACTAAAATTAGTCGTACATCAACTGGCATATCTGATTAGAAACAGACAAATGCTTACCTTGTACTTCTCATAGACAACTGGAACACTGAAAATGAGCAGTTCAGCTGTAAAACACAATCATGAGACATGGCAAGTGTAAATGTGAGATGGTCACAAAGTCTCAAGATATAAGTAACAGGAACATTTTTCCTCATAAAATATAGGGAAACACAGATCTTCTTCAATATGAGAAATCCTGGCCAGAGCTCTCAATTAAGGACAGTTAGATACAGGTACACAGGCTTCCTTCTTTGTACCACAAATAATTTCCAAATTATGAAAATGATTTCTACAAATAAGATCCCCATATTTAAACCAAATCTAGACAACTCTCCTTTATTTCTAGCTGTCTGGATATTTCTTTATAGGTAGGACCATTTAATAAACCTGTGGCCATAAACACAGATTCCTCTGAGGTCAAGGTCTCTATGGATGTTAAAGGCTGGGCCAATGTGGAAGGACTGGAGCCATGCTGAGAACTCTCTTTGCTCTTACTCTTACCAATTACTTCATAGAGCCTGGAGACATTTTCCTTGCCTCTTACCAAGAATCAGAAGGGTGATCCCATTGAAAACGGCACCAACATAGGTCATCAGCCACATGAAGACAGCCAGCTGTGAAGGCCAACATCAGAGGGTTAAGCAGGAATAATCGTAATGCAAAATTCAGGTTAACTGATGCCATTCTTCTCTAGCTAATTGAGTCTGCATAAATTTAGTGATGTATGTATGCCATAAATAATTTCAAAATGAAGGTTACCTCATTTGTACTATACATTTGAGGGTGCATAAGAGAATTCTATAGTTCTCCCAGGCCCCCAAACAGACTGTAACTGCATTTCTGTCAATTATCAATACATTAGCCTTGTTCTGATGTTAGTTCTCCAGGCGCAGAGATACCTCCTTTACCAACTCCTATCCCCATTTTTACAGGTTGATTGAGAAAAGCATATATTTGCTCTTGTCTGATAAAATCCTATTAACTGCTTTTCCTCTGAATTATAACCTAGTACCTGGTTTTCCTCAGCCTCACCACCAAAAGCTGGAGAGGTAACTAACCTTCAAGGAGTCAACTAGATCCTCCACCAGAAAGAGACGAATAATGAGTTTCAGGGCCCTGTTGATGTGCACCATGGCAGCGTTCACGTAATTATGGAAAGCTTCTGAGGACAGAGTGATGTCTACATCCAGGTAGGCTCTTCCAGAAGAAGAAAAAACAGTCACACATTTGACATGGCAGGAGAAGATCTCTTTCTGTTAGCACAGAAGTTCTTTAGAGCGTGAAATTCCCTAAAGGGTGTGTTTTAGCTATCGGCAAAGGCATTTTTTGCTGCCACTGGGTGGGGTGGGGGCACCACTGTCATTTAGTGGGCAGAGACAAAGCTGCCAGATGTCTGCAGTGTGGGAGTGTCATGCACAAAAAAGAACTGCCCTATGTCCTGCATAACTTTTACTGCCTCATAGAATATTCATGAAGGTGAACCTATTTATAATTATCAAGAGCCCAGAACATATAAAAGCAAAGTATTTTTTCCCACAGTTTTAACATATCCTGAATTGTCTAAAACTGTGTTTTGTTTATGCTAAAACCTTACTAAGATTTTTTTTCCATCATTTTAGAAAATCACGCCTGTAAGGGAGATTATACATGTATGTGCAAGTCTTTATTATGGGGTTTTTTTTTTGGTGTAGTTATGTCCAAGCAATTAAATATTGACTGGAATACATATTATTTTATTGTCAATGGCTTTCTATTTATCACTCTTTATAATAATGATCAATTTTTAAAATGTTGTTATATATGTTATATAATATACCATACAATGGTATATTATATAACATTATTATATGGTATATTATCTATGAATTTCATTTCAAAATGATAAAGGAGGCATTATAAAATATTTGTTAAAGAAACAAAAAGACCTAGGTTCTGTCCCCAGACACATTACAGAACTGAGATACAACCATCTGCTCATAATCTGTTCATTCGCTCAGTACGTGCTGAGCGCCTACTGAGTACCAGACCCTCTGCTAGCTGTAGGGATATCAGGAAAGATAAAACTGCTTTTGCCTTAAAGAGCCTATAGTCTTGTGGGAAAAACAGAAGAGCAAAAGACATGTGTTTTTTCCTATTTATTAAGAAAATATTTACCAAATACAAAAGTTATAAAAATTAGATGCTGTAATTAATACAACTTAGCAAAACACATTTTTTTTTTTTTTTTTTTGTGGTACGCGGGCCTCTCACTGCCGTGGCCTCTCCCGTCGCGGAGCACAGGCTCCGGACGCGCAGGCCCAGCGGCCATGGCTCACGGGCCCAGCCGCTCCGCGGCACGTGGGATCCTCCCGGACCGGGGCACGAACCCGTGTCTCCTGCGTCGGCAGGCGGACTCTCAACCACTGCGCCACCAGGGAAGCCCTCAAAACACATTTTATAAATCCACAACAGTGTCACGCAAAAGGGAAAAAAAACCCTGCTAACACATTGGAACTTGTGGCAAAACAGTAAAATTTATCCACTCAACCAACCAACAACTATTGATTTGTTAAAACTAATTTGCAAATAACTTTTTAAATATCATATATAGTTTAAATTATTGCTTCTATTTTCACCAGGAGAAAATACAAGGACCAGAGCTGCAGCCAGACACCTATTCTGTCATAGCTCTGAGAGATCATAGAAGTGTTTCTCTTTCCATGAGAAGAGGTTTTAAAAAACTGTCATTTTGAAAGTAAATTAAAAACTAACAAACAAAAAAACCCTGTCATTTGCTGATGTTAAAGTTTTTATGGCCTAAGACTTTCAAGAGGAAAAGTGTGAGGAAAACATGTGTTCAAGTCATAGCACAGTAGGAAAGGTTAGCAACTGGATTCTAGAAATGCATGACCTACTGACTTAATCAAGACCTGCCCCTGCCTGGTATTAAGGAAACTAAAGGAAAGACAGGAAGGAAATCAGTAATAAAACCAAGAGTAAACACACTGAGTTCTGGTATCGCCAAGAATGCAGCCTCAACACCAAGATTTCAAGGCTGTTTTAAGAGTTAACTATGTGGCGGCTTAAACATGTACTTGGGACCCCATCTGAGTGCTGTCCTAGATGCTGTGCTTTCCCTACTGACCCTGCTCAGGAATTTAGACAGTCCTTTTTGGTGAGCCTCTAGTTTGTTAAAAAGTTCCTGGCTCCCAACTTGTTCACTTCATAAGGTGGTCTCAAGTTGATGTTTCATGCCACTGATCGGCTGCATTAGGCCCTATAATTCTTGATTTTTAATCAGGTCTGATTTAGATCTGACCAGCCTCAGTGAATCCCTTCCCTAAACTGAAGAGTGTTACTTGTGATACTTCAACTCACTTGAATGGATGGCCATCTTCTGACTTCTGTACAGCTTGGATGACAGACTTGTAGACCCTGAAGCTGATGGTGACAGACAGAAGAGCCAGGATGAGGTAAGAAACCACACTGATGACACTGAAAGCTGCCAGGGAGAGCAGCATGATCAGTGTGGTGCCAAAGACAAACCCAGTCTTCTTCACATCTCGCCAGAAGATTAAGTCGTGCACTGCCAAAAGAAAACGGAACAGAAGTTATATGAACACCCATGAGCGACAAGGCCAGGACTATTCTCCCTGGCTGTGTCCTGCACACTGGAGAAGCATTACACTAGCATGCAATTACAGGTGCACCCCCTCCTTAAGACAATGATAATGAAAGTCAAATTACGTCAGGGATGATGATTCACACTGCCAAAGGTTACCTCTGGTTTCTGGATAGGTTTACAGAAACTCAGAAACTGATTTTTTTTTTTTTTTTTGGTGGTACGCGGGCCTCTCACTGCTGCGGCCCCTCCTGCCGCGGAGCACAGGCTCCGGACGCGCAGGCCCAGCGGCCATGGCTCACGGGCCCAGCCGCTCCGCGGCACGTGGGATCCTCCCGGACCGGGGCACGAACCCGTGTCTCCTGCGTCGGCAGGCGGACTCTCAACCACTGCGCCACCAGGGAAGCCCTCAAAACACATTTTATAAATCCACAACAGTGTCACGCAAAAGGGAAAAAAAACCCTGCTAACACATTGGAACTTGTGGCAAAACAGTAAAATTTATCCACTCAACCAACCAACAACTATTGATTTGTTAAAACTAATTTGCAAATAACTTTTTAAATATCATATATAGTTTAAATTATTGCTTCTATTTTCACCAGGAGAAAATACAAGGACCAGAGCTGCAGCCAGACACCTATTCTGTCATAGCTCTGAGAGATCATAGAAGTGTTTCTCTTTCCATGAGAAGAGGTTTTAAAAAACTGTCATTTTGAAAGTAAATTAAAAACTAACAAACAAAAAAACCCTGTCATTTGCTGATGTTAAAGTTTTTATGGCCTAAGACTTTCAAGAGGAAAAGTGTGAGGAAAACATGTGTTCAAGTCATAGCACAGTAGGAAAGGTTAGCAACTGGATTCTAGAAATGCATGACCTACTGACTTAATCAAGACCTGCCCCTGCCTGGTATTAAGGAAACTAAAGGAAAGACAGGAAGGAAATCAGTAATAAAACCAAGAGTAAACACACTGAGTTCTGGTATCGCCAAGAATGCAGCCTCAACACCAAGATTTCAAGGCTGTTTTAAGAGTTAACTATGTGGCGGCTTAAACATGTACTTGGGACCCCATCTGAGTGCTGTCCTAGATGCTGTGCTTTCCCTACTGACCCTGCTCAGGAATTTAGACAGTCCTTTTTGGTGAGCCTCTAGTTTGTTAAAAAGTTCCTGGCTCCCAACTTGTTCACTTCATAAGGTGGTCTCAAGTTGATGTTTCATGCCACTGATCGGCTGCATTAGGCCCTATAATTCTTGATTTTTAATCAGGTCTGATTTAGATCTGACCAGCCTCAGTGAATCCCTTCCCTAAACTGAAGAGTGTTACTTGTGATACTTCAACTCACTTGAATGGATGGCCATCTTCTGACTTCTGTACAGCTTGGATGACAGACTTGTAGACCCTGAAGCTGATGGTGACAGACAGAAGAGCCAGGATGAGGTAAGAAACCACACTGATGACACTGAAAGCTGCCAGGGAGAGCAGCATGATCAGTGTGGTGCCAAAGACAAACCCAGTCTTCTTCACATCTCGCCAGAAGATTAAGTCGTGCACTGCCAAAAGAAAACGGAACAGAAGTTATATGAACACCCATGAGCGACAAGGCCAGGACTATTCTCCCTGGCTGTGTCCTGCACACTGGAGAAGCATTACACTAGCATGCAATTACAGGTGCACCCCCTCCTTAAGACAATGATAATGAAAGTCAAATTACGTCAGGGATGATGATTCACACTGCCAAAGGTTACCTCTGGTTTCTGGATAGGTTTACAGAAACTCAGAAACTGATTTTTTTTTTTTTTTTTGGTGGTACGCGGGCCTCTCACTGCTGCGGCCCCTCCTGCCGCGGAGCACAGGCTCCGGACGCGCAGGCCCAGCGGCCATGGCTCACGGGCCCAGCTGCTCCGCGGCACACGGGATCCTCCCGGACCGGGGCACGAACCCGTGTCCCCTGCGTCGGCAGGTGGACTCTCAACCACTGCGCCACCAGGGAAGCCCTAGAAACTGATTTTTTAGTCATGGCTACTGAAGTACGATAGGGTAAAATATCATTTACTTTAAATGTTTCAGTAGAGCAACTGTGGGAAAATCTTGCTAACTGTTGACTAAATTAAGCAAACCATGCTTATAAAAACATACCAAGTTCTGTTAGTGTTGGTTACATGAAACACCAGTCTCTATGTTGATCTGAAGAGAACTCAAGGAAGGATTTTGGGTAGGGGACCATATAATTACAAAACGATGATACTTTTGAAAATGAATGGGGACACTATTAATAACTGTTAGGAAATAGGCATAAAGCAAGACTGTCTCAGGCAAGTGGGTCTTATGGTTGGGAAATCCAAACTGGAAAAAGCTAAGTTCTTCTCCTTAAAGACACCTCAAAAACTCCGAGTGTGAGGGATAGCAATTACCTCCAATCTAGCAATGACACAACATTTGAATTTCAATCCGTGAGGTCTAACTTCAACACGAATAGCCCTATGCAAGTTTCTTCTGTGCTACTCTTTCCTTTTAAAGAAGAGTAAGGACTTTGGAATTGGAGAGACAGGAGTTTGAGTTATGGTACTTTTTAGCCATGTTACCTTAATTAACCCTTCTAAACCTTTGTTTTCTCATTTATAAAATGAAGAAAGTGTCATCTATTTCTTAAGAGTTGTTTTAAGGAACATATAAAGCTAATGTATGCAGAATGCTTATTAGCACTGTACACAACACATGGTAAACACTCAAATTTTAACTATAATCCATATATGTATGTCACAGTTCATATGACTACAAGAACAGTTTCAGAACAGAATGCTTAGTAATGGAACAAACAGATACCACGCGCCTCCTGATGTAATGCACTGAGAACGGCACATCACTTCAATGGTATTCTTGCCAAACCATATAACCTGAATCTAATGAGAAAGCACCAGATAAAGCCAGTTTGAGAAAAGTCTACAGAACAATTGACCAGTATTCTTCAAAAATATCAATGGTATGAAAGACAAGAAAAAGCTGAAGAACTTTTTCAGATTAAAGGAGAGTAAAGAGACTTGACAACACATAAATGCAAACTGTGATCATAGACTGGATAAGGGGGTAAAAACAGCTATAAAGAACATCGCTGGGACAAGTGAAAAAAATTGAATGTACACTATATAATTGATAAAAGTACTGTATCAATGTTGAATTTCCTAAATTCAATAAATATACTGTGGCTACGCAAAACAATTCCAAACAATTTCTGTTTGAAGGAAACATACTCCAAAATATTTAGGGGTAAAGGGGAAGGACGTTTGCAAGCAGTTCTTAAATGGTTCAGGAAAAAACATGTTCTGTAGAGAGAGGGAGAGAGTGATAAAGCAAAAGTGGTCAAATGTTAACAATTGGTGAACTAGAGCAAAGGTTATATGGGAGTTTTTTGTACTATGCTTACAATTCTTTAAGTTTGAAATATTTGAAAGAAGGACAGAAAGAGAAAAGCTTAGAGGATAAGGCTGGGCCTAGAGAGAAAAAGATCTTAATGTATTAGAGAAGGAAAAAGGCATAAAAACGTTAGCCTAAATGCAAATCTACCTTTGTGCAAATTAGAAAAAGCCACCCTTCCTCGTGAACTTTACTGCCATCTGCTGGAAAACTGTGACGAAACAGTCAAACCTACAATGATAACACATGTGACTGGTGCCCCCTATAGGTGTGCAGTATACAAACTGCATAACAGTATGGAAGGCCCTGGGCTTGGCCTTAAAAACAACGGTAGAATTGTGGTCTGGGCTAGAAGCAGGAACATACTGATTAGAAGGGGAATAACAGAGGGAAAGCTAGGAAAAGATGGTTCAATACAACAAACCTCTGGGATGCTCTTTGTCCACAACTTCCCACAATTTGCTCCTTTACCCCATTCAGGTCCCGGTGCATGGGATACCGCCTCAGAGACTGCCCGCCCTATCTCACATCCTCTCCTTCTCCTCATTCTCTATCTATCACTCATCTATCTCCTCATTCTGCCTTATTTTTCGCCAGAGCACCTGTCACTTTATTTATTCATAGCAGGCTCTTCAGAGCTGCTGTTGAATACTTAAACATGAGCTAAACTAAGCTAATGACCAAGAGATGGCATAATCACAACTTCCATTTGTTTTCTGATAATCCCTCTCAATCTAGTCAAGTTTCTGCACCTAACTCCTATCAAGTACAGTGGACTAAGGATTCTGAGTACACAATATCAAACAAAGGAAACAGGCATAGTCTGCAAACATTTTCCTCTCTGACCCTTGAGGGAGAGTCAGGAGGATGAAACACACGTAGGAAAAGCAAGAAAGGAGACAGATGCCAAAAGTTTAAAATGTGAAGCCACTAGACTTAGGTTTAGTGTTTATTTCATAACCAGGAAACCAGCAATGGTTGGATTCCACGAAATGTTCTTTTTCTCTTCTACTTTTATTCATCTGCTCTTACTACGTTAGTGTAAGGCTTTTTTTTTTTTTTTTTTTTTTTTTGCGGTACGCGGGGCCTCTCACTGGTGTGGCC
>NC_041229.1:101711944-101755377 GCF_002837175.3 Physeter macrocephalus | reverse complement strand
GTCCCCTGCATCGGCAGGCGGACTCTCAACCACTGCGCCACCAGGGAAGCCCCGAAATTCCTTATTTTTAATGTGTCTTCTTTCCTTCCTTTCCCATCCTTCTCTCTTTCAGTAAGCTTTAATTTAGTGCCTACCACGTGCCAGGAACTGGGAATACAACACAACAGTAAACAAAGCAAACAAGGTCCTTACTCACATTCCAGTGGGGACGAGAAGCAATGAATAACAAACGAGATACATGTCATTTGTAACCAAGGCCGGTAAGGATAGAAAACCATTGTGCTATGATGAGAGTAATGTGTGTGCACACGTGCACTACTGTAGGTAGAGTGGTCAGGAAAAGCTTCTCTGAGGAGTTGACACTAAAGGTGAGACATGAAGGATAAGAAGCAGGCCATGCAAAAAAGCCAGGGCGAAGGGTATTCTAGGCTAGAAGGTTCATGTGCACAGGCTCTTGAGGATGGTGGTGGTGGGCTTTGGCATTCCTTAGGGGAGGGCAGAAGGCCAGCGTAGATGGTATGTAGTGAGTGAAGGGAGAGCGGTGTGAAATAAGGCTGGAGAGACTGGCAGGGACTAGGATCATGGAGTATTTTCACAGAGCAAAGTAAGGAGCTTGGACTCTACCTCAGGTGAAATGGGAAGTCACTAAAGAATGCCAAGCAGGGGAATAACATTATATATATATATATATATATATATATAAATTTATTTTATTTTATTTATTTATTTTTGGCTGCGTTGGGTCTTCGTTGCTGTACGCGGGCTTTCTCTAGTTGTGGCGAGTGGGGGCTACTCTTCATTGTGGTGCGCGGGCTTCTCATTTTGGTGGCTTCTCTTGTTGTGGAGCACGGGCTCAGGCTCTAGGCGCACGGGCTTCAGTAGTTGTGGCTCGAGGGCTCTAGAGCACAGGCTCAGTAGTTGTGGCGCAGGGGCTTAGTTTCTCCACGGCATGTGGGATCTTCCCAGACCAGGGCTTGAACCTGTGTCCCCTGCATTGGCAGGTGGATTCTTAACCACTGCACCACCAGAGAAGTCCCAACATGATATATTTTAAAAAGAGGAACACTTTTACTGCTGTATAGAAAATGGATTGGGATGGGGCAAGAGTACAGGCAGAGAGCTCCCTAGGAGGCTAACACGGGGCTTCAAATAAGAAATGATTGTCATTTAGATTAGGTCAGGATGGAGCAGAGTGGACATGCTATATTTTGGAGGCAGAACAGACAGAACTTGGTGATGAACTGGCTATGGGAGGTGATGGGGGAAAGAAATATGGATGAGACCTAATTTGGAGGCCTGAGCAAATGGATGGATGTGGTATCATTTACTGGGATGAGAAAGAGCAGAGTATAGGCCATGTTAGTTTTGGGATGGATGTCTAGAGACATCCATAAAGCAGGTGGTTAGATCTACCAGTGGGAAGCAAACAGGACAAGTCTGAGCTGGAGATACACATTTGGAAATCATCAGCACACAAATAACATTAAGAGTCATGGACTGCCAACTAAGCCAAAAAAAAAGGAAGTCACAGAAATGGAAGAGGTTACATAGTACTGATAGGGAAGAAGGCCCAGTCTTAATTCTGAGGTACTCCGATATTTAGTAGCTGAGTAAAAGTAGAGGAGCTAGAGAAAGGAAACAGAGGAAATAACCAAGGAAGCAGGGGGTAACTAGGAGAGTATGGCATCACAGAAGCTGAGAAAGGAGTGCTTTGTGGAGAAGGGTGTGGAAACGGGCCAATTCTGCTGAGGTTGAATAAGGAAAAAAGTGATCCTGGACTTAGCAATATGGAGATAGCTGGTGATCTGATCAAAGCTGTTCAGTGAACAGCTGGTGGGGGCTGAAGAGGAATCGGTGGTGAGACAGGGAGGCAGTGTGAGAGAAAATGCCTAAGAAGTTTGGCTGTGAAGGGGAGTGGAGACATTCGGAGCCAAGGGATGGTATAACAGATGGGAAACACTAGAGCGCGCTTCTATGCGGTCACAAGCAAAGGGAGCCTGAGACAGGGAGTAGAAGCAGCGAAGTCCAGGAGAAGGAGGGATGGAGATCCAGAGGCCAGGTGAGGGGCTGACCCGTTAGAGTGACGTGGTCAAGAGGATGGAGAGACAGATGCAGGCCCATGCACGGATCTGAAGAATGGAAGAGGAGGGACTCCTGTCTGAATGTTTTTATTTTCTCAACAAAAGGAAGCTGAGGTCATCAGCTGGAAGAGGGCAGAGGGGTGAAGACGGTTTATGGAGAGAGAGAAAAAGATATGAAATGGTTGTTTCAGAAAATTGAGAAAGTGTCTTAAAACTCTTAGAAGAAAACACAGGAGCACACATTTCTGATCTTGGATTAGGCAATGGTTCCTCAGATATGACACCAAAAGCACAAATGACAAAAGAAAAAATAGATAAATTGGACTATATCAAAATTAAAAACTTTTGTGCTATAAGGAGTACCAAGAAAATGACAAGAAACCTCACAAAATGAGAGAATATATTTGCAAATTACTTATCTGATAAGGTATTTGTATCCAAAATATATATAAGAATAAAGAATTATAACTCAATAATAAAAAGAACAGCCTAAATGAAAAAAATAAAAAACATAATAAAAATGAGAAGACACAAGAGGGAGGGGATATGGGGATATAAGTATACGTATAGCTGATTCACTTTGTTATACAGCAGAAACCAAAACAACAATGTAAAGCAATCATACTCCAATAAAGATGTTAAAAAAAAAAAAGAGAAAGGATCCAAATAGACATTTCTCCAAAGATATACAAATGGCCAATAAGCACATAAAAAAAGGCTTAACATCGTTAGTCATTAGGGAAATGCAAATCAAAACCACAGTGAACCCACTAGAATGGCTATAATAAAAAGTAAAATAACAAATATTGGCAAGGATGTGGAGAAATTAGAAACCTCATGCATTCCTAGTGGGAATGAAAAATGGTGCAGCTGCTTTGGAAAACAATTTAGCAGTTCCTCAAAAGTTAAACATAGAGTTATTATATGACCCAGGAGTTCCACTCTTAAGCAAATGGCCAAGAGAAATAAAAACATACAACACAAAAATCTGTGTACACCAATGTTCACAGAAGCATTATTCACAACAGGGAAAAAGTGGAAACAATCTAAACATCCATTAACTGATGAATGGACAAATAAAATGTAGTATATCCATACAATGCAATAATTATTTGTCAATAAAAAGGAATAAAGTTCTGATGCTACATATTACAACACAGACAAAACGTGAAAACATTAGGCCAAGTGTGAGATGCTGATTACAAAAGACCACAATTTGTATGATTCCATTAATATAAAACATCTAGAATATGCAAATCGGTAGAGAGAGAAAGTAGATAAGTGGTTGTTTAGGGCTGTAGTGGTGGTGATGGGAAATGGGGAGTGATTGCTAACAGGTATGGGGTTTCTTTTTTGTGGGGGGACTAAAATGTTCTAAAATTGGATAGTGGTGATGGCAGAAGACCATTTAGCTGTACACTTTAATGGATGAATTGTATAGTATGTGAATTATATCTCAATAAAGGTGTTAAAAAAACAAACAGACAAACCTGCAATTATAGTCAGGGATTTCAACACCTCTCTCAATAACTGGCAGAATAAGTAGACAGAAAATCAATAAGAATATAAGACTTGAATGCTATTAACCAATTTGACCTTCTTGACATTTGAAAGAACACTCCACACAATAACAGCAGAATATACATTCTTTTCAAATACATGTGGAACATTTACCAAGATACACTAAATTCTGGGTCTTGAAAAGGATTCAAGACACTTTCATGTTTTCTGACTATAACGTAATTACATTAGAAACAATAACAGAAAGATACTGGGAAAACCAATATTAAACTTTGTATAAACTAAATACGCTTCTAAACAACTCACAGACCACAGAAAAAAATCAACAGGGAAATTACTGAGTATTCTGAACTGAACGAAAATCAAAATCAGGGGGATCCAGCCAAGTGCCTATATTAGAAAAGAAGATGAGAAATCAGTGATCTCAGTTTCAACCTTAAAAAACTAGAGAAAGAACAACTTGAACGCCAAGTAAACAGAAGGAAGGAAAGAGTAAAAACCAGAGCAGATCTCAATGAACAGATAACAGAAAAACAACAGAGAAAAATCAATGAAACCAAAGTTGGTTCTTTGAGAATATCAATAAAATAGATAAAACTCTAGCTAGACTGATCAAAAAAAAGTGCAAGAATACACAAATTGCCAATATCAGGAATCAGAGAGGTGACATCACTACAGATTCTAAAGACATTAAAAGGATAAGGAAATATTATGATCAATATTATGCCAATAAACTAGACATGTTAGATGAAGAGGACACAGACTATCAAAGCTCACTCAAGAAATAGATAAACTGAATAGTCTCATATCTATTACAGAAACAAAACTTATAGATAAAATACTTCCCATTCAGAAAACTCCAGGGGAATTCTACATCACTGGGGAATTCTGCCAAACAATGAACAAGAAGAAATAATAGCAATTCTACACAATTCTTCCATGAAAATGAAGAGAAGGTAATGTTTACCAACACATTTTATAAGGCCGGCATTACCCTGATTCCAAAACTAGACGAAGACATTACAGGAAAAGAAAGCTATAGACCAATATTGCTCATGGACATAGATGTAAAAATTCTTAACAAAAATTTAGCAAATGCAACCCAACAATATGTAAAAAGAGTATATCATGACCAAGTGTTTTTTTGCAAAAATGCAAGACTGGTTTAGCATTAATAAATCAGTCAATATAATTCATCATATCAACAAACTAAAGAAGAAGAACCATATGATCATCTCAAAACATACAGAAAAACAAAATCCAATATCCCTTTTGATAAAACCTCTCAGCAAACTAGGTGACAGAAGGGAATCTCCTCAACTTGATAAAGGTAATCTACAAGAAATGTAGAGCTAACATCATATTTAATGAAAGAAGACAAGGATATTCTCACTACTTCTATTGAACACTGTATTAACACTGTATCAAAATTAAAAACTTCTGCTCTTTTTGAAGGACATTGTTAAAAGAATAAAAAGATAAGCCACAGACTGGAGAAAGTATTTGCAAAGAATGTATCTGATAAACAACTTGTATCCAGAATGTGTATAAACACACACACACACCCGTTCTCAAAAACAAACACAATAAAAACTAGTCAAAATTTGAACAGACTTTTCATCAAAGAAGATATATGGATAGCAAGTAAACACATGAATAGATGTTTACCATCATTAGTCATTAGGGAAATGTAAATTAAAACCACAATGAGGGGCTTCCCTGGTGGCGCAGTGGTTGCGCGTCCGCTGGGGTTCGCGCCCCGGTCTGGGAGGATCCCACATGCCGCGGAGCGGCTGGGCCCGTGAGCCATGGCCGCTGAACCTGCGTGTCCGGAGCCTGTGCTCCGCAACGGGAGAGGCCGCAATGGAGGGAGGCCCGCATACCACAAAAAAAAAACCAAAAAAACAAAAAAACAAAACAAAACAACCACAATGAGAGCCTACTATGTAGCTGGCACAATGTCTAGTGTTAAAAGACTTGACCATACCAAATGTTGGTGAGAACACGGAAGAACCACAACTCTCATACATGGCTGGCTGGAATATAAAATAATGCAAACCACTTTGGAAAAAAATTTGGCAGTTTCTTACAAAGTTAACTACGACTATCCTATGATCCAGCCATTTCACTTGTATTTCCCGGAGAAAAGAATACATTGTGTCCACGTATGAATGAAGACATGAATGTTCACAGCAGCTTTATTTGTAAAATAAATAAGCAAAACTGAAAATTCAAAAATTCAGCAAAAATTGAAAATAACCCAAATGTCTGTCAACAAATGGTATATCCATACAATGGAAAACTACTCAGTAATACATTCATCAACATGGATGAATCTCAAAAAAATTAGGTTGAGTTAAAGAAGCCAGATTAAAAAAATAGTACACATACTTTATGATTCCATATATATAAAATTCTAGAAAATGCAAACCAATCTAGTGACAGCAGGCAGATCAATGGTTGTCTGACAGGAGGGAGAGATTAAAAAAGGGAGCAATGAAATTTTTGTGTGATGGAGATGTTCATCATCTTGATTGTGGTGATAGTTTCATGGGTGTATACATATGTCAAAACTGATCAAATTCTATATTTTAAATATATGCAATTTATTGCATAGCAATTATACCTCAATAAAGTTTTTTTTAAAAAAACTTAAATGACCACGAGGTAATATATATCATTTTTGGTCTTCAAGTGGTTATCCTAACAAATTAAAAACTTAACAATTATGCATGAGACAGAATCAGAGGAAAAGAATAATGTACAGTAAAACCTTTTTAATTTGAAGTCTTTTACTATGAATTCAGACATCATAATAATCTAATCAGCCCAAGCTTACCTCTGTATCATCTATAAATGTCTGACAAATAACAGAACAGTTTCCCAACCCCTTAAACAACTCAGAAGTACTATTTATAAACAACAAATGTACACATACTTACAAAGATTAAATCTTATTTAAAAATTACCAACAAAGAAAACTTTACTCTAGAAATCTGGTTACTGTGTCAGAGATGAGCAACCTATGGTCCTGGATGCTAAGGCAACATCAGAGACGATTATGAAAGGAATTAGTTAGATCCAGCTTTGGGTACAATTGTGAATTAAGTGATATTTATTTTAGGGATTATTCCAGTTTTCTCTTTGGAGCCCCTTCATGCCTCCTGGCTTCCACTTGGCTCCAGATCCCTACTTGGTGACACGCTTTATCCCCAGCTTCAGAATCAGTACAGCAAAGAACAAACTCTGCTCCAGACTGCCTGGGTTTGCATCCTCTTCTATTTACTAGCTGTGTGATTCTGAGCAAGACACTTAACCTCTCTGTGCCTTGGGTTCCTCATTTGCAAAATGGAATCATACAGTATCTGGTTTTTAGGGATGTTGCCTGCATTAAATGGGTTAATCTGTAGAAGTGCTCAGAACACTATTGATTACGTAGTAATAAAAATGTTAGCTATTATTATTATTCATTTGACTGCCAATTCCTGCTACAATTAAAATGGAGAATTGAAGAACTAAAGTTAAAATCTGCTACAGAGAATTAAAGTTTTCTTCCTTTCCTCTTTGTTGCTATGATACTAAGAAATTAAGTTTGGGGGATTATTAGGGGCCCTTTCAACCAAATCAGCTCCTTTGATCTATTTTACATACCAAGCTTCCACATAAAATTTCCAATGAAAAAGAAGCTGCACTGCCAGCACTATGATTAAATAAAGAGAATGGCCTGTAAAAGGTCAGAGGGAGGCAGAGGGCCAGGAGGTAAATGCAATACGACAGGTGGGCCTACAGGGCAGGCTGGACTAGCATAGATTCAGGAGATTTTGACACAGAGGTGGAAACCTAAAGCCATGGGAACAGAAGAGATCACTTAGAGGCACCTCATCACACCTCAAACCCCATTTATTCTACCCTCCATGCAGTAACCCAAGACAGTTACGGAAACAGGGCTCACCACTCCTTCTCCCTCACCCTCCACATTCAAACACCGTGGCCTGACAAAGTCTACCTCCTTGAATCTATCCACAGGAAAAGAAGATCTTAATTGAGAGCCAGTGGGCTAACAAACTGCCAGTCTAGTACACTACCTGACAGAGACAGAATTAAGCTTTGGCTAGCCTCTTCCAAAGTCCTGAGTACTGACCCAAGCTAGTTCAATGGGTACTAGAAAAAAATGAAAGCCAAAAGTTCTCAGAAGTGCAAAGTCAGTGTTTTCCTTACTTTTCAGTTATAACTTTATCATTATTATCACATGACCTAAAATTCATTTTCATTTGAAAGACCCTTACTTGTTTCTAGTTATGTTTCAATATGTTTAAAGTCTTGTGCTGTACTAAGTATTTCTTAGAATCCATTTCAATAAAAACAGCTTCTTTGTATAAATTTATGTAAGTAAAGTCAATAATTTCTCAGTTACCTTAATTATTTTGCTAATTGCAGATGAAGCATCTGACAATGAACGTATGTATTCATCAAGTGTTTATATTGCTCGTAGAATTATGGCTGATTCATTCCTTCCTTTTATTTTCCAAATCTTCTATAATGTGAGCATACTTTTTATTTTAAAATCTTTTAAGGATGTCTATCTCTTGCCCGTATTTTTAAGGATGCAGTACTGTTCTTACACCAAAAGAGGGCACTAACACATCCAAAGGTAATCTCAAGGCAGAGGGAAAAAAATTGGTTCCCGCCAATTCAAAGAACAGCAGCACCATTGATTTTCATTCCTAAATTTGGGGAAATCTCTTGGTTTCATGACAACTTCAACCATTCCCAAAACCATTCTCAAACTTAACTCTCCCAAGTATACACCTCGAAGAAAAGAAAGGCTGCTCAAATGCTTATTCTGAAAAGGAATAAATGTGCAAGAAATTTCAAGGTTTAGTAGTCTATCATCTTTTTCATTTTCAAGAATAAATCACCAACTAAGGATCCATACAACATGTTCTATCTCCTGTGCACTAATTTTTCAAAATTTGTAAATATACATCTGTAAGATTTAAATGTAACTGAAAGAGCTAAAAGAAAAAAAAAGGATTTATGACCACAAAAGGGAAACTGTTCAGTAATAAAAGGGGAAATGGACAGTTCAGTTTTTTATATGAATAATTACCTATGTAAAGAAAAGTATACAGACATTTTTACATTGATTAGTTCTTTTGTTACTTTTGCATTAATAGTTCATAATAAGTGAAGCCACTTTTTGAGTTGCAAAAGACATTGTGGATAATGTGTTTATAAACTCAAATCCAAATTTTGTGGCTGCTGAAATGGGTTAATAGTCTGCTCTACTACAGATTTATGCTTACCAAAGACACTCCACTCAAAATGGCACAGAAGGATCACTGACAAAATACAAAACTGTCACTGTCAAAGACAAACATACATGCTTTTGGCCACGGATGTACCTGGCAGCAGGCCAAAGAAATTTGTAGGAGCCTCTTTCAAGCTAGCATTCTTCTCAAAGACGGTCAAGAAAAAAGTTTTTCATTCATTAAAATAACCTAACAACCCCACTTGCTTTCAATTTCAGATTTTAAAAGCACAGAAGACAAAATGGCCTTGACTACCCTTGCCCAACAGAATAACTACGTGGATCTGAAAATGTGAACTTTTGAACTAAGTTATTTAAAGAATATAATTAAAGATAATAAATGCAGTGCTGAATCATGATGGAAAGGATAAAGGCACAAAACTCCGGCTTTAGTTTTCTATCCTTTTTCTTTTCTTCTAGGTACAGTTGGTTATTTGCACATGTTTGACAATTACTTAATTCAACTAAGAAAGTCTAGACTTAAGTCTGCAGAGATAACCAGATCCAATCTAAAATTAAACAAAACACTAGTGAATTGCTAATAACTGTGAAAGCCCAAACTTAAAAAGTGATTTTAGGGCTTCCCTGGTGGTGCAGTGGTTAAGAATCTGCCTGCCAATGCAGGGGACACAGGTTCAAGCCCTGAGCCAGGAAGATCCCACATGCCGCGGAGCAATTAAGCCTGTGCGCCACAACTACTGAGCCTGCGCTCTAGAACCCACGAGCCACAACTACTGAGCCCGCGTGCCACAACTACTGAGGCCCGTGCTCCTAGAGCCTGTGCTCCGCAACAAGAGAAGCCACCGCAATGAGAAGTCCGCGCACTGCAACGAAGAGTAGCCCCTGCTCGCCGCAACTAGAGAAAGCCCACGCGCAGCAACGAAGACCCAACACAGCCAAAAATAAATAAATAAATGTATTTTTTAAAAAGTGATTTTATACCCTTTGCACACATTTATTTCTAATTCAATCTTCTGATGCTAGTCTTTTTTTTTTTTTTTTTTTTTTTTGTGATACGCGGGCCTCTCACTGCTGCGGCCTCTCCCGTTGCGGAGCACAGGGTCCAGACGCGCAGGCTCAGCGGCCATGGCTCACGGGCCCAGCCGCTCCGCGGCATGTGGGATCTTCCCGGACCGGGGCACAAACCCGCGTCCCCTGCATCGGCAGGTGGACTCTCAACCACTGCGCCACCAGGGAAGCCCCGATGCTAGTCTTGTTATTGGTAACATGACACTTCTCCTATGGTTACAATACACTTGGACTTGTATGCTTCTTTGACAGTCTGTTAAGTAAGGCAGATAAGTGACATGGTTTCAGACTATTGTAATAAGTGATAAAATTATTTTCTTCTAAAAAACAGCTCATAGTCTCTAAAATCTTTACCAGTAATAAGCAAAAGAAATTTTAAAAATGAAGTATTAGGTAATATACATACCCTTGACTTCTGAGATCTCATTCTATTTTCCTGGGAGCTCTACTGAGTGTTTCCCTCATGGAAAAAATGGGAATTTGGTCGGTAACTGGGACAGCTTTTCTCCACTCTGCCTTATTCCCCGCAACATTTAACTTCCTCCCAACATATAGCACATTAGAAATCGTTTACAGTGAACACCCATATAATCACTACCTAGATTTTTATTCAATACTAGCAATGTCTTACTTTAATTTTTTACTGTGGTAAATACATGTAACATAAAATTTACCATCTTAACCATTTTTAAGTATATAGTTCAGTGACTTTAAGTACATTCATTGTTGTGTAACCATCACCATGATCATTTTTTTTTTTTTTGAGGTACGTGGGCCTCTCACTGTTGTGGCCTCTCCCGCTGCAGAGCACAGGCTCCGGACACGCGGGCTCAGCGGCCATGGCTCACAGGCCCAGCCGCTCCGCGGCATGTGGGATCCTCCCGGACCGGGGCAGGAACCCGTGTCCCCTGCATCAGCAGGCGGACCCTCAACCACTGCGCCACCAGGGAAGCCCACCATGATCATTAATGTTTTACTATACTTACTTATGTATCGGTTCCTCTTATCCACTAGCCCAATTTTTAAAAATATATTTCAAAGTAAATAACAAATATCAGGAAATCATCTTCAGCTTGCATATCATTAACAAAGTTCAATATTTACTGTTTTTCTTTTGATATAAATTTACATACGATGAAATATACAATACATTCGCTGAGTTTGGACACATGCACATACCTATGTAACCCTATCAAACTACAGAACATTATCATCACCCCAAAAAGTTTTCTCATGTTCTTTCCCAGCCAGCACACCAAGAAGTAGCCACTGCTCTGCTCTGGTTCTTTTCCCTACATAGAATAGTTTGCTTGTTCTACGATTTCATATAAATGGAATCATGCAGTATGAATCCTTTCTGTACTGCTTCTTCCACTATTCATAATTTGAGATTCATCCATATTTGTTGCAAGTATCAAAAGATAACTAGCTATACCACAGGTTATCTACTCCTTTATCGATGAATAGCTTTGAGCTGTGATGAATAAAACTGCTATGAACATATACGAGTGTTTGTATGAATGTTTTCATTTCTCTGCAGTGGAGTTGCTAGGTCATGGGACACATGCATGTTTAGTTCTCTTAAGAAACTGGCCAAACTTTCTCCAAAATATCTGTACTATTCTGCATTCTTACCAATAGTTTGAGAGTCAGTTGTTGTCAGTCTTTAATTTTAGCCATTCAGGTGGATGTGTAGTGATAACTTATTCTGATTTTAATTACGTGAAGACTTGTGAAGTTGAACACATTTTCACTGGATTATTGGTTATTTGTATATCTTTTGTAAGTGCCAGAATCTTTTTTGCCCAATTTCTTTTATTGTGTTGTTTGCACTTTTATTGTAGAAATGTAGTTTTAAATATTTCCTGGATACTAGTCCCTCATGAGACACGTTTTGTAAATACTTTCTCCTAGTCAATGGCTTGACTATTAGTGGTGTCTTTTAATGAGCAAGTTTTACTTCTGATGAAGTCTAACTCATCGATCATTTTACGGCTAGTGCATTCTGTGACTTAAGAAACCTTTGTCTACCTCCAAGTCATGAAGATATTCTCCTACGCTTTCTTCTAAAAGTTTCATGATTTTAGTTTTTAATGTTCCATTTTAAGTTCATTTCTGCATATCATATGAAGTAGGGATTGTGGTAGGCAAAATGCTAAGATGGCCCCAAGACTCTTACTCCTCGGTGTACATGCCTTATATAATACTTCCTCCTACCCCGAAATGTGAGCAGACCCTGTGAATATGATGGGATGGTCACTCTCATGTTTAAGTTTCAGTTATATAAGATCCTGCAGCAGACTAGAGAGAAATTCTCCTGACAGCTTTGAAGAAGCAAGCTACCATATGTTGTGAGAGGGCCACAAGACCAGGATCTGAGCGCAGCCTCCTGGTGCTGAGCACGAGTCCCGCCCCACCGCCAGCAAGCTAGAAAAGAGGGATCCGGTCCTTCAACCTCCAGGAACTGAATCCTACCAACAATCAGTGAGCTTGGAAGAGAACCCTGAGCCTCAGATGAGATCCCAACCCTGGTTCACACCTGGTGATTTCAGAATCACACTTTATTTCAGCCTGGTGAGATCCTGAGCAGAGGATCCAGCTAACCTGTGCCTGGACTCCTGACCCTTGAAAACTGTGAGATAATAAAGTTGTGCTAAGTTGCCAAATTTTTGGCAATGTGTTATTCCTGGATTCTCTGTTTCTTTGATCTACTTGTTGACTCTTTTGCAAGTTCCACAGTCTTTATTACTAGAGTTTTATAATGTCTTGGACTATTCCAAGCCCTCAAATTTTTGTCCTTTTTCAAGATTGCTTTGGATTTGCTAGGTCTGTGTACTTCCAAAGAAATTTTAGAATGAGCTTGTCAATTTCTATTGAAAAATTCTTCTAGGACTTTGAACTGTAATGAATCCATAGGTGAATTTGGGTAGGACTGACTTCTTTATGATATCGAGGTTTCCAATCCATGAACACAGCACGGTTCTCTTCTTAGACAATTCTTGAGCTTCTCTCTGCAGTTTTGTAATTTTCAGTATAGAGGTCTTACACATTTTTTTCTTTCGGTTAAATTTATTCCTATTTTATGCTTTGGTGCTATTGTAAATGGAACTTTAAAACTTTTTAATTTTCTGATTATTTGTTGCTACTATATAACAAACGAAACTGAGTTTTGTGTATTAACCTAAAATCCTGTAAACCTGCTAAATTAAATTCACTTATTAGTCTTAGTAGCTTTTTATCAATAGATTCCTTAGGATTTTCTATGTACACAATCATGTAATTTGCAAATTAAGACAGCTTAACAACTTCTTTTCCAATAGTCATTCCTTTTATTTCTATTTCTTGTCTTAATTCAAAGGGGAGGACCTCCAGTATAATGCTGAATACAAATGGTGAGGGTGAGCATCTTTGCCTTGTATCCAATGTTAGGGGAAAGTGTCCAATATTTTGGCATTAAGCACAATGTCAGCTATAGTTTTCAATAGATATCATTTATTAGACTGTGGAGATTACCTTCTATTCCTAGTTTGCTGAAAATTTTTGTCAGAAAAGGATGTTGAGCTTTCAAATACCTTTTCTGTATCTGACAGAGTGCTGGATTTGATTTGCTAACTTTTTTTTTAAATTTGCTAATATTTTGTGAAGGATTTCTCATCTTATTATGTTCCATAGGGACACTAGTCTATAATTTTCTTTGTAGTGTCTTTCTCCACTTTTGGTATTACTATACATATACTAGTCTATGAGTTGGAAAGTGTTCTCTCCTCCTTTTTCCTTAAATGCTTGAAAAACCTCCCCAGTAAAACCACTGGGCCTCGACTTTTTTTGGTGAGATTTTTAATAATGGATTTAATAGAAATTGTTTTAGCTTTGGTAAATTGTATTTTTCAAGGAATTTGTTTCATCTAAGTTGGCATAAAGTTGTTCATAATATTCTATTGTCCTTTTAATATCTGTAGGATCTGAAATAACCCCCTTTTCATGCTTAATATTGGTAATCTGTATTTGCTTTTTTTTTGATCAGTCAAGATATCAATTTTGTTAATCTTTTTCAGGAACCAAATTTTGTCTTTGTTAATGTTTTTTATTCCTTTAATTGCTGCTCTTATCTTTATTCTTTCTTTCCTTCTACTTCCTTTGGATGTGCTTTTTCCAGCTTAAGTTGAAACCTTAGATCACTGAATTTAGATATTTTTCTTTTCTAATACATGCACTTAGAACCATAAATTTCCCTTTCAGCACTACATTCCACAAGTTTGATATATTGTATTTTCACTGTCATTCAGTTTAAAACATTTAAATTTTTTTCTCATGATTTCTTCTTTGAGCTATAGATTATATAAAAGTGACTTGCTTAATTTCCAAATATTTGGGAATTTTCCTAGATATCTTTTTTTCATTGTTTAAAGTTTTTATTTCATTATGGTCTGAGAACATATTTTGTATGACCTTAATCTTTTAAATTTACTGAGTTGTTTTATGGCCTAGCATATTGTCTATACTGGTGAATGTATACCTTGTGCATCTGGAAAAGAATGTGTATTATGCCGCTATAGGGCACAGTGTTTTATAAGTATCATGTAGGCCAAAGTGGTTGATTGTGTTGTTCAGATCTTTTGTGTTTCTGTGTAGCTGGTTTATCAATTGCTGAGAAAGAGATATTAAAACCAGTAATTATTATTAAAGAACTCCCTATTCCTCCCTTTAATTCTGTCAATTTTTGCTTCATTTATTTTGAAGCTGTTATTAGGCACATATACATTTACAACTGTCAAGACGTCTTGATATCTTTTATCATGATAACATGTCACTTTTTACTTCTGGTAATACCCTTTGTCTTCTTATGCTTACTTTTGCATGACATACATGTATATATTTCTTGGTATACCTTTTTCCATCCATTTCCTTTCAACTTCTGTGTCTTTACATTTAATACATATCTTTTATAGTCAGCATATAAGTAGGTCTTGCATTTTTATGCAGTCTGTCACTCTGATTGTAGTCTTCAGTCCACTAACAGTGATTGCACCAAGTCTCCCACCTCTTGGGAGACATACACCTTGACTTTTCAATCTACTTAAAATATTGTACCACTTCATAAAAAATGTAGGAACCCCTGCTATAGTATAGATTCACATACTCTTGTCTTTTGTTATAAATTGTGATATGAAATAAACATTATAATCTCCACACACATTATAATTTCTCCTTTAAACAGTCTTACATATTTTAAAGAAGAGGAAAAAAATAAGTCTTTTATATTTACTCAGCTATTTACCATTTTCAATGCTCTTCATTCTTTCCTGAAGGTCTAAGTTTCTATCTGGTATCAATTCCCTTTAATCTGAAGAACTTCTTTTACTGTTTCTTGTACAGGTCTTCTAGTGATAGATTCTCTTAGTTTTCTTTTATCTAAAAATGTCTTTATTTTGCCTTCATTCTTGCAAGGTATTTTTGCTGAACAGAGATCCTGGCTGACTTTGTTCCCCGTTTGGCACTTGATTTTTTTTTTTTTTTTTGGCGGTACGCGGGCCTTTCACTGCTGTGGCCTCTCTCGCTGCGGAGCGCAGGCTCCCGACGTCGCGGCATGTGGGATCTTCCCGGACCGGGGCACGAACCCGCGTCCCCTGCATCGGCAGGCGGACTCCCAACCGCTGCGCCACCAGGGAAGCCCCCGTTTGGCACTTTAAAAGATGTTATTTCACTGTTTTCTGGCATCTGTGGTTAGTGGTAAGAAGTAAGCTCTAATTATAATTGTCATTCCTTTATATGTGTCAGTTTTCTCCTTATCTTTCGTTTCAGCAATTTGACTAAGACACGCTGGGAAGGAAAGGATTAACTTGGCAATTCTGGAATGCTCAAACCCTGAACATGCCAAAGAAAGGTCTGTCTTCAGGACTGGCCTTTGCCTGGCTCCTGGGAGATGAACTCTGAGCCCTTGGCATATTCTGGCTGATCAGTGTTTTTGCATACCTGGGGCCTTGGGCCATGCTGTACCAGCATGACCACTTAAGTCTACCTGAACAATATGATTTATGGCAAACACCTGTTCTTGCTCTAGGTGGCTGGGGTCTGAGTAGCTGAGGTAAGTCATGGGGGTACTGCGTATCACCCTGAACACCCAGGACTGGGTGAGCTTCCCTAGTTGGCAGCACTTTGCACATGCTGTCATGTGTCCTTGATGGGAGAATTCAGGACAGCTCTGTGCAACTCTACTGGACACCTGGAAGCTTGCACCTGGTTCCTCCTGGACTTTATCCCATGTGTCTTTCCCCTTTGTCAATTCTAATCTGTGTCCTTTTGCTGTATACAGTAAGTATAACAGCTTCTGAATCCTGTGAGTCCTTCTAGCAAATCACTGAGCCTGACAGTGGTCTTGGGAACCTCTGACACATGTACCAAGGTATGGTTTTCTTCATCCTTATCCTAGTAGGTGTTTGCTAAGCTTCTTTAATCAGTAAATATGTTTTTCATACAATTACAAGGGTTTTTTTCTGTCATTTTATCTTCAAATATGTTCTTCTCCAACCTCTCACTTTCCTCTCTTCTGGGATTCCAACTATACACGTTAGCTCTTATAATATTGTCCCAAAAGTCCATGAAGCTTGGTAATATTTTTTTCTTTCTATTCTTCAGGTTGGCTAATTTTCTGTTCATCTATCATCGAGTTCACTGACTCTTCTATCATCTCTGTTTTACTGTTAAGGCTACTCAGTGAATTTTAATTTTAGCTGCTGTATTACAGAGTTCCACTTTGCTCTTTTTTGTTTCTATTTCTCAGTTGAGATTTCCTTTGTTTTCATTCAGTGCAAGAATATTTTCCTTTACTTCAACTGATCAGTTATAGTAGCTGCCTTAAAACCTGTTTCTCAATTCTAACATATGAAGTTAGTGTCTGTTGGTTGTCTTTTTTCTTCAGACTAAGTTATATTTTCCTGGTTTTTAAAATGTTGTGTAGTTACAGATAATATCTTGGACATTGTGAATATTATGCTGTGTAGCCTCTGGACTCTGTTATATTCCTCCAGAGAGTACCGATATTTCTGATTTAGTATGCAATTAAATTTGGCTTAGACCCAAACTGCAAACTCTCTGGGCAATCAATACCTCAAATCTTAGTTCAGTTCTTTTATCTTTGTGGTTCAGGGATTAAACAGAAGCTTATATAGAGAGCTTATACTCAGAATTTTAGGCTGTCACTCTCTAGATCTCTCCTTCCCAGGACTCTTCCTCCCCTCACTTTTCAGTGGTCGAATGCTTGTGGCTGACCTGAATTCTGTCCTCTGATAAGTTTTCCATTAAGTTTTAAACCAAGCTGCCAGGTGCCAACTTCAGCCTTCCTCTGGCTAAAAGCAGTAATAACGGAAAATTAATTTCATGCTCTCTCTTCCTGAAAGTGTCAGCCCTTTTTCAGAATCTGTCTGCTTTTGCTCATTTTCCAGTGTTTCCAGGGCTCCCTCGCTGCCCCCACAATTTTGTCCAGAGGACATAGTTACATGCAGAAAGATCAGGTCCAGTGAAAGCCTACTGGCCTTGGTCAATATTGGCCAGATTTCAAGAAAAGCCATCGTGATCTTGTTTTTAAAAATTTACTTCAGAATCACTGTGTGTAGGTATACAGATTCACTTTTAATGATACCAAAGTAGGTATTATTCTGAAAACCTTGTTTTGTAACTTGTTTTTTTTCTACTTTAAGCATTCATCATGTAATAAAAACTCTGCTATATTCAATAATATAGTTTTTATTAATTAATTATGAACATTTTCACATAACAGAAAAAACTTCAACTTTGACAGCAAATTGACAGTAACTAGAAAAATAATGCACATACCCAGAAGTGAAATTGATAAGCAGTGGCACAGCGACCCTAGAGAAATATGTGTATGTGTGTAAAAACAGGCAAGTACAAGGATGTTAACTTCAGCGCTGTCTATAATAGTAAAAAATGGAAAATAATCCAAATCTTAATTAAAAGGGAAATAACATAGTAATAAAATTGATTACTACACAGCTGTTAAATAGAATTATACATATTTCAACATGAAAAGAGTTAAAAAAACCTAATGCTGAATGAAACAAGTTGTGTAACAAAAATAATATTAGTAAAGCTTTAAAAGTACAAAACCATACCACACATGCACAAATTTAAAATGTAGTGGAAGGATGTTATCAGCTCCACTGACAGTAGTTACCCTCTGGGCAAGGGGAAGGAGTGGGTCAGGTGGTAATCATAGGGTCCTTTAGTTTGGAAGCAAATATGATCACTAATTAACAATTAATAGAGTTAATTCTAATATATAGAAATACAAGTGTATGTCTTTTTGTACTTTTCTATATTTTTCAATTTCTTAAAAAAAAAAAAAAGGAAAACACCAACCTATAACAATTCCAATGGCTATATAGCATTCGACTGCACAGATACATTAAAAGATACTCAATCACTAATTGTTAAGATACTGAGATATATGCCACTATCATAAACAGCCCTACAAAGAACATCTTTGTAGTTGTTTTTGCACATAAATGCTTTTTTAAAATCTTAGAATTCATACCTAGAAACAAAATTGCTAGGTCATTTCTAGTCCTTTGTTATATACTGTCATATATACCATAGAACAGCAAAAGAAAAATAAAACACCATTAATTTTTTCATTGTTTCTTTTGCCTATTTTCCCCAACAACTTTAGGCAGGACATAATTACAGAACTGGTTTTACTTTAGAAAGGAAGACTACTCAGATATACTACTTAGAACTAGACTCTGTTATATTTTGCTATAGTTTATATTTTAAAAGATTTATTCATGAAGACAAGTTTAAAAGGTTTTCAGTTCTGAAACCTTAAGGAAGACTTTTTAGCTTCTTGGTCTAATTATACTAGTCTTCTTTAATTATCATCTAAAAATATCTACTAATCACAGAATTTGGTCAGTGACAAATATGCTAAACTTCCATACTCCTTTTTACCTCTCACACTAGATTAAATAACTCAGTTGAGATTTACTGATAATTAGTACACAGTACTTTAGTTTACTACAACACTGTGAAGCAGGGCAAAATAACTACGAGAATATTAACAAAGGAAGATGCCAAACCAATCTGGCCAGTTGTCTAAGGTCACACTAAAGCAGGTGTTTGCCAGGATTAGACTCTGGATTGTTGCCTAATTTCTATATGCCTCATCACTCAAAAGAATTACCTTTAAGAATTTTGACAACAACTAATGAAGAAAGCTAGAATATACCAGAGTCAGAGAATCATATTATTGAAATGATACTGATGATCACCTACTTCAACATCCTCACTTTACAACTGAGGCCCCAAAAGGTGATGTAATTGTTTAAAGTCACACTTCTAGACACTGTGAAGCAACAATAATTCAGCTCTCTTTAATCCAAGTTCAACAATCTTCAATTACTAGAGTATAACAGCTATCCTTGACTGCCATTTCAAATTTTTGAGTTTATAAAAAAGCCTCGATGTTTTCACTGATAATTATTAACAATTCATTCACTAACAAATAATTATCCAGTACCTACTATATGCCAGGTCCTGTACTTGGTGCTAAATGAATATTCACTATATACTAGGCCCTGCATTACCTGCATTTTCACATGTAACCCCTCACTATTATTATAAAGTAAGTACCATTATTATTTCTATTTTAAGGATTAAAATTTAGTAAGATTAAATAATCTGCCCATGGTCTTCAGTAAGGAAATGTCTTTATAAAAAATAAACAGTGCCTTTCTGCTGCAGGCATTAAGGGCAGCAGCCATGGCTCTGCAGCAGCCCATGACTATGGGCTTCACGGTGACCCAGAACATGAGCAAGGAAGGTGACGCACAGATGCCAGCAGGGCACCTTACCAAGCAAAGCAAGTTAGTGAGGGACAAGCTCTGAGACGCATGGGGCTTCACTCCTTACAAGGAGTGCCCCTGCAGGAGGAGCTGAGCAGTGTTCTGGATACTATGAGGAGAGGAAAGTGGCTGCTAAGGACTGAGCCCCCCTCCTTACTCTGCATAATAAAACCTTTACAGAAAAAAAAAAAAAAAAAAGTAAATGGTATAATCTCACTTATAAATTTATCCTAACAAAAATCTTTTTTGTTTTAAATATTACAACTCTGCATATGATTTCATTTGAAAGAAGGGATCTATTGTTTAAAAAGTTTGGAAAACCACAGAGTCCTACATAGCACCTAACACTGACCATACAGTAAGTGCAGAACTTGGTATCAGATTAGAGGTTGGGGGTCACTTTTGGAGGGTTTTATATATCCTTTTTTCATTACACTTTCTAAGACACTAGAACAGAGAGCATTTGAAATAATTTAACTGAAGGCCAACCGCTAGGAAAATAATCACTCAAATAAATAGAAGACAAGGGGAAGGGCTTCTAGTACCATATATTGGGTTTTGGCCTGAAGCACGATAAACAAGGTCCAAAGTAGAAGAATGCATGAGTTCTCTTAAGTATTACTCACAACGTTGTACTACAATACTGGTTACCTACTTTCAGAGCATAAAATCTCTGCGGTGTAAGATGAAATTAATTAAAAGTTTCATTTATTATCTTCCCAGCAGGGATTCCTTTATCTTTGATTGCTAAATAGATTTTCCAAGGCCCACAGCAAAAAACCCAAGTGCCAAGCAGTGCTACTATTACGGAGATTTAAAATAAGCTTTGTAAATAAATAAGAGCCTAGCGATATTCTTCAAAGCAGCAATCTCCCCTAGGGCCAACGTATAAGGAAAGGAGAACCTTGAAAAAACTGGACCACAAAATTTTTTCTTTAGGAGAATATTAATTTTAACAGGTAGTCTACTGCTTTGGAAAATATTTGTACAAGAAAACCAAATCAAGCAACCATTAAAAAAAATCTACCTTTCCCCATTTTACTGTATATTTTTATTCTAGCTATAATTTTGGTGATATAAATCAGAGACTAAAAAAAATAGCACTCTAAATAATCAATCATAGCAGAATTAACCACATGCAGTATTTCTAATGTAAACAGTTACCTGAGAATTCTGTCAGAAGTCTTGCTAGGACATCCTTGTTTACCAGTTCAGTCTTGCTAAGGCTGGAAGTGGTATCTACCCTAGTAGCTTCCTTGATAATAGTGGGCTTCTTGGAAATGCCGAGATCAGATCCAGTCTTGACATCTTTGTGTTCTAGGACATCATAGGATCTCTGTGGCCAAGATTCTGGAGCAAATGTTAAAGTCTGCTTGAGTATTTCTTTGGGAGATTCTACTTTATCCTGTACAGAAGCTGACTTCTCAACCTTCCTTTCATTCAGTTCTTTCAGTGCTTTGATTGTGAGCTGTTCCTGGTCTAAGTCAAGAGATGCTACTGGAGTACCTTGGGTAGGGAAAACATCCAGAAGCTCACTCCCATCTGTTTCTTTGCTTTGTTCATTGTATTTGCCTTCTATGTTTTTAATTTCAGAACCACCTGACTCACTTTCATGTAAAACATCTATAGGAAGAGCTGTTTTAAAGTCCTTAGTTTTCTCTGATATTGCTTCAAAGGTATTTCCTTCACCTTTACCTACTATTCCTTTCTCTCTGGTTTCTGTAAAGGCTGCTATCAGGTCCTCTGGGGAAGAATCATCTCTATCTTTAACACTTTTTTCATGCAATGACTCCAAATAGGCAGAGGTTGTCACATTTCGTGAGAATTCTGTCTTATCATTAAAAACCTTTGGAGATGCTTCTGAAGGAAGCTTGGGGTTCTCAGCTGCAACAAGCTTTTCAGGAGCAACGACACTCATACTATCTGACTGCTTCATATCTTCTGATGTGACATTCATATTAGGTACTTGTGAACATGCTGCCTCACCAGCTGGACTCCTTCCAATATCAGGCTGAACTTGTCGTGGCCCAGAGTCACTGATGGACCCATCAAAGTTTCCAGATGTTTTGTCTTCCCGATTACAATTAAGAATCTCTTTGATTGCTCTTTCATCTGTTTTTATAACAGCACTTGGGATGGAAACAGGTTTTTCAGCCTGAATTTTGTTGCTCTCAAATGAAGTATCTGCTGTGATGTCCTCTATCACCGTGTCATCAGACTCACCAGAACTATCAGCCTCTGTCACTTCTCCCAACACACAGGTCTGCCAGTTCATTTCACCTTTCAGGTGGCCATCAGGTAAAACCACTTTCACTGTGGCCACTCCAGAACCAAGAGAGACACATTTCTCAAACGGAGATCCAGGTAACTCTGAAAGTGTGTCCTCTCTTTTTTGCACACTGCCTCGCACACCTTTGATACTGATTTCCTGTGTGGAGTTGAGACGGTCTGGCATAGCATTTTCCTGTGGGAGAGATGTTTCTGCCCAATCACCTGTTGATTTAGGGATAGTAGTGCTCCCATTAATAGAACATACAGGAATTTTCTGATGAGTGTTACTTTTAAGATTTACAACTGGAATTTCTGAAATATATTCACCCATGTCAGCTCCTGCAGCTTTTGTGATGTAGTCAGATTTATCACTCTGCTGTTTTACTTGGGGAACCAAATCCCAAGTCAATATTTCATTAGTAAAGTTATGCATATCATTTACACATCTAGATACCTCCTCCAATGCTGCAGTTGTGTGTGAAAACTGCCTAGTGAGCAACGCAGAGGCTGGGGAACGCCCTGTTTCTTTATTTCTCAGTGGAAATACTTTGTCATTAGACTCAGAAATGTCTGCAGGTGATTCTCTATCAGTGTGCACTGCCCAGCTACCAAAATCATTTATGTTTTCCTTATATGCGTCTTTAAATTCTCTGTCAAATGCTGCTTTGTCAATAATTACTTCAAATGGTGATTCAGGGGAATCCTTTTCCATAATACCACCTCCTGAAACTTCAGAGGGGGACAAGGAATATGTACAAATACCTTCTGCTTTATACTGCTCGGTGGGTGGCTTCTGGGCTGTTAGCAAAGTGAATTTGTCATCTGCATCCAAGGCAGTTCTATCGTCCCTACTTGGTACCTCATTTGGGTTCTTGGACTCTTGATCTTTATTTATCTGCTGTTGCATTTGACCAACTTCCTTTGAGAGAAAAGCAGGATGATCTGGGAAACTGTCTGGAATGGAAGGACGGTTACAGTGAATTCCTTCTGCAACAGAAACTGGGGAGTCTGCTATGTCTTTACTGGTCCCCTGAGGCTTTTCCATCTCTTTCACATCTAGAAGAGCCAAGCAGTCTTTTCTTTCTTTGGCTAAAATAGGCTGGCTGCCTAACACTTTGCTTTTTTCTCCATGTAGTACTGTAAGGTCAGTATTATATATTTCAGAAGATGAACAAAAGAAGGAAGTCATAATTTCTGAAGGTGGCTCATCAGAGCAAAGAGAGTTCAATCCCTCTATGGTCAGAATTTGAAAGAAAAAAAAATTGTTTACCAGGTACAATTACACATTAGCTAGTCAGGCCAAGCAGCATGCTTTTTATTTTTAAATTCGTATATATACACACAGGATGTACATATACACACACATAAATATATAACAAAACAAGGATCAACAGTTATCCTATAAGACATGCAAAAAATTGTCAGCAGTGAAACAGAAAAGGCTTATCATGCTACAAATTGCAAAAGACAAAAAATTTTCACGACAAAATACTTTTCAATTTACTTTTTCCCTTTAATGGTAAAGCATGAAGAAGGGTATAATAAGATGGATAATCTCGGGAAGTGTTTTTCCTTTGGTATTTGGTATAGCTATTCAACAGAAACAATGTAATCCATATAAAACAAACAAATTGATATTATGAAGTACTGATATGCTCTCATCTGTAGGGGGAACAATTCAGGACACACACCTTCTATAAAACCACTGTTAGAGTCTGACAGTCTGAAAAGGAAAAAAAGAAGTGGCCAGAGTTCCCCTCCACCCCCAGAGATATAGCGGACCCCTCCTAAGCCTAAAAATCAGACTAGAAGTAGCTATTCTGTCCACAGGGAAGATGGGACCCAGGAACAGATGGACTCAATGCCTTAAACTAAAGGGCACTGAAAAGGTTGGTCTGTTCCAAAATCTCTTGCACCACCTTGTCAATTCAAACAAAACTGAACTGTGTAAATTGGTTTCCTTTATTAAGAAGAGTAAACTTCAGAAATCCTTTTAAAACAGAAAATATCCCCCTAAAAGTAATACATTAATTAAGTCTTAACAGTTTTTAATCTCACAGTAGCCACTGATTTACCACACCGTTTTCCAACTAACCAATCTAGGAAGTTTTTACTGGGGAAAAGATCAAAACAACTGTCCCAAGGGCAGGCACTATCTTTCTTACACACTGTTGTATCTCTAGAGTTGAAACATAGTAGGTCTTAAATAAATAGTTCCAAATGAATGAATCAAACATTCAGCTTGGTCAGATGAGACCTAAGTAGGTTCAGGACAGCAATGCCTTCCTTGAGTGTGAATAAGTAATTGGGAAGATGTGAAAGAGAAAAAGCTTTGGGATTACTTTTACTCAGCTTATGTTCTTTTTCAGTGAGAAGCTGAATAATAACCAGACAAAAGCAAAATTATGATTTATTCAAAACCATTTTATAAAGATGAAAAGAAATAATATCTTATTGCAAGAAATAAAATTCCATTATTATAAAAATGTTTCCAAATGCCAGATAAAGTTCCCCTATTTTAACACATCACTGAAATCTGATGTAATAGGAATCTCTGACTCTTAGAACAGTGTAACTGTAATCATCGGAGGCGGGGTGGGGTGGGGGGGGTGGGGAGGGAAAGTCTTTGTAAATTGAGGAATAGTAAAGTTTGGTGGTACAAACTGTACCAGTGAGACAGAAGTAAGCTGTAATTCATATTTAGTTCTAATGCAGTAAACATGGCTTGCATCTATCACTGTATAGCATGGATACTCAGCAAGATTGGCTTAAGGATAAATGAAGCCCACCACTGTAGGTTAAAATGTTTTTAAAAACCTGACATTTAAAGAACTATGGCTTACATTTAAATCAGAAATATTCCACAGGGCTTCCCTGGTGGCACAGGGGTTAAGAATACACCTGCCAATGCAGGGGACACGGGTTCGAGCCCTGGTCCAGGAAGGTCCCACATGCCGCAAAGCAACTAAGCCTGTGCACCACAACTACTGAGACTGCACTCTAGAGGCCGCGAGCCACAACTACTGAAGCCATGTGCCACAACTACTGAAGCCCACGCACCTAGAGCCCATGCTCCACAAGAAGCGACAGCAGTGAGACGCCTGCACACCACAACAGAGTAGCCCCCACTCAAGGAAACTAGAGAAAGCCCGTGCACGGCAACGAAGACCCAACGCAGCCAAAATAAATAAATAAATAAATTTATTTTAAAAAAAGAAAAAGAAAAATATTCCACAATCTGAGCTATGTATTATTACTGAATTTATTGGTGACTGTTCCTACCAGGAAACATTCAATGGACTAAATCTGGAATAAGGTAAAACTGGGACCGCCCCCCTCCCTTCAAACAGGAATGGAGGACTTCCTTGGTGGTGCAATGGTTAAGAATCTGTCTGCCAGTGCAGGGGACACGGGTTCGAGCCCTGGTCCGGGAAGATGCCACATGCCGCAGAACAACTAAGCCTGTGCGCCACAACTACTGAGCCTGCACTCTAGAGCCCGTGAGCCACAACTACTGAGCCTGCGTGCCACAACTACTGAAGCCTGCACGCCTAGAGCCCGTGCTCCGCAACAAGAGAAGCCACCACAATGAGAAGCCTGTGGACCACAACTAAGAGTAGCCCCCGCTCACTGCAACTAGAGAAAGCCTGCACGTAGCAACAAAGATCCAATGCGGCCAAAAATAATTTTAAAAACAAACAGGAATGGAACCTTGAGGTGAACGAAACTGATTCCACCTCAGAGGGAAGGCTCAGCTTATATGTTTTATAGAGACTGAGATTTCAGAAGATTTACACCTGTCATTTTATAGAAACAAGTAGACAAAATGAATTAGTAATAATTCATTAGTAATAGAGTGCCATTATCACGTGCCTGACACTGTTTTAGAAACTAGATTAAAAGCAGTGAACAACACAGAAAAAACCCTTGCCTTTGCGGAGCTTACAGAGACAGAAAATAAGCAAAATCAATAAGTAAAATGATGATGATATGGAGGTGGACTGAATGAAATGAAAAAGAAAGCAACCTACATTGAATGCTAATGAAAGAATGCACACAGTACTACAAACAAAAAAAGCACGGTAGGGCGTTCCCTGGCGGTCCAGGGGTTAGAACTTGCTGCTTTCACTGCCATGGGCCCTGGTCAGGCAACTAAGATCCCGCAAGCCACACAGTGCAGCCAAAAAAAACAAAGCATGGTAGAAATGTTTTGCTTTGTCAGGACACAAACTTTTCAGTTTTCTGAGCCTTGTTTCTTTTCTAACTTCCTTGAACGCTTTTATTTTTTTAAGATTTTTCTGATGTGGACCATTTAAAAAATCTTTATTGAATTTGCTACAATATTGCTTCTGTTTTATGTTTTGGTTTTTTGGCTGAGAGGTATGTGGGATCTTAGCTCCCCGACAAGGGATTGAGCCCGCACCCCCTGCATTGAAAGGTGAAGTCTTAACCAATGGACCACCAGAGAAGTCCCTCCTTGAACTCTTAATACTCCAAAAGTTTCGAGTTAGGTATGTAATAATCTGAGGTAAAGCTAGAAGAGTAGGTTAGAAATCGTATTCTCACAATAACAACAAGTTCTGTACTGAATGCCATGACTGCTTGACAGACTTCAAGCATTTTACTGAAGATCTGTCAATATGATGTAACTATTATATATACAAAAGAACTTTAATCATGTTCCCTAACAATAATTTTGTGACTTAATACTTGGAGTGGATAGTGTTTTCAGGGCACAGGTTTAGGGGGTAAACAGAGTATGATGTTGCATTCATTCCTCAGTGATTGTGAGATGAAGATATTAGCTCTCATGATTGTTAATCAAGGTTTCCCACATGTAGCAAAATAAGTTAGCATCCTCATGTTTGTTTTAATTTTAATAATTATCTTGTTTAGAATTTCAGCAAATGGAAGGAAGTTTATTTGGCTAGTTGAAACCCTCACAAACTTGAACAGAGCTGACTTGTACCAAGACAATGAAAAAACTGGTCTGGAAGTAAAGAACTTATAATGGCATGAAAACATTAAATAAAACAAAGACCAGAAACTAATAAGCCTTTAGAAACTAAGCTCCCATAAGTAAAGACTCTTCCAATTGTCAGTATGACGCTTAACAGTCATTAGTGTTGTCAAAGTCTGTACCTGGCAAAATAGCAGAAAACTCCAGGGAGTCTGAAGGGTGTTAGTTTTTAAAAATACTATACCCTGGAAAACTGCCTGATGGAATAACTCTGGATTATCTTACATCTCAGAAAATGTCCACTACCTTTCCTTTTTCAAAAGGTCCAGCCCTCCACATGCACTACAAGATATTTTCAACATTACTCAAAACAAATGTCTGTCAAAAATATCATTATATTTTCTAGTTTAGTTATTTGCTATAATGCAATTTAATGTGCACATTCATTTTCAAAAAGTCTAATTACTCAAAAATATAGCATTATTCTAATTATTAACAAGCAAAAGTTACACATCTAATAGACCTGTCAAAAAGGGAATCAATATATGGTAAGAGGTGAAAAATGTCATAACCCCGCAACGATCATGAGAATGTTCCCAAATGTATTCAGTACTGAGCCCCTTGCTTACTCAATTTCTTCTTAAACTCTAAATATTCAGAAGTCTCCATTTAAGTATATTATCTTAAATAAGACTAAGAATTTAAGTTGGCAGTCATATTCTAAATTTCTAGACCACTCCCAAACCAAAAATTCCTATTAAAAGATGCAAAATCCGGTCTTCCCTGGTGGCGCAGTGGTTAAGAATCCGCCTGCCAATGCAGGGGACATGGGTTCGAGCGCTGGTCCAGGAAGATCCTACGTGCCACCGAGCAACTAAGCCTGCGCACCACAACTACTGAGCCTGCATGCCACAACGACTGAAGCCCGCACGCCTAGAGCCCATGCTCCGCAACAAGAGAAGCCACTGCAATGAGAAGCCCACGCACCACAACGAAGAGCACCCCGTTCGCTGCAACTAGAGAAGGCCCACGCGCAGCAACGAAGACGCAATGCAGCCAAAAAAAAACACAAAAAACCAAACAAACCAAAAAGATGCAAAATCCTTTCATCACACTTACTAATCGTGTGGCCTTAATCTCAGTTCCTCAATCTTAAAGTTGCTTAATCTCATCTGAAAATTGAAAATTGGGATACTAAAGCAGTAACTTGAGAACTGCTGTGAGGATTAAATGAGTTAATACATGTGAAGTGCTTAGAACAGGATCTGGCACTTAATAAACCTTCAATAAATGTCCCCAAACACCATATTCTCAAAAAAGTATCTCCTGACATAGACTCCAGACCATATGCCTTTTTGTTTGGGGACAGAAAAAAGGCATAGTGCCAAATCACAACCACCTTCACGTGGTATATAATAAAGAAAATCCTCATTTAGAGTTTTAGACACTTTCCCAGCCATAAATAAAAGGAAGTAATTTAAAGAGCTTTTATCTACTTCAAAATTTTGGGTGATGCAACTTCTGAATCATCTAGTACAAACCAAATGCCTATGACATTCCAAGAATTGTGCAAAGTACTATGTGGATAAAGACATTTAATACAACCCAACATATAAAAAATTCTAAGTCAATCCTGAAAGATAAAAGAACTTTTCCTTAACAAAATGTTTCAGCAAATGATCTTTACCATCATCAAAGTATATTTTAGTTCAACGTACAACTAGCTGAACAATTTAACAACCTAGTAAAAAGACAGCCCTTGGCACCATCTTTTATAGTCCTTTTCAAACTTTAGAACAACTACTAGTACTTCATGGGCTCTATCTCTCTGACTTACTGACTCAGAATTTCCTGAGTAGGATGGAGCTCAGGAATCTGCATTACAAGTTTGCCAGTAATGAACCCTGTTTGGGAACCACAGCTTTACAGTGTTTTATTAGTTTTCGAGGGGTAGAAAAGCCGAGCTGTACTTCAGAACTTTAGCCCTGTAAAAATTCCACAGGCGTAGAAATTGACACTCTTCACTCTCACTCACCACAGATTCTCTTTGTCCAGGAGCACAACTTACAGGTTAGTAGGGCATGGGGCAGGGGCGATCCTTTTGTGCCTGCTTTAAATACTTCCATATACTAATTTTATTTATTTATTTATTTATGTTTTTGCGGTACGCGGGCCTCTCACTGCCGTGGCCTCTCCCGTTGCGGAGCACAGGCTCCGGACGCGCAGGCTCAGCGTCCAAGTCTCACGGGCCCAGCCGCTCCGCGGCATGTGGGATCCTCCCGGAGCGGCGCACGAACCCGTGTCCCCTGCATTGGCAGGCGGACTCTCAACCACTGCGCCACCAGGGAAGCCCTATACTAATTTTAAAGTACAGTAACTTGAGGGAATTCCCTGGCAGTCCAGTGGTTAAGACTTGGTGCTTTCACTGCCGTGGGCCTGGGTTCCATCCCTGGTCGGGGAACTAAAATCCCACAAGCCGAGTGGCGTGGCAAAAAACAAACAAAACAAAACAAACAAAAAACACCCGTCTCTTTACTTTGTTTCTTATTCCCCAAACTGTCTTTTAGAAAAAGGATTAGTACTTTTTTATTTAAGTGTTTTATTTATAACTTAATAATGAAAACACAATGTGATCTAGAAACAAGTAAGCAATAATAAATGTTGTATGAGACTTCTTCCTTAAAAGAGTGAATAACTTAGAATTATGCTATACTGGAGTTACCATTTGGTTACTACCCCCCCTCAGGAAATTCATTACTTTTAACTCAAAGGATACCTGTAACAAGGAAAAAGCATACACATCAGCAAAGAAAGGGTGCCAGCCTATAGTAAACCACTAAGTTACTTTTTCACATACATACTATGCATATTCATACAAGGGAGGCTTGAAATATTCAGGTATAGGTTTTTCTACACTTGAATTTTCTCATGTTCACAAAACAAGAGGGAAAGACAAATTATCGTGCAAAACAGTATCAGCAACTTTCAGCCAAAGCATCAAAATAGGAAGTTAGCCAGCAGACACTTTGCAGCCAAGCTAGATCCTAAACAAAAAGTCTCTCTTGTACAAAGAAAAATGTTTTGCTTTTGTTTAAAAAAAGGCTGTAACTGGCATATTTTTTTTCTCAACGCTTGCCCCAAAGTTCAGTGCTTAACTTCCTATTCCAGATGCCTACTGCATTACTCAAACTGAATGCAAATATTTATTACTGCAAATGTACTTCCAATTCTACATGGTGGGTAGATCCTCTCTAATCTTATTTTCACCCACTTTTCTTCCAATGTTTTCTAAAGAAAATTGTAGTATTTTCCAGCCTCCACTTTTTATCAAAGATTTCAAAAGTAGAAACCAAATTTCAGTTTGATTTTGTGTCTGATGGAGTACATCCCCCAGATGATACTAAATTACATTACTAATAGCAATAATATGGTTAAAATAGTAATTTCTGCCTCTTCTGCTCTCATGATTTTAACATTAACCTCAAAATGACATCTCTAAAAATACCGGTAAACCCTAAAATACAACTAATATATCATCTTTACTGTAGGTAGTGGTTACGCGCATGGACGGTGGAGTCCTAGGTGTGTCACTTACTGCGTGACCTTGAGCAAGTTATTTCACCATTTCAAACCCCAGTTTCCTCAGTTAGTAAAAGAGGCAGTACCTTTCCTCCATAAAATTGGCTGTGAGGATTAAATGAGATGATTCACATAAAGTACTGAGCACAGTAAAAGATCGGAAAAAAAAAACTGGCCACATACCATATCTATACCTCTGTTAATATCCTTATTTAACAGTACAGGAAAACATCTTTAAAATTTACTCCCTTATTTTGAGATGCTTGGGGATTAAGCTGAAATTAAACTCTGCTTGATGAGAAAAAAGGACTCAAGCAAAAGACTGCAAAGCACCTACTCAGGAGTACAACTTATTTAAGAAGGAACTGATTATTCCATTGATATTCTCATCACAAATCTATTCGTTAGTTTTCAAAAAACTTAATTTACTAGCTTAAGTAGCTGTATACTTCAAGGTAGTACAATTTAATAAAGATTACATAATTTCCTTTTGAAAGATTTAACTGCCCTTTCTTCTCAGTCCAAATTAATGACAACTGTGGGAATTCCCTGGCAGTCCAGTGGTTAGGATTCAGCACTTTCACTGCGGTGGGCCTGGGTTCGATCCCTGGTTGGGGAATTTAAGATTCCACAAGCCGCAAGGCATGGCCAAAAAAAAAAAAAAAGACAACTTTTAATACATGCATCTCCTTAAAGCCCAATAATGGTAAGTATATATTTCAGGATTAAAAATGTCATTTTAAATATGAAAATGCCCTATTTAATTACTGCTACATATTGCTTGAAATGGTTTAGATATATAAAAGTAAGGCACAGGGCTTCAAAAAAAAAAAAAAAAAAAAAAAAAAAGTAAGGCACAATCCTCCAAGGCTAAATGGCTAAGGGATATGGAAGCCAGAGACAGATTAGTTGGGTTATTGCCAACGATGGACTCAAGGTACCTGCTAGTGACAGTCACTCTGAAGGGCCTGCGGTTGGGTGGAACTGGTCCTAGCTATTCTCTCCAGGGGTTTTAATCCAGTTAACCAAGTACACCAACAATTTGCTTTCCCTTAGTTTTATTAAGACAGACTAGAAGCTACCAGACTTGGCTACCCTAGAACACACCTAATCACTTGCCAAGGAGTGCCCTTAAAAAACTGAATAGGCTGATCTTTAGACCTGTCAATGAAGTAGAGCACCAGCTGGATGGCTTTTCCGTTATGTTTTTTGCAGGAGAAAATGTTAGTAATAGAGGCTATACTGGAACACCTTCAGGGATATGACATTTTTAAATGCTTCTTTACAATACAATACCCTTTTAACAATAACACTATGCTGAATCTGCACTGGTCAAAATATCTATAAGAAAAAGGAAGAATGACAAATCTATTTTCTTTAACAAACTCTCATACTCACTGAAACTGAAGCCTACTTAAACATTTTAAATTACAAAAATCCTCTATTTACCTCCATTTTACCTGAGTGTATATGTAATTTCTCCTAACAGGGATTAATTTTTTAAACTATGACACTTATCTTTCTCAACATTCTATACATTAGGTATGTTGTGCTTAGGTTGTATTGTTACACGAGGATATTAATTATTCCCTTTCTGTATGAAAAAAGTGATTATGAAGAATGTATTTTAGAAGATCTGAAATACAACAGAGAAAATACAATTATTTGTTCTATTTACACTATGATATTTTTACTGATTTATCTTCCAGAGTAGAATAAATGTAATACCTATTTGCCTAAATTATTGAATTTCTCATGAGGAAAAAAAAGAACCCTTAGAAAAATAAATCTGGTTGGGTTCCAGATGCCAAGGATCAATCTGTATGTTTGAGTTACTTTCTAACATTCACAAAATATCTTTTAATGTAAACAATTTTTTTAAATTTCAAAGGTCATGATTTGACCCAGAAGATATCCAAATTCACACAATGAGGCACATTATAAAAATGTTGGGGACTCTGAATGTTATCAGTCTGAATTAAAAGCAACAAATTATCTATCTATCACGTTTCCTAAGAAGCAGAAACTCTGAAAAACATTTACTATGTTCATTTTATCCTATTATGTTTGTTTGTTTATTTATTTATTCATGGCTGTGTTGGGTCTTTGTTTCTGTGCGAGGGCTTTCTCTAGTTGCGGCGAGCGGGGGCCACTCTTCATCGCGGTGCGCGGGCCTCTCACTGTCGCGGCCTCTCTTGCTGTGGAGCACAAGCTCCAGACACGCAGGCTCAGTAGTTGTGGCTCACGGGCCTAGTTGCTCCGCGGCATGTGGGATTCTCCCGGACCAGGGCTCGAACCCGTGTCCCCTGCATTGGCAGGCAGATTCTCAACCACTGCGCCACCAGGGAAGCCCCCATTATGCTTTTATTGTTATAAGGTCAAAGTCTTCCTAACAAATCAGCACCCAGACTTTGCATTCTAGCTAGGACAATGAACTCTTCGCACGAGGCTTCTTAGACCTATCTAGTGAGTTTAATTATCTTTTTTAAAATAATGCTTTTCCGTTGACCTATACTCGAGGAGGAGCACAACATCACAAATGAAACAGCACTTTATTATTAGTGCAAATCAAAGAAGCACACTCTCTCTTCCAGGTTCTTGGCAGTGCTTCCCCTACAAACATAGTTAACAACTCTGATTCCCTTCCTCACTGGTTGACATTAAAAACAAACAAACAACCCCCCCAAAACACCACAACTTAATCTCTAGGAAAACAAGCCCTGCTTGCCAAAAATTCAACCGACCTGTTCAATGTTCCTAGGCAATTTGGAATTGGCCTACCTCTTGGGTCGAATCTCAGATAAGTTCACACTAAAGTATTCTAGCTAGGACACTGTATTAGTTCAGTGGAAGCACACTTTAAAAGTTTTTCCAAATCTACTACCTATCCAAACCAGTTACATAACAGCAAATCTATAGGTCAAATGCATTCTGGAGGTAGTGTGTTTTCTGACCCACAATTCTATCTACTCCAAGTTCTGTGGGCAAGTTTTTAATTTTTAAGAAATACTCAAAACTACACCTAAAGTTTATGCTATGTTAAAGGGTCCACCTAGCCTCATTCTATTTTATTAAGCTTTACGGGAAATCCATTAGAAACTGCTAAATAGAAAGCACTGGCTTGGATTTGGTTTTTATTTTAGGGGATTTGCAGGCAAAAGAAAACCTGTGCCTCGTATCCCCAGTTACAGCCTCTTTCTCAACATTTTTCTTTTATTAATGCACACACAAAAAATAACAGACTTGCCTTGTGAGGTCGAAAATAGAGATACAGGCTGAGAGGAAGAAACAAAGGAATCTGAAAGAAAATATACAGCGTGAGAATTTGACAACCTCACACAGGAATTTGAACTTTAACTTTCATTTTTTTTTTTTTTGGCCAAGCATCTTAATTTCACTGGGTTTAAGCAAGACGAGAAAACCCAAAGCTATATTTCCAATTACTGTTTTCACTCACCTGACAGCAAAACCTTATTTCATTTTCAAGATACATTTCTAAAAGTTAATCAATTTAATTTTTTGGTCAAATATTCTCACCTGCAAAGGAAGAAAAGAGGAACCCCTAGCATTTTTAAACAAGTATAACCTCAAGAAAGATAATGCTCGCCTGCAACTTCATGTGGGAAAGGAAAAACAGGGATCTGAGTACTAACTGATTTTGCTTGTAACCATTTTCAACTTCATTTTGAGGAATCAGTCACAAATATGAGTACTAAACATTATAGTTGGCAAATATGTAAAATTGACCCTGAATACTTTTAATGATTAAATACTTTTAATCACAATTAATCCACTGGGAAAACAGGACCAACATGAGAAATCTTCCATCTCTAAAATTATACTTCTCTAAATTTGGCAACATATATCAAAATTTTAAATGCATAAACTTTCTCCGCCACCTCCTGCACATATTCTTTAACTTGGCAGATATATTTGCATACATGTACAAAGACATGTATATAAGGATATTCATAAGAGCACTGGTTATAAATATTAGGAATAATCTAAATGACCATCAATAGATGTCTACTTAAATAGTTACATCCAAATAATGGAATACTTGCTGCTATGAAAAAGAATGAGGTACAGCTATATATGTTGATATATTAAATTAAAAACCAAAGTACTTGGGGCTTCCCTGGTGGCGCGGTGGTTGAGAGTCCGCCTGCCGATGCAGGGGACATGGGTTCCTGCCCCGGTCCGAGAGGATCCCTCATGCCGTGGAGCGGCTGGGCCTGTGAGCCATGGCCGCTGAGCCTGCGCGTCCGGAGCCTGTGCTCCGCAACGGGAGAGGCCACAGCGGTGAGAGGCCCGCGTACCACAAAAAACAAACACCAAACTACTGAAGTGCATACAGCGTGCCTCCATTTGTTAACTGGCAACAAAAGGGACTTTGAGGTCTGGGGGAGGAGGGAGATTTGCTTTTCACTACAACCTTTGGCCTTAAAAGAAAAATAATCAAACAGAATATAAATTGCCATTGGTAAAAATGGAAAAAAAATTAATAAAAACAGCATGTGAAAAACAAAACCCTCCAAAAGTGCCCCTAAATATACTGATCTTTAACGCCTTTTTTTCTTGCAATTATAAAAATGTTTTCACAAATATTAGAAATACACTTAAAATGAGAAGATTGCTTTAAAGGACTAGGCCATCACTATATCTGTAAGTACTAATCTAAATACAACACAGGGAATATAGCCTATATTTTATAGTAACTATAAATGGACTATAACCTGTAAAAATTGTGAATCACTGCATTGTGCATCTGTAATGTACATAATATTGAACATCAACTATACTTCAGTTAAAAAAAGCAAACTAGGGCTTCCCTGGTGGCGCAGTCGTTGAGAATCCGCCTGCCGATGCAGGGGACACGGGTTCATGCCCCGGTCCGGGAGGATCCCACATGCCACGGAGCGGCTGGGCCCGTGAGCCATGGCCGCTGAGCCCGCGCGTCCGGAGCCTGTGCTCCGCAACGGGAGAGGCCACAACAGTGAGAGGCCCGCGTACCACAAAAAAAAAAAAAAAAAAAGCAAACTATTTAGTCAACAGACATGGAGCATATTAACACCAAGGCAGAATTTAGTGGACAAGAGGCAGTAATTCAGTAACTCAAGACCAGAATTTTAAAATTCACTACTTTTTAATTATCTTAAAATGAAGCATCACATTTACTCCTACAAATGAAAAACAATTCACCTTTCCTTGTTAAAGCAAGCATTTCTATCTATTTCTTTAATGTTTCCAGATGGGTTCATTTCTTTTCTTTTAAACTTATTTATTTATTTATGGCTGCATTGGGTCTTCGCTGCTGTGCGTGGGCTTTCTTTAGTTGCAGCGAGAGGGGGCTACTCTTTGTTGTGGTGCGCAGGCTTCTCACTGCAGTGGCTTCTCTTGTTGAAGAGCACAGGCTCTAGGCGCTCGGGCTTCAATAGTTGTGGCACACAGGGCTTAGTTGCTCCGTGGCATGTGGGATCTTCCCGGACCAGGGCTCGAACCCGTCTCCCCTGCATTGGCAGGTGGATTCTTAACCACTGAGCCACCAGGAAGGCCCCCCCAGATAGGTTCACTTCTGTATGCAATTATCTGCAACATTAAATCTCTGCCAACTGAACAAACCTGAAAATCCAAATGCTAAATAAGCCTGATGACAAAAAAGATCCTATGAACTTTTCATCTCCACCTGACACCCCTCCTAATGGAAAATTCTGACATACAAAGTTTTATGCAATAGCATCTATTTTGATACAGAACACAGATAACCAGTAGTAGTTTGCAACAATATTGCATGAGGTCTTCTAACTTACAAAACCATGTTGTACTCATATGCCATATTTATGCTACAGGCAACTGAACCCAAAAAAGGCAACCTTAATGCTCAAATACTATTAATTAAATCAAACATTATCTTCAAGTAGCTAGGTCTAGGCACTGTATTAGCACAGAGATGATGGTTGTGCACAAGCAACTGAAAAAGACAAACCAGCAAAACTGTATGCATTGTGGTGATGCAGCAGAGGCAGAAGAGATGTTCATCAGGTGAACAAGACAGGGGAAGGCATTCTGGAGAGAAGGAACAACTGATCAGATTCCAAATGGCTTTAAATGTCATGTAATGAAATTTGGATTATATTATGTATAATGAGGTATCACTGAAGGTAAGGGATTCACAATATCACATGTATTTTAAAGACAACTCTGGCAGCAGGGTAGAGTATGGACCTAAATGAAAAGCTACTACATAATCTTTGCAAGACATGAGGGCTTAACTAAGGCAGTGAGGATGGGAATAAGGGGATAGATACGACAGGACAGAATGGCCTGGACTTGGTCATTGGATGTTGGAGACTGGAGAAGCAAAAATCAAAGGACTGAAGGACTACATGAAATGCCACTTGGTTGGGGAATGAAACAGAGGAGAAGGAATTCTTTATATTAATTTCCACTAAAAAATAAGTTGTTTAAGGCATATCAAAGAGGAAACTGTTTACCAATATGAATAAGCTCAGGAGACAGGTAAGGGTTATAGATAAACATCTGGGAGCTAACATTTGGGTGAGAACTGACACCACTGGAGTGAATCAATTTGTCCAGGGAGAATCAGAGAGCTGTTAACAATGGAATCTTGAGATACACTACCAATATTTAAAGAGGAGCAAGAAAGAACACCAGTGAAGGAGACAGAAAGGAGTCAATGTGGGGGAAAACGGTGTCACTTGGAGAAAGCTTTAGAGAACGATTAACAGAGTCAAAAGCCAATGAGTGGGGCTTCCCTGGTGGCACAGTGGTTAAGAATCCACCTCCCAATTCAGGGGACATAGGTTCAAGCCCTGGTCCAGGAAAACCCCACATGCCGCGGAGCAACTAAGCCCGTGCGCCACAACACTGAGCCTGCGCTCTAGAGCCTGTGCTCTGCAACAAGAGAAGCCACGACAATGAGAAGCCTGCGTACCGCAACACAGTAGCCCCCGCTTGCTGCAACTAGAGAAAGCTCATGCACAGCAACGAAGACCCAACACAGCCAAAAATAAAAACAAATAAATAAATGAATATATTAAAAAAAAAAGCCAATGAGTGGTTAAGACTTTCAAATGGGTCACTGAAATTAAGTAATCAAGTAATTTAGCATTGATGACTCTAAAGTTAGAGGGGTGGGGAGCGGGCCAGGCACTGAAGACTGAGGAGTGAATGGAAGTTTAAAGTGTGCGAAGTATGGATGATAAAGGGAAGGACTAAAAACTGGGCAGCAGCTAGAAGGAGAGGCAGAGTCAAGGGAAAGATGTTTAGGAATGGAAATGACAAGCATATTTATATAGAGAAAGGAGCAAGCAGAAGGAAAAAGACTGAACATGAAAAAGAAGCAATATTTGCAGGAACAAAGTCCAGGAAGTTGCTAGAAGGTAAGGGATAAAAAAGCATGCGTGGACCTGATGAAATCTAATTCCAATAAATAATTAGATTTATTTATAAATAAAATAATAAATCTGTGCAAATACGTTTTATTTGTTTATTTATTTGGCTGTGTCGGGTCTTAGTTGCGGCATGCAGGCTCTTTCGTTGCGGCACATGGGTGTGGGCTTAGTTGCCCCGCGGCAAGTGGGATCTTAGTTCCCCAACCAGGGTTCGAACCTGCATCCCCTGCATTGGAAGGCGGACTCTTAACCACTGGAGCACAAGGGAAGTCCCATAAATCTGTGCAAATATGTAGTTATAAGATTGTTCATCACAAACATTAAGGAAATTTAATAAAAATCTATTAGGGACTGGTTAAATAGGTTTTGGTATATCCATACGATGGGATACTATTAATTAAAAACTGTATTGTAAATAAAAATTTATTGACACTAAATGATGTTGATACAATGAATAAAAAAGAACATTACAAAAGTAATTTAAATAATGTGGGACTTCCCGAGTGGCACAGTGGTTAAGAATCTGCCTGCCAATGCAGGGGACACAGGTTCAAGCCCTGGTCCGGGAAGGTCCTACATACCTCTGAGCAACTAGGCCCATGTGCCACAACTACTGAGGCCCGCGTGCCTAGAGCCCGTGCTCTGCAACAAGAGAAGCCACTGCAATGAGAAACCTGCGCACTGAAACAAAGAGTAGCCCCCGCTCACCGCAGCTAGAGAAAGCCTGGGTGCAGCAACGAAGACCCAACGCAGCTAAAAATAAATAAATAAATTTGTAAAAAAAAAAAAAAAAAAAAAAAGTGAACCCATTTTGGTTAAAAATACAAATTCATTTAAGAAGAAAAAGGGATAATGATATTTACTCTCTGAGGAGAGGGATAAGTTCTTTTCTTGCTTCTGTGTTTTTGAAATGAACATGTATTATTTCAAAAAAGAGATTGTTACAAAATGAAAGGATATAGTACCCACTGATTTTTAATTGTCTTTATATTTCTGTTTCCTAAATTTTCTATTATGAACATATATTTTTCTTATACTTCCTAACACATACCTATGCTCCCCACCTACATGGAATGGGTTAGTTACCTTAAAGGGAGAAAAAGGACACCTAAAATGGGATCTCTAGCAGGTCTTTCAATAAAACCATTTAGTGAATAATCTTATTAGTCTTCACACCACTGGATTTTCAATATTGATAATACTTTAAGCTGCAACAGACTGTCAAAACTAAAAAAAAAAAAAAATCATCCTCTCTTTGAAAACAGCTTCATTTCACTTACTGAGTCCCAAATATCTGTGATAGACACTGAATTAAGTATTTATATACATTATAAATCAAATCCTTACAAAAACTGAAGCTTGTAAGTGTCAGAATCAAGATTTAAACTTGAACTTTTCCTGAAAGCCTGTGCTTCTTCTCTATCACTCTATCTACCAGTCAGATCACCTGGGGAAAATACACTAAATAAATCTGACTGTTTGAATTTTCCAAACTGCAGTAAAGACAGCTTCAGTGAATTGTTTATTTTGGTGATATCTGTCTTTCAACACCAGCAGAATACAGACTATTTTTTAGAGAAATAAGTTACTCTAGGAACAACTCTGTAGAATGACTTCTACAATTTAACGCCAAAGCGTTTTCCTTTGTGTTAGTTTTTAAAGCATTTTCTAATACATAAGGAAAAATAAACTATTTGAAATTTTATCTAAAATTAATATAATGAAAATGAGAAATTCATCAGTTCTTTTAAACATCTTTTCTCTCTAATGTTAATATTCTCTCTAGGGACTTGCCTGGTGGTCCAGTGGCTAAGACTCTGCTCTCCCAATGCAGCAGGCCTGGGTTTGATCCCTGGTCAGGGAACTAGATCCCACATGCTGCAACTAAGAGTTCGCGTGCTGCAACTAAAGATCCCACATGCTGCAACTTAAAGATCCCGTGTGCCTCCAACTAAGACCCGGTGCAGCCAAATAAATAAATTTTAAAAATTCTCTCTAATATCAAAACAAATGATTTTTATCATTTAGTTTTCCTTTTTGCTTTATAGCTGGCCCACAAAAAAAATGTCAATCTTTCCACTCTTTCTCATGACTACAATTCTTGATGGCAACTCATGATCTCAGTAAAAACTGCTAAACAGAGCCAATTACTGCCCTCTCCCCCATCAGAGCTCCAGGAATAGGCAGACTGATTTTTCTCCCAAAACTTAATGCCATTTTTTTCTTTTTCTTACCTTTTTGTACTGGCTAGGACCTCCACTGCATTACTTGGACCTGCTTGCCTCTTCCAAAATAATTTCTATTTCATGATTAAGTCTTTCTCTCTCTCTCTTTTTGAAAAAAAATTATTTTAGAATAATTTTAGATTTACAGAAAAGGCAAAAAGATTGTAGAGTGTTGCTTTATATCCAGCACTGTTTCTGCCATTAACATGTTACATTAGTATGGTTGTACATTTGTCAGAGTTAATGAACTACTATTGATACATTACTAATAACTAAAGCCCACACTTCATTGTGATTTCATTAATTTTTCCCTAATGCCCCCTTCCTGTTCTAAGATCCCATCCAGGATACCACGTCACGTTTTGTCATCATGCCTCTTGAGGCTCCTGTGGACTACGACAATTTCTCAGACTTTCCTTACTTTTGATGATCTTGACAGTTTTGAGCAGTACTGCTCAGATATTTTACAGAATGTCCCTCAATTTGGATTTGTCTGGTGTTCTTCTCATGGTTAGACTGGAGTTATGAGTTTTAGGGAGGATTACCACTGAGGTGGTAACCCTTCACTGAGATGAAGGGCCATCCTTGTCATACCATATCAAGGGTTCATACTGTTAACATGACTTACCACTGATGATTATTAACCTTGATCCCCTGGCTGAGGTAGAGTTTGCCAAGTTTCTCCACGGTAGTACTTCTCCCCACCCTTCTACACGATACCCTTTGGAAGCAAGTTACTAAGCACTTTCCAAATTTAAGGCATGGGGAGAATCTACATAAACTGGCAGGCTAATTTTTAATTTACTAGAGCTAACATAACTACAGTAAATAGACCAATTAGTAATGTTTTGGTCCTCTGGAACCAATAAACCTAGATAAGATCTAATATCTAGTTAAATAAATTCAATTTATTTGCTAGTGGAAATAAATTCCAACCTGACTGGAAGCACCTTACGGCTAAGAGCCACCTTACATGTCCCTGTATCTTTCATAAGGCACAGAATATGATGGGCAGCATATAGTAGAAGGCACAGAATATGGAGGCCTGAACATTATAGAGCCTTAATAAATGTTAGGTGAAAACTAAATAGTAAAAGTTTAAATTGTTATTTCAGAAACAGACTTTGAGTAGCTACTGGATATTAGTCCTACTAATGTAGTAATGTAGTTCCCTCTAGTATAAGTCAAGATGCTCACTCTGTTACAACACTAAAAAGAATTGGAAAGCTTTCTTTGTACGTTTGTGGAGTAAATGCATATGCAATCTAAGAGGAAAAATAAGCAGAACTCTTGTTGCAAAAGAAACAACATTAGAAAGCCTGAAAGAAAGAAACATTGGACTGTATAAACAGTAAATTGGTTACAAATATTTTAATAACCCAACTTCTAAAGTAGTGCTACATTTACTGTTGTTAGGAATATCTTACCCTTCTCCAAATAATGTTTGAAACGTATCAAATCAAAATCTCAGATTCTGTTAGGAGTAAGATGGAAATCAAACTTATTCTAACATATTTTAAAATTCTGACACATCAGACTAGCCTACCATTGAGTCCTTATTGGAAGTGAGTCTCTTTCTAATACACCAAAATGTGGCATTCAAGTGGTTATAATTTTCTGGATTAAAGCCATTAGTGGACTTAATACCTAGAGTCCAGAAGTAAGGACAGTAACGTACGATATATTTGGATATAGTTTTATGCACTTACATGAAAATTCTCTCCTCAGCACCTAAATGAATATATCAATTTCCATATGTGTAAGTTTTTGCAACACTTATAATTTGACTTTTCTTTTTTTTGTGTGGTACACGGGCCTCTCACTGTTGTGGCCTCTCCCGTTGCGGAGCACAGGCTCCGGACATGCAGGCTCAGTGGCCAAGGCTCACGGGCCCAGCTGCTCCGCGGCATGTGGGATCCTCCCGGACTGGGGCACGAATCCGTGTCCCCTGCATTGGCAGGTGGACTCTCAACCACTGCGCCACCAGGGAAGCCCTATAATTTGACTTTTAAAAACCAAATTTTCTTTACCTGAGGTTTACGAGTAGATTTCATAGTAGTTCATGAATCTGTGAAAGTTCATGCAATACTTCATTTATATGCATATTTTTCTGGGAATAGGGTTTCTCCAACTATCTATCCATTCCATAAATTTATTGAACATCTATTATGAGCCCAGGATTAGTTTTAGTTGCTGAACAAAAACAATAAGGTCTCTGCTCTCTTTCAAAAACATGTGAGGGTCTGCTTTGTGCCAGGTTCTGTTCAGGCATTAGAGATAGAGCAGTGAATAAAGCAGCAAAAATCTCCACTCTGATGGAACTTATATTCTACCGTAGCAGACAGACAATATACAAAATAAATAAGTCAAATACCGTACGACAGATTATGACAAGTGGTAAGAAAAATAAAGCAGGAGAGGCCTATAAGGTGTTTTTTCTCTTGTGCAAGTTAGATCAGGTGGCCAGGAAAAGACCTAAAAGAGGTGAGAGAGTGAAGAGCTGCGAGAATGTATGAGGGAAGAGCATTCTAGGCACAGTGAGCAGCAAATAAGACTGCAGTAGACAGGTATTCCTGGTGTGAAGAACAGCAAGATCAATGTGGCTAAAGCTGGGTGAGCAAGGGGGAGGCTGGGACCAGATATTATAGGGCTTCATAAGCCTTCTAAGGACTTCAGCATTTAATCTGAGTGGGATCAGAAGCTACTGGAGCATTTGCCAATGAGTGAAATAATCTGACTTACATTTTTCGCAGGCTTACACCAGCTGCTGTGCAGAGAAAAGACTGAAGAGAGCCAAGGGAGAAAGTCTGGAGACCACTTAGGAGGCAACTGCGGTGATCCAGGAGAGCTATGATAACAGCCTGGACCAGGGTGGTAGCAATGGAACTTGAGAAAACTAGTAGTCACTGAATATATTCTGAAGGTAGAATCAATAGGATTTGCTGATTGTTGTATGAAGGAAAGAGAGGAATCAAGGGCATTTAAAATGAGGAAGAGGGCTTCCCTGGTGGCGCAGTGGTTAAGAATCCCCCTGCCAATGCAGGGGACACGGGTTCGAGCCCTGGTCCGGGCAGATCCCACATGCCGTGGAGCAACTAAGTCCGTGCACCACAACTACTGAGCCTGTGCTCTAGAGCCTGCGAGCCACAACTACTGAGCCCACGTGCCACAACTACTGAAG
>NC_041229.1:101695278-101711888 GCF_002837175.3 Physeter macrocephalus | reverse complement strand
AAATAAATACATAAATACATAAATTTTTTAAAAATAAAATAAAATAAAATGAGGAAGAGAAGTAACCACTGGATTTAACAATGTGGAAAATAACTGGTGAACTTGACAAGAGATTTTTCTGTAGAACGGTGGAGCAAAAAGGCGCCCGGCTTAGGAACCATGGGACCAGAAGTGACAGTTTCTAAGTTAACTGGACTCGGTTAACCAATAACTGAGTTCAAGAGCGTGACTGAACCGTTTTTATCGCGTGTTGTTTCAAATTTCAAAGAGAGGCAGTGTACATATTTGAAAGAACTGAGTTGGTCCTCAATCCCTGTTTTGTCCTATCTTCAACTTCACAGACACAAACCTTTGGGCATATCACTTAATTTCTCTGATTTCTCATCTGTAAAGTGAGATTTATTTCACTACCCACCTCACAGATAAAAAATATAAGTCTTTCTCCTATTGAATACAGCCTGTTAGAGAGATGTTGTACGCACAGCACCTAACAAAGAGCTTTAATGTATACTCAAACATTTGTTGAATTCAGTTAATGTACGGGCACAAATTAAACCATAAAGCAATACACAAAGGTAAGATATAAAAAATCAAATATTGGGGCTTCCCTGGTGGCGCAGTGGTTGCGCGTCCGCCTGCCGATGCAGGGGAACCGGGTTCGCGCCCTGGTCTGGGAGGATCCCACATGCCGCGGAGCGGCTGGGCCCGTGAGCCATGGCCGCTGGGCCTGCGCGTCCGGAGCCTGTGCCCCGCAACGGGAGAGGCCGCAGCGGAGGGAGGCCAACGTACCACAAAAAAAAAAAATCAAATATTTCCACCTTTATGTGGAAAGAAGACAACGCTCACTGCTGAAATGCCTTCAGGTGGCTCTGTATTAGTTGTGCTAACAATGTTTTTCAGAATACCCTTCAATATACCCTCAAGGGCAAACTGCCAGCAAGGAACAAGTCAAACAGCTCCTTCTGCCGCCCCCCCCCCAAATAGGTTATGATGATGTGCTTATAGGCAAAACTCAACCAGTAGATTGGAAAAAACAGATACGAATATTTCTTTGAAATTTAAAGAGACCATCACAAGAGGAGGCTAACTGGTAACAGTTACCACCACCACCCCAAACATAAAGCAGAGATGCAAATCCTATACAGTATTTAAAGGGATTCTCTCTGGGAACTCCCTAGCGGTCCAGTGGTTAGAACTCGGCGCTTTCACTGCCGTGGCCCGGGTTCAGTCCCTTGTCGGGGAACTAAGATCTCACAAGCCGTGCAGTGCAGCCTCCCCAACCCCCTGTCAAAAAAAAAAAAAGAAATAAAGGGATTCTCTCTGAAATTGCAGTATTACAGAGTAACATGTCATACTCTAATAACAGATGTTACCAGTCAGATATGCAGGAAAAGACTTCAATGATGTAATCACAAGCAATACTGATTACAGCTAAACTTATGTAACATACGTACTTTTTCAAGTACCTATAACATACCCGATGATCCAAATTAATTCTAGAATAGCTGTTACGAATAAACAGAATAAAAGCTGTCAGTCTCCGGCACAACTCCTGAATGACTTAAATGATATGAACATAATACCGACTTGCTAGTTTTTATTTTTAAAGTTTCACTATGAAATTTATATATTTTTCACAAGTCTGTACAGTTTAGAAAGCAGTTATAAATTCATCATTAACAATAAAGTTGAACACAAACTATAAGCTAGGTACACGCAACAAATATGCATAGCTAACAATTTATTTGGAGCTTTTGTTAATTCTGCTCAGAATTACAAAAGTGGTAAATTCTAGGTTTATGGCTAGTCTAAAGAGAAGTGCCCTTCTAAAGAACAAACAACCTCTTGGCTCACACAAAACTGGAAACCTTAACTTTCCCCTGGCCCTTCAATGGCACATCACCAATTCCTTCACTACCAAGCTTTGTTTACAAATGCTTGTAACCTGCACAGGATTAAACAGGTGCCTCCTATATCAGGACCAGTATATAATTTCCTCTCCACAGAATACAATAAAAGCAATAATATTAGTTTTATTTTGTTTTCAGACCATCACTAAAATAATAAAAATAAAAACACTGATGCTCTTACCAGCTACTACACAAACAATTCCCAAGAGATTTCAATTTAAGGAAGGTGTAAGTGTTAAATATATGTAGACTGGTTTGTTTGATCATAGTCATTAAACTATTTGTGAATTGACTCTAAAAGAAAACAGCATTAAAAGAAATCTTCTATTCCTGGGGAATAAAAGCCATCTTAGTCAACAGGCATTTGTGAACCATACTGACATGACCATTCTTGCTGTCTCCTGTACTCTTGCTTCCACTGATAGGAGTTGCACAATGTATCATAACTATACTTATGGTCAGAATGCTGCAGAAAGTATTTAAGCATACTGATGCCAAGCGATCTATGAAACATCCTGGCTCCCCTTCAACTTCTTTAACGGGTCAGGTGACTGAAAGGAGTGGCAGCTCTTATTAATATGAGGGGTCAAAAGCTGAAACAACTGACTCGCTTTTAGAAAGCAGAAAAAGATATAAGAGCATCCTTTACTGGGAGTCAGATTAAATGATTTCTCACTTGTAATTCAACTGTTTTTTGTATCTATGTGTTTCAAACCTGCAAATAGATGTATCAAGTACTAGGTATCGTTATTCAATCAAAGTTAGGATCTAAGGGCAGCAAAGCAAATTTGTCTAGGTCACGTTCCTGAGGCTTAGGATGTGCACAAGGTCATACAATTAATGAGAGACAGGATTGAAATCTAGGTGTTTCTGGGGCTCAAGTCTGTGTGTTTATCACCATGTTATACTGTCACTGCTAATCTGACATGAATACAATACAGATGTCAGTGTTGAACAGGTGGTCAGAGTTCTATTTTTTTTTTTTGCGGTACGCAGGCCTCTCACTGTTGTGGCCTCTCCCGTTGCGGAGCACAGGCTCCGGACGCGCAGGCTCAGCGGCCATGGCTCACGGGCCTAGCCGCTCTGCGGCATGCGGGATCCTCCCGGACCAGGGCCCGAACCCGTGTCCCCTGCATCGGCAGGCGGACTCTCAACCACTGTGCCACCAGAGAAGCCCGGTCAGAGTTCTTTTTTACTTAAGAGTTAAGATTGAAAATACAAGTTACATAATCATATGATTGATTGACGTATTAGAACAAAGCGTAAAAATGATGCCTTAAAAAGTACATAGAACTCAGTTTCATGAGTGAAAAAGAAGTATTTAAAGCATTAAAATATTTTTTAGTTGTCCAAGCTGTTTTTGCTTTAAGCTAACTTCCACAAACAGACACAAGAAATGTAGCTTTATTTAGGCACTATGATTTTCAGAGCAGTAATAAAGAACAGTCTCTAGCAAGTTATAGAATTTCAAAGGCTACAGACAACGAGCTATTAAAGCACTTTTAAACTTCAGACAATAGACAGGTATCTATACTTGATGTCTAATAAGGCAACCCTCATCCTGAAAAGAGCAATAATTATTTACGTATTTTCTACCTCAACCTCAAATTTCTGCCTTTGAAATCCTCGCTTTCCTTCAAGGGCAGAAATCTGGGAAGCCAATCCTGGCCGCGACCTTCTCCAAGCGTACTTCATTGCCAGCTGCACTAACACACACCCGATGCACTGGAAGAGAGAGTGCTATTGCTAATCACCTTTAGGTAGGAACTAAATTTCTAAAATTTGGACAGGTCAGTCAAGACACAATTGTCTCCTGCAGGTACCAAGTGACCACTTCCTCTTCTTTTTCTATTTTTTGAAAGTCTCTAAAACCAAGAGGAGCTTGGTGAATGAAAGTGAAGCTAAAGGTTGACATCAACATTTACAGATTTTTAAAACAAGGTAAATTTTTTAAGAATCCATTTTAAATGAGTCAAATTTTGGAATAACAGACTTCATCTTATTTTCATGGTGCAAAAGCTTGAGACATTTTCTCTGAGAGATGGAGAAAGCATTCTGCAAGGAGGAAGAGCTTCTGCAATGAAATGATGACTATACACTGCAGTGTCTTAAGCTAAACTTTTCCAGTAGTGACCTGACAAATGAGGATCTTGCACTGAACCCACTAAAACTGTATTAATGATTTTTACACAATATTAATACATATTTGCAATGGGTAAGACTTTAAGGTGGAGAGAGTATCTAATTTATTTTTCAACTGTATCAAAAATTTAAAACCAAGAAAAATCAAAAGGTATGCACAAAAGGGCCAACAACCAAAGAGTAACCAATGACAAGTGGTTAGAGCCAAAACACCAAGTTGCTAAATATATAAGGAAGCTGCTGTTCATCTGGACCTTTGCCCAGAACACAAAAATTTGGAGGAGAAACAGCGGCAGTTTAAAGGGGACAGGGTTCTAAATTTGCTGCTTCATTCCTTTATCTGGACAGCTAATCTTGGCCTTGCAGAAGCTTCCTCTGATACTGTTTCGACTGAAATGGCCATAACCACACTGGAAAATCCAAATGAGTACCAAAGCTCTTACGTGGAAATCCACTGTTCGAAAAACACGTAGGGAATATATTTAAAGCTAAGATCAATTTTGTTCTTTAGAACAATCAACCCAAGATTCTGGCAAAGGAGACGATGAAGCATTTTAAAACGTCTCAAAATCCTTTAAGGTAACTAAATAAACAGCAAAATTATTTGTACTCTGCCAAGCTTATGGCCCTCCTTTTGACAAAAAGCTTTTTTTTCTTCTTCTTGGAAGACTGAGTTCCTTTAAGAACCACCACCTGCTCATGGTGCTTTTTTTTTTTTTTCCCCTCAAGAAGGCATCTGCACTGCAGATCTCTGCACGAGGGGAGCTTGCCAGCCAGCTCCCACCACCAGGCAGACGCGTTATACAATGGAAACTGAAAGCGGCCTGCAGCTTCCCTCCTTAGTCTTTCACAGAGATGGGAGGAGAAGGGGGTTCAACCAGCCCCTGCTTTGTCTGACTTTTCTCCCCCTCCCCCCTGTCTGCGGGAAACACCCCCTTTTGTTATACTTCGATCAATAATAGCCGACAAAAAGCATGAAATTAAAATATGTTGATGGCTTGGCATGACTCTACCTATTATCTTCTAGAATATATAAGCAGCTACCCTTGTGTCCCCACCCCCACGCCGCGCCAGTGAAGAGCAGGCTGTGTTGCAGATGCAGCCACGGATCCATCTTGGACCATCAGCAGCTCCCTCCCAAATCTTCCCTGAGCTATTCTCATCACGCCTCCTTCTACCTCGGAGCCTCAGAAAAATCGGGCATTCGGTGTCTGGCCACAAAAAATTAAAGGCAGATGAAAACAGTATAGAAAAGGGCCTCAGTGTTTCCATTAAACTTCCTCATCTTTCCCACGGGCAACCAAAAAAACTCATGCTTTTTGGAAGACTACGAATGGCTGATTATGTCAACACCTGTTTGCAAAATCTGCAATGCAACCCAACCCTTTCACCACCATCCCCTCAAAACCGTAAGGAGTCATTTCTCCCACCACCAACCTGCCCCAATCCGCTCAATCTGTCTAATCCTCTACTAAATCACCCCAGTTCAGAGGACGGCTCCCCCCGAACCCGTGTCTTTCCCCACCTGCCCAGTCTCGACGTTAACGCCCACTCTCAAGAGTATCTCCCCTCCCCCAACCTGTTTTCCTCACACCCCGTTATTTCCTCACCGCCTGCAAGACCTGACGCTCCCCTCCCCCTTACCCCATTTTCCAGACGCTCCTTCCCGGGGGCTTAAGCCTCCAGTACGCGAGAGTGACTTGCAGTCCCTGACCCCGAAGGCCCCCCACCCTCCCGAGGTCGGGGTCCCCCTGCGCGCCTCACCAGCACAGGAGGAGCCGCAGCTCTTCGCCCCCAGGGCGGGGCAGGCTCCCGGGCTCCCGCCGCCGCCACCGGGCGCAGAGGACTCGGCCACGGAGGATGACGAGGAGACGGATGGGGACTGAGTGGCCGCCGACGGCTCCGCCATGGCTGCGCGAGCAAAGGCGGGAGAGGGGTGAATAGCGATGTGGGACGGGAGAGAGGGAGGGAAAAGAAAATAATCGGGCGGCTGGCTCTCCGAAGTCGCCTCGCCTCTCCTTGCTCCGAGGACAGAGTCCGACAGACAGACTGCCTTAGCCGAGCGCCGCGAGAGGGCGGAAGCGCGAGCGCGCAGGCGCACAAAGGCCCTAGGGCTGGTGGCGCGGGCGGGAGGCGGTCGAGTTGAGGCGCCCAGCGACGCAGGGCGCAGGCGCAAGAACTGTCCCTCCGCGCTCTAGCAGGGAAGGAGGGGCAAAACCGGCTTCGCCCAGCGCCAGGGCCAGTGGCTGGGGTGGGCCGTGCCCCTCGGGGATCAGGCGCAAGGGGCGTGACCAAGCATCAAGCCCCGCCCACCACTGCGGCCAAAGTGGGAGGGGGGCCTGCGGCTTACTGTTGCTTCACGGCTCTTTTTGTGAATGTTTTAGCGTAGGCTGGTTATGTGTTTTAACGATAGAAGTTTCTTTTTGCTTCCATTAGTGGAGAATATCTTTCCCACAGATTCCAGAGCCGATGTCTTTTGTCTGATGCGTTCCCGCTCTTAACTGCAGTGGTGAAAACCACAGTGTAGGCCCACTCTGCAAGGTGCTTTATGAATTTTTCCGGATGTGTTGTAACATCTCATCACCATGAGGCAGAGATGGCACGATCTCCCATTTGGTAGGTGGAGAAAGATGCTGTACAGAGTGAAAAACTATTACTTACTCCAGTCACATTGCAATGCAGCCGCAGAACCCGCTTCAGGTTCTTATCTCGTTACCGTTCCGAAAGAGGTATCCACCTTGGGTCTCAAGGTTGTCCTTTCCTCTAAAAAGACTAACAGATAGAGAAGACACATTCTGAATGAAAAAAAAGCTGAGCTAATGAAAAAGGAAGAGCCAGGAGATAACATCCTGGCTGTGGTTATGAGGGATGGTAAAATGAGGCACTAAAAATTGAGAATATGGCACAAAAGACACGTAATTGAATTTTATTCGTAGCCTAAAAGAGGTTCTTAGTGAAAACTGTATTTGAAACCAGATATCTAGCTTATACTGGATTTTGTTCACTTTTTGGCTTCTCTTTGGTCGGCTTGCAAAATTCAAAGCCTTCTCCCTATGTCTGGTCAAGTGATTTGAAATGTGCCTGATTCTTTTAAAAACGGAAATGTAGACTGGAAGTAATAAAGATGAAGACTGTAGGCTTTGTTATTGCTAAAGCAGCAATCGATGACCAGAAGGGCAATTGCAGGATCAGCAGATCCTGTAAAGGTGCAACCTCATGAAGGGGGAGGTAGCCAGCCAAGCAGCCACAGAGAGGAAAAGTGATCTGACCAGAGGAAATCTTCTAGAACAGTCAGTGGACTACATCTGTCCTTGACAGTTTTTAAGGTCAGGTAAAGCCCAGACAGGAAAAACACTCCTGGCCAATTGAAACACTCTGAAAAAAGGCACAGAGAATATTTCCCAAAATAACTTTGTGGCAAATATCTAACTCTGGCACTTAACAGCATCAGAAGACACTGCAGCAACCTGTCCCTTAGATGACAAAGAGAAATGCAATCCAATCTGATAACCAAGCCAGTTATCTACCCATTCTGATAAATGCATAAATTTTAAAAATTTACATTATTAGGTGCTGGATAAGGAAATGAATGAGGCTGGTCCCTAACTCTGACAGCAATTGCTAGGATCTGCAGACCCTGGCTGGAAAGGAATCATGTTTCCATATCTAGAAAGAGAGAAAAGAAGATAAAAATCAAGACATTGATGTGGTCTTGGTGGTCTCTTCAAACCCTTCAGATTTTTTACTTAAGATGCCTTTGTGCTAGATCCAATTCTTGAAGCTGCCTTTCCTTCCTGCTCTCATTTGCTGTACCAGTAAATTTCCCTGAGACTGACTCTTGCTTGGGATGTTATTTGTATACATGGTTTGTTCCACAGATGTTTACTGGTCACTTGCTGTGTATATGACGGTATCCTGGGAAATTTGGAGGGATCCAAAAAATATGTTTGTCCTGAGCTTACAAGCTAGTTGGGGCTTAGAACACACTCACATAAAGTTTAAAAAATACAAATTAAATAGCAACCAAAAACAACCCCCAAACAACGCAAAATTATAATGCTATGATTAGATGACAAGTGAATTGTATGAATTTAAGCGTATAGGGCATCACTACGGAGTTATAGTGACTTGGGGAGGTTTTATGAAGAAGCTAACTCAGGAGTTTGGAGTGGTAAGGAGGTCATTAAAGGCAAGGGAGAATGGTGTGAAGCAAATGCATGGGCTGTTTTTGTGCAAGTATACAATAACACCTCCCTCTGGGCAGACCAATCACAAAAAAGCACCCCTTCCTCCCAGCCCAGCCCATGATGCATGTCAATGCTGGCTTGACTAGCAGAACTTGGCCTAGATTTGATCCCATCTTGCCCCTCCCTCCACAGGCTGCATTAGTGCAAGACAACACAACACAGCCTTCTGTGGTGGCTGGAGGCCTAGAAGCGTGAGATGTTTTGGGTACGGTTAGCCCAGGTTGGCTAGAGCCAAGGGCTTGAATTAGGACAAGAGGGAGATAAAATGGGGAAGATGGGTTGGGAGAAGCAGTAACAGAGCCTTAGAGTGTGGAGAAGCAGTAACAGAGCCTTAAAGAATTGAGGGTTCATCTTAAGGCTAATGGGGATTCAGCATAAGTTTTCAGGCAGGGAAGGGCTCAGGTGGGATTGTTAAAGTGCTCACTGGAGTACAGCCATTTCTCAGGAGTTCTGAGCAATTTTTACTGCTGAGGCACTGAGCTGGGAAATCTTTCTTGGTCCTATCCTAATGGGACAGGTACTTACAAAGCTAATTTCCCACATCATTTTCTAGGCCATCTTATTACACAGTTTATTTTTTTTCTTGACTTTTAGAAAAAGAAATTATTTAATTAAAAAATTTAATATAGTCACATGCCATATATGTGTTTATATTCAAAAGTATATATACTATAAAGTTTTATTCTATCACCAACCCCTTTCCACCCACTGGTCTCCCCCTCTACACTCACATAGGTAATTACTGTTAGGAGCTTTTTGTGGCAAGTGCACAGGTGAATATAGCAAATCTATATCCTTCTTTTTTATTTATTTTTAGTTTTACTTTTGGCTGCGTTGGGTCTTTGTTGCTGCGCGCAGGCTTTCTCTAGTTGTGGAGAGAGGGGGCTACTCTTGGTTGCGGTGCGCAGGCTTCTCACTGCGGTGGCTTCTCTTGTTGCGGAGCACAGGCTTTAGGCGCGCAGGCTCTAGTAGTTGTGGCTCACAGGCTCTAGAGCACAGGCTCAGTAGTTGTGGTGCACAGGCTTAGTTGCTCCGCGGCATGTGGGATCTTCCTGGACCAGGGCTCGAACCCGTGTCCCCTGCATTGGCAGGCAGATTCTTAACCACTGTGCCACCAGGGAAGCCCTATACGTCATTTTATACACGAGCAAAGTAAGGTACTTAAATGACCTTCAGGGACGCCAGTTGTCCAGTCTGTCCTTTCTGAGTGCCCAGACTGTTGCTTAAATGTGGATCCTGCGAGTAGGTGGTAGGAGAGGAGGCTGAGCTGTCAGCACAGTCAGTGAGTGATAATTATTTATTTGGCTGTTTACCCCAGGAGGCTGTGAGTCTCTGGAGGACAAGAATGTGTCTTATGCATTGTTGCAGCATTACTGCCTAGCACTGTGCCTGGCACGCAATAAACACCCTATTTTTGGAAAGCTGTGGATCCTCAGTCACAGTGGATATTATTGCAGAAAACAATTTTACTATTTTTGTGCTTTGTAACATAATTCAGTATCTCGAATATTAATGACTTTGTTTTGCTTTTCCAGAATGAATATAATGATTCCCAATTTTTGAGCACTAATTATGCATCAGTCATAATTGCCAAACACTTACATCTCATTTAACCTACAACTCTGCGACTTGAGTATTCAAATCATTTGGCAGATGATGATAAAACGAGTTCAGAGAGGTTAACTAACTCACCCAAGTTTGCCCAGCTAGTGAGCCTCAGAGCTAGAATTCAGAGCCAGCTCAGTCTGACCACAAAGCCAGTGGCCTTGACCATTCAAACATGTCTACATGTCACCTACTCTGGAAAACCACAAGGAAAGCTCAGCCTCTGGTCATACCACATGACTCAATTCAGAGTGAGATGGTTGAAGGCAGGCTCAAATCAGTCTCATCAATTTTTAGCATTTTGAACCTCCACTGTTTTGATGACCCTGGATACTTGAGAAGGAAACAACAATAACAAAACAGGTTTCTTGTTTACAGGGGCTGTTTTCTAAGCTGTGACTAATCCTAAAGTCTACCTATAATTTGTAGTGTTGTTCTAAGTGTCCAAAACTTCTACAGTGTATGGGGAAGCTGATGTGCTGACACTGACCTTGATGTTATATTGAGAAAGATGTAATGTATTTTTTTAAACATTTATTTATTTTATTTATTTATTTTTGGCTGCATTGGGTCTTCGTTGCTGTGCGCGGGCTTTCTCTAGTCGCGCCAAGCAAGGGCTACTTTTCGTTGCGGTGCACAGGCTTTTCATTGTGGTTGCTTCTTTCGTTGCGGAGCACGGGCTCTAGGCGCGCGGGCTTCAATAGTTGTGGCACCTGGGTTTAATTGCTCTGCGGCATGTGGGATCTTCCCAGACCAGGGATTGAACCCGTGTCCCCTGCACTGGCAGGTGGATTCTTAACCACTGCGTCACCAGGGAAGTCCCTAACGTATACCTTCTTTATTCTTCCATTCAATAAATATTTGAGTTTCTACCATCTTCCTGGCACTGTTTGGGGGCACTGGAGATATAGCAGTGAACCAAAACAAAAATTCCTGTCCATTTGGAACTTATATTCTAGTGGGAAGAGACAAACAAAAATAAAAGTTAAAACTTAAAGTTAGATGGTGAGAAGTCTTATGGAGAAGGAGGGGGAAGAGGAATATAGAATGCTGGGAGGTATGCTCAATTTAAATTCTTACACTGCATGTTGCAATTGTGACAAGTCATTAGCCTCTGGCCCCTTTCTCTTCTGAGCATGCCTCATAATGCCCTGGATTTGTGTCACATCCTGTAGGTCCTGCTTTCTGCACACCCAATGTGAGACCCCAGGAACCACTAGTCTTGAGGTTCTCATCTAGTTTCTTGCTGGCCAGAGTTAATTTAGATCTAACCTAGACTCAAATATAAAGCCTGGACGAGGGTATTCAAATAATCTTGAGAGTTTGCAGAGAATCAGAAGGTGCAGGGGAAAAGAAATCAAAACAGGACCTCTTCAGGTAAGATTAGGTAGAATTATCTTTACCTTTTTACTTCTGGTCTAATCACTCGGGGAGTGAAAAACAGCTCAAGGGCGTGGCAGGGCCTAGAGATAGCTGGAAGGAGGTTCTGGGTAGGTTATAATAGTTAACGTCAAGGCAGAAGAAAGAAAGTGGAATAATTTGTCGAGTGAATGAGGCAATGGTGATGCCAAGAGGCGGTAGCAGTGGGGGGGAGGGAGCTAGAGGCTTTAGCCACTCATAAGCTCCACCAGCTATTTAGCCCCAAGACAACTGCCCCTACCCCAGCGAATCCAAAATAACAATATTCTTCAATTGTGACAACTGACATTTTCTCAATCACACGTGAAGCGTGAATAAAAGCATTTTTGGAGAACCCTGTTTTGTACTGATCGTACCATACAGTTTAAGTAAGAGTGTGATTGCCAAAAGCAGCTCCAAAACAAGCTCCTCTAAGCCGGAGATTTACAAAATATGGCCATGGCTTAGACTGGACAAAGCCAGTGGAAGGACTTTGCCTGTAAGTTCTTACGTTAGCTGTTAGAGTGGCTATGGTGCGCCATCAGGCTTGGACAGGGACGGGAATATGGGGCGAAGTTGCTGATGGTGATAATTAAGTCACGACCCCCTCTCCTTGTGAAGTCAAAATCACTTAAAAAAACAGCGATGCTCACGTCACCCAGGGTTGAGGCCTCCCTTCGGTCCTTAGGGCAGAGTGCCGCTGACCTGTGGCCCCGGCCAGCGTTAAACACCGAAACCGTCTCAAACGCTGCCAGCAAGCGGTCTGAGGCCGATTCCACCAACGCGTCCGCTGGGGGCCTGGCCTCAAGGCTAGTGAGGGCAGGGCCGGGATGACTGGGCGGCCCACCGCTCCCTGCACAGCCTGCTGGGAGTTGTAGTTCAGTCGTCGAAGAGCCGCGGCAATCCCCATCCCTCTCTTCCGCTTCCTTCCCGCCCGGATGAGTGCGCAGAATGGGAACCGTTGGAGGGTACCCAGAGAGCGTGGGACTACAATTCCCAAAGGACGGTTGCCCCCAGGGCGCAGCCCCAGGTAGCCGGCAGAGAGTGTCGGACTCCGGCGCACGCGCACACGCGTCGGGCGGTGGCAGCATTCGGCCGCGTGCGGTTTCCCGCTTCAGCTGGCTCGGCGCTCGCTGCACCTCGGGCTGCCGGTTGATCCTCGCCAGCCCGCTGTCTACGCGCCGTCTTGTGGTTTCGCGCGCCTCTCCTTCTCCCTAGTTTTTTGTAGAGCCCAGGCCACGCCCGTTTCCCGCCGCCAGGGCCTGGTTCGTTTCCGCCCCTCTCTGAGCCCCTGCTCCTTCTGCTGGAGGCGGAGGCTCCATGTTGTCCCCTCAGCGAGTGGTAGTGGCTGCATCGGGAGGAGCAGGTGAGGCGCGCTATTTCCCCCGAGCCCGCTCCGTGGCCACCCCCGCTGCCCTCCCTGCTATAGTTTCGAGGAGACCGGACGCCCGCGCCGCCGCCCTTCCTCGTCCCGGGGTTGGGACCGCTGGGGTCCCTTGGCCGACGAATTCGGGTCCGGGGGCTGCTCGCGGGGCTGGGCCAGTCGGACGCGGGCGGCGCCTTCCTCTGCTACCGGCTGGGAGCGGCCGCTTTCGGGGGTCGGGCCCTGGGCCCGGAGGAGGCCGTTAGTGCCCCTCGGCGCTGCCTCCGCCCATCTGGCCCTTCCGCTCCCCACCTGGGGCGGCCCCCGAGGGTCGGTGGTCCTGGGGCGGCGTTTAGAGGCTGAGCTGGGCGCTCCGGGCTGCTGCCCTCTCCCTGCCTAGGCGCTTCGTTCGCTCGCGGGCCGGGAAACCTTGGGCCGAGTGGCTCTGGCCGTATTAACGGGCCCAGGGAGTGGGGAAGGTAGATGCTTTATTGTTCAGCCTTTTAAAAAGCTCTGAAGGGGTGCGAAGCGTCTTTGAGCTGGAAGCTGTATTTTTATCCTAAAGACCTGGAGCTACAGGAGGTATTAGGGAAGTCGATTTTCAACCCGCACTTATCTCCCTAAAGGAAATAAAAGAATGTGGCCTAAATTGATTTTTAGGACGTTCTTTTAGTACGTTTGGCACAGTACGTTGTTCTTTTGCTTTCTTGAAGACACAAAGCATAGGGAAAGTATTGAAGAAAAAACAGTCACCATAAATTCATGGATTTAAATTTCATCTGTCATTCTTCCTGGCTTTATTCTTGTTTGCTGTGTGTGCTGTTGAAATGGCCAGAAGTTTTCACTTGCGAAATCTAAAGGCAAAAAAAAGCAGAAAAGAACATTGTTTGAAGACTCTTAATAAATCCTAGTCCTCAGATTTGAATACGAAGTTGGATGGAATGTTTTGGGAAGGAGAGAAAAGAACTAACGGACCAAAAACGTGGTTTCACATTTTGGCTGGCTTTTGGAGAAGCAAAACCTACGTAGTTTTAAACCGCGACAAGTATTCAGCATTGCAGTGTACTGAATTTCAAATTAGTGTTTTTTTCAATCGCCACAGAAACCAGCTCATAGTATAGAAATCTCTGTTGCTGCTTTAACACCTGTAAAGAAAACACTTGATTGAAAAAGATCTCTACCTAATGAAGCATTACACTAGTAGAGCAGGTTGTTTTATTAGCTGTTGTTTACTGTCTTATTGGAGTAATCATAAAATTAAAAGTAGTAAAAAGTAAGGATAAATGTGATGATGTGTACTAGCATGATTGTCTTAGTTTTCACTAAATAGGACTCGTTTAGATTAGGCTTTTTTAGAATTGGTTTTCTATGGCGTAGCACAGGCATTTTTCATTTTTATGATTCCTAAGTCATAAAATAAAAGGTATACTCACTAGTTATTTAAAATGAAATAATAGAGAATTGTAAGAAGCAAGAAATAAAAAGTCATCTCTACTTCCTCAATTCCCCGGTGGTAGTCATTACTCACAGTTTGGTCCTAAGATTTCTTTCAAGTATCTTAGGGAACCCTAGGTTGTGTGATCTTGTTTGAGGTTTAAAATTTACCTGCAATGACTTGGCATGCCTGTTAAACTTGCTATGGCCTTGTGTCTTATACTGAGAAATTGTTTAAGACAATTACAGTTTAAAGTTAGTCTGAATTTTAAAACATTCTCCTGACTTATCTTTGAGATTCTAGGAGCATATTCTCTAAAATATATCAAGGGGGGAAAATGAGGGGAAAACTTTTAGTTAAAAGAAAAAAGTCTTTTAATTGCTGTAGAGCTGTGGTTCTCAGCCCTCCTGCTGCACATTAGAATAACTTGGGGTTTTTAAAACCTGCCAGTGCTTGGGGCCCACTCCCAGCTTCTGATTTAATATATTGAGGGGCTAGGCAACAGTTAAAAAAAAACACCCCAAAACCCAAGTGATTTAATTTCTTTACTAATATATACAAATTTCTCTGTAGGTGGTTGCTTAATTTGAATTGATTTATTACTTTATAGGAAGTATAATCTGTAATATCAGTATTTTTGTATTGAGTTGATACTCTTCCCTGCACATATCTAAAGAATGCCTTTTATTGGTATGTGTTTGAATTGTTAGAATGTTTTGATTGTTAGAATGTGTTACATACATTTCACAGATAAAGTATCAATATATTACAAATCAGAAATTAGGTTTTAGTGGTATAGTAGGTGAATAAGCAAAGAAGTAGATTAACTCTTTTTGTCTTGAAATGATAAGGACTCCAAATCAAATATTGCCAGTTAAGAAAGTCTTATTCAACTGGAATACAGGTAATTAAAACCTTCAGGTAACCAGATTGATTTTGGTGGTGGTCTTATTTTTAGGGTAAAGTAAAATAAGATGAATATTGAATTCATTCTATTAAAAAGATTATCTTTTTAATAGAATAGCCTGGCATCTATTCTATTAAATACCTGTATTAAATTAGATGCCTGTAGTATAGCCTGGCATCATTTTTAGTTTCAGCCCAGTCTCTGCATTTCTGAATCTTTGGTACTGTTTAGTCATAGTTGATTTTCCTAAATCCATTAAGCACTACAGAATTCTTAATTGACAAAGAAAATGTGGTTTTGTTCAGCATTCTGTGCTAAGGTACAAATTTCCCCTATTCTGTTTTGCATTTAAATAGAATTTTCACTGAAACAACCTTAAAAATATACGTGTATCTACTGGCATGCTTACTGCCTTGAGACAAAACAGTGTATGAAAGCACTCCCTCACCATCACCAAAAAAGAGCCACACCCAGCAGTTGTAGAGTTGGCTGAGGGCTTTAGTGTACTTAGCCTTACATATGATGATGTGTTTTCTTTGGCCTTCTCTGTGAATTAGGAACTTTAAAGACTGCCAGTAAGAACAAGGCATGAAAATGGTATGCTTCTGTTTTTAGGTGTGTTGCTTTTACCCTTTAGAAAATGTGGTATTTCAAAAGGAGAGTGGGAAACTCAGGTCATAACTTTACCCTGAGTCATGCATGCTACTCAGTGAAATGTTTCTATAACCGTAGTTAGGATTTGCTTTTCAAAACTCTCTGGACAGTAAGGATGAGTACTGAGGCTGGCTCTACCCCAATGGTTCTTAACCCAGGGCGATTTTGCCTGGTTGGGACACTTAGCAATGTCTGGAGACATTGCTGGGTCTCACAATCGGGAGGAAGTACTACTGGTATCCAGTGGGTAGAGGCCAGAGGTGCTGCTAAATATCTTGCAGTGAATGGGGTAGCTCCCCACAGCAAAGAGTTATCCAGCCCAAAATATCAGTGGTGCTGAGGTTGAGAAACCCTGGTCTAAACTGTTGATTTGATCTACTAAATTCTGTCTGAATTATCTGAAATAGCAATTGTAATTGCTTCCAAATAACTAGTTTCATTGAATTTATCACTGTTCAGATGGTCTTCTCAAGTATTTGAGGGACATTTAAACTTTTTTCCCCATAATGCTTTTTCTGATAGAACTTATTTCTTAAAATTTACATTTTCCATAGGAGCAGAAAGGCCAATTATAATTCAGTAGTCTCATCTACTTTTATTTAGCCTGTGCAGCTACTTTTTTTTTTTTTCTTTCAGTCCTTTGAAAATTCAGAAATAATTCTAGGAAGAATCAGCGCTGTAATTTGCTCAGATCTCTACAAATTTGTCCCTATAATAATTAATTTCACTTGTTAGTCTTTCAGCCATTCTATTTGGGTTGTCTGTTTTTGTTTTAGTGCAGAGCTTCTCCATTGAATCCAATCATACAGCGATTGTTTGAATAGGCATACTTAAACCTTTTGGTTAGTCTGGATTAAGGTGTGTTGTGTCCAAAGTAAAGGATACGTCAGTACTTTAAAAGTAATTAGAAAAAATGTTGTAGCTTCCATATCAACTATTGGAGTCCTTT